>NC_137787.1:161047580-161459004 GCF_963383645.1 Muscardinus avellanarius
GAAGTACTTGCTTTGCTCTGCCAAGAAAATGGAAACTAAGACATGGTTTCATGTGACCAATTTTATAAATAGAGCCTTCTGGAAAGCCTAGTGGCCAGGCAGTATCCACTGTAGCCTTGCTACCATCAGCAACAGGAAGGTTAAGTTTTAGTGTTGGAGCAATACAAGTAAAGCTGCTGCTGGCAGGGACTCCAGCAGTTGCCCTTTGTTTCATTCACAAACAACAGTATAGTCTCTGTCAATATGCCAAGGCTAGTAGCTTCTACCTCACCATAGAGATAATAAGCCTTTGGTGTTGAGCTCAATCCGTGGAAACCCAGAGAAAAAGTCTCAAGAGCGTAAAGAGATCAAGTTGTAGCAAGTAACTTTTAGAATTTACACACAGCTATTTTCCAAAAGCAGAGCAGTGTTGCTGGGGCAGAGGGAATAGAGAAAACGTGTATTGCATGCCATGCCTGGAATCTATTGTCCTCCCCAGACCTTGCTTAAGTTGCAATGATTCTCTTACATCCCAAATGTCAGAAAGAATCTATCTCACTTTTTGCCAATGGTTCTTGAAGTCAAATACATGTGTTGAGGAGCAGGTGGATTTACTTCCACAGAATCACTGATTTTTTGTAGTATCTGAATCCAAACTCCACCACTGCTAAAACTGCAGATACTGTTTACAGAAAGAAGAAAAAGTATTTTCTTTCATAGACTATAGGTTTCAATGCTGACTTTATGTGGACCAAGACAGTTCACCGTGAGCACAAAAATTTTTACTAAAAAAAAATTCTCTTTTGACAAATTTCTAGAATAAATGGTTTTTGTTTCAGTTTTCAAATCTCTCTTGGGTTTTTATGTATTTTTATTGGTACATTATAGTCTCACATCATAATGTAGATCATGTTGCCAATGACATACATTCACACAGCACTTGGTTCCCCTCTCCCCATTTCCCTCTCTACCAATACCAATTGTCCAGATTGACCATGTTTTTTGGTACTGGTACTGAGGTTCCTGGAAACCCTTCTACCTCCGGACTACACTCCCAGACCTATTTTATATTTTTATTTGGAAACAGGGTCTCTTAAGCCAGCATGGCTGGCTTTGAAACTACGCGATTCTCCTGTCTCTGCCTCCCAAGTATGGGGATTACAAGCATGCGCCACCATGCCCAGCAATTGACCGTGTTACATTCACATGTATTCACAAAGTTGAAGGCAGCATTTCTATCTATTAACCTATCTTCCTCCTCCCTTATTCTTATTCTTTGGCTCCACTGAGGATCTTCTCCATTATCTGGAGTCCCTCTGGTATCCCAAATACTCCCTAGCTCCAACATATAAGAGAAAAGATATGTCCTTTTTCTTTCTGTGCTTGGCTAATCTCACTTAACATAATGTTCTCTAGGTCTTTCCATCTTCTTATGAATTACATAATTTTGTTCTTCTTTATTGCTCAATAGAATTCCATTGTGTGTATTTCCCATAATTTTGTAATACAATCATGTGTTGATGGAGACCTAGGTTGGTTCCATAGTTTGGCTATCATGAATTGTGCTACTATGAACATAGATATGCATATATTACTGTAGTTTCCTGGTTTCAATCCCTTTAGAAAGATGCTTAGTAGTGGTATAGTTGGGTCATATGGTAGATTCATTCCCAGTTTTCTAAGTAATCTCCATACTGATCTCCATAGAGGCTGAACTAGTTTGCACTCCAACCCAACCAACAGTGTAGAATAGTTTGTATTTCCCCACATCCTCGCCAACATTTATTGCCATTTGACTTCTTTATGCTTGTCATTCTGATTGGGGTTAGATAAATTGTTCCCTAGATTGAATGACAATTTGAGTTTATATTTATTTTAGTGAAAAATTGCATTCCATACTTTGGGGGTAATTTTCACTTTCTTTTTTTTTTTTTTTCTTCTTGGTTATTTTTACTTATGGCAAATGGAAGATTGAACCTAGTGGCATTCTACCTCTGAGCTACACCCCCAGACCTTTTCTTATGGTTTGTTTTGCAATAGGGTTTTACTAAGTTGCTAAGGCTAGACTCAAATCTGTGATCCTCTTGTCTCAGCCTCCAAAGTAGAAGAATTACAGGCATGCACCACCATGCCAGCCTTATGGGTAGCTTTTAGTTATTCTTAATCTTTTATTAGTACATTACAAAGATAATTCATAATGAGTTTTAAAGTGATAAGAATATACATTCATACAGCACACAGAGCCATTGAAACAATGATCTGAAAATGGAAAGTGGTGAAGAGCCAGAGTCCATGACTGGCATCTCAGCTCATCGTTTATTAGCTATGGAAATGTGGGCAAGACACTTATGTTTTCTGTGCTTGGTATTCTAAACGAAAATAAAAAGTATAATGTTCTGCAGTTCCATCCAATTACCTGCAAATGACATAATTTTGTTCTTCTTTATGGCTGAATAAAATTCCATTGTGTACCTATCCCATAGTTTTGTAATCCATTCATCTGTTGATGGTCATCTTGGCTGTTTTCATAGTTTGACAATTGTCAGTTGTGGGACTATGAACATAGATAAGCATGCATTAGTTTGGTAGTTTGTTTTTTCTTCTTTTGGGTAGATACCCAGAAATAGTATTGCTAGATCATTTGGTAGGTTCATTCCTATTCTTCTGAGGATCCTCCATACTGTTTTCCAAAGTGGTTGCACTAATTTGCAATCACACCAACAATGTATTAGAGTTCCCCATTCTCCACACCCTTGTTAGCACTTGTTGTTGTTTGTGTTTTTAATAATTGCCATTCTAATTGGAGTTAGGTTAAATCTCAGAGTAGTTTTGATTTGTGTTTCTCTGATTGCTAATGTTGAAGATTTTTTAATATATTTATTGGTCATTTGAATTTACTCTTTGTGAAGTGTCTATTTAATTCATTTGTCCATTTTCTCATTGAGTTATTTGTTTGCTTAGGGTGGAAACGGAGAACACTATGCTAAGTGAGATTTGTCAGTCACAAAATATAAAAAACAGGATACACTCCCTAATATATAAAAGGTAGGAAGAAAATGGATCATAGAAGGAACTCTAAACAAAGAAGGATAAACCTTAGGTGAGCAAATAAGTCAGTCTAACTGAGGATGATGGGAGGATGGAAGAGAAAAATTTCCTAATGCACATGATGTACATTCACAAACATAATATTCACTAAACCAAACATAAGAAGGAGAGAGAGAGAAAAGGGAATAGGGTGGGAAATGGAGAAGGGCTAAATAAATGATGTGTGCCTACACCATCTTGTATCCCATTAAGATATATGACTATAAGCCAGGCGTGGTGGCGCACGCTTGTAATCCCCGCACTTGGGAGGCTGAAACAGGAGAATTGCACAGGTTCGAAGCCAGCTTCAGCTACTTAGTGAGGCTCTCAGCAACTTAGTGAGACCCTGTTTCCAAATAAAATATAAAATGGGTCTGGGAGTATAGCCCGGAAGTAGAAAGCCTCTGGGTTCCACCCCAGTACCACCACCAAAAAAAAAAAAAAGAAAAGAAAACATATATGACTATAATGCATCAATACATATAAATAAATAAATAATAAAAAGTGTATCAACAGTATATCACAGTACCATAGTGAAGATAAAATAAGTTAATATGTTTCAAGTACAAAGAATTGTGCATAAATTGCATAAATTGTCTCTGAATTGTTTGTTTTTTACGTGGGCATAGGTTTGTTTCTCAGTCTGTCATATTCAAACATATATATGGATGGATATTTTTTGTGTATGGTACTGGGGATTGAACCTGCATCTGAGCTACATGTCCAGCCATATTTTTTTTTAAATAGGGTCTCACTGCGTCATGGAAGGCCACTATTTTGCTGAAGCTGGCCACGACTTTGCAATGCTCCTCTCTCAATCGCCCAAGTACTGGAATTATGGGCTTGTACCACCACTTCCAGCTCTATGGATACATTTTTTTTTTTTTTTACCAGTAGCTATCATAAACATTTATCTCAAAAGGTAACAAAATAGAAGAGAGTAGACATATTGCGTAAGAGAGAGAGAGAGAGAGAGAGAGAGAGAGAGAGAGAGAGAGAGAGAGAGAGAGAGAGAGAAGGTAAGTTTTTGAAACTTTATTCCTAAGGCATTCTTTGCTTAGATCCAGCACCTGTGGGTCACAAGAGGCTTTTTCCCCAAAGCAATGCTTACAGTTTTCCATCTTTTCAAGGATAGTTGCAAATTATACCATTTGAAAACTAAAATTGTTGTACTCTAAGTATTTATACCTAAGTGTGGTTCTTTTTTTTTTGGGGGGGGGTGTTGATTGGTGGTGGCTATTGTAATCTTTCTGAGAAAACTGATGAAAACACAAAGGCATTAGGTAGCTCAAACCATGTGGATGGGCTATTTTTCCCACTCAAATCTTTCAAAAATTACCATTCTAAAACTTTCAGTAACTTTTCCCTCTTCCTTTGTATCAAGCAACTGTTCCCAATTACTCTCTTCTTGCTGTCATTTATAAACAGTGAGTCATTGAACACGAAGAGCTTTTTAGCAAAAGAAAGCAGTGACATCCACCCTTCCTGGCTGCATTCTATTTTTTGTCTCTTTTTGAGACAGTCATGAAAATGCCAGGATTTAAATTGTGAGAGTTGGTGATGGTATTTCAAAAGGTTTCAGGAAAAGTTTATGGGCACTTCAATTCAGCACTTTTATTAAATAGCAAAGTGCTTTATCTTCATTGTTAAAAAAAGGGGGGGGCTGTAAGATGCTGAAAGATGTACATAATTAAAAGTTACCTATAATCCAGTATCCAGAGGCCACCACTTTTAAAACAACATGTGTGTGTAACTTTCATATTCACTGTAGTCATCACAATTAAATAAATATCTGTAATACATGTTATAGATGTGAGGAAACAGTAGCAATTGGGATCATTGTAAAAAAAAACAATTTGGTGTCATTATTCAGTATTCATTAACACTATATCATGAGGACTCTTGCTTGTCTTTGAATATGCTACGAACATGTGATTTTTTAGTAGCTGCTGAAATGTTAATATAGTAAATATATTATTCTTTATTTAACCTGAACAATGTTATTTAGTTTATTAAACCATTTCTTTCTCTTGCAGAATATTAAATTATTCTTATTATCTTTAGGCTTAGTGCTTTGAAGAAGAACGTAAAACAGTTTGATTCCTCATTATTTTCCTAGAATTTAATTTTATTGGTAAAAATACTGATCAAAGGGCTTAATTTCTCTACAAAAAACCTGAAGCAATTTTCATTCTCACTTGAAGAATAGTATTAATTACTAATTTAGACTTAGCCAGTTAGAAATAGGGACATGTCTTATTTTTATCTTAATATGCATTATAAAAATTATTTGCTAAGCTTGGCATGTTGGTGTACACCTGTACACTCAGTAATGGAAAGCTGAGGCATGAGGATAGGTCATTTGAGGCCAACCTTAGCAACTCAGTGAGATATTCAGGAAATTATCAAGATACTGTTTCAAAATAAAAAACTAAAATAAGGCAAAGGGGTAATTCTGAGGTAGAATGCAATGGGTATAATCACCAGTATGAAAGAAAAAAAAAAAACTGGTGAAACTGAATGTTTTTCTATTTTAATTTTTTGTCATCTTTAAAAAATTTTAGCTCACTGTATTTGTATTTGAAATACTTTTCCATCTGAGTAAAGTGAAGGTTCAAAATATTTCTATTAATTATTTTTCCATTTTTATTATTTCTTGTAATGGCTTTGATTTATTAACACTAAAATGCCAGGTGCAACTTTATTCAATTTATTTATCTGTGTGTGAGATATCCATCTACACATTTATAGTATTTTTATATTATTTTATTTGAAAGTTACCCAATTTCTTTTGAACCTCTAAAATGTATTTGTATATAACTTTTAAGCAAATAATTCTGACTTAAAAGTTTTCCAAAATTCACACTCTTCTCCCATATAATGTTTTGATACCACTCAGTAACAAAGTCTGTTTCAGACCTGAATTTTCCACTCCACTTACCTGTGGATACCTAGGCAAATCAATGCTTTACATTACTATGCTTTGTAATGTATTTTTAAATCTTGTAGGAAATTTCTATTTCCCTATTTTCAAAAGGGTGTATCCTTACTGATTTAACAATAATACTCATAACAGATTTCGCAGTTGCCCACTACCTCTGCAATAGGGCTCCCTGGTTCAATTGAAAATTATTTTGCCAAGCTCCAATAAAAAATTCTGTGGTAATATGATATATTTTGCTACATCTATAAATTAATTTGAAAACCTTGAAATATTCACACTATTCAGTTTTTCTACTTGTCCTCTAATTTCTTATGGACATATTCAGACATATCTATGAGTGCCTACTATGGGCCAGATAATCCTCCAAGTTTTGAAAACATAAATAACAAAGCATATTAAAACCCTGCCTTCATATGGTTTATAATCCTAAGGAAAAGGGGAAAAAACAACAATAAGAATAAAAAATAATACCAACAATACACTATCTAAATATAAAACCTAGAGAAGAAAATAAAGCAAGGTAGAAAGATAAGGATGTGTATTTCTCTAGAGTTACTCTATAATCCATTTTCTCCCTGGTTTCTGTATAGTAGGGAGAGTATCCAATATTTCACTTTTTGTAACTGACTAATCTCACTTAGTATAAGCCATAGATGAGCAAATAAGGTGACCTGAGGGGGATGGGAGGGGGAAGAGGGATATTTCCTAATGTGCATTCAGAAATGTATCAAAATCAATTACTAAGTCAAACATGAGAAGGAGGGAGGGGAAGGGAATGGGTAAGGGATTTGGGAAGGGCTAAATAAATGATGTATGCCTGTATGCCTCTACCATGTTGTACCTCATTAAGATGTATGACTACAATGCACATGTGTGTGTGTGTGTGTGTGTGTGTGTGTGTGTGTGTGTGTGTGTGCGCGCGCATGCATGCATGCTTTTGGTGACAAGGAAAATTTCACTGAAAAAAGAATATTTTTATCAGGAGTCAGAAGCTAGGAAAAGCACTAGCTAGCCACATATCTGAAGGAAAGGCATTCAAGTCCAGCATTAACCTCCTTTCATTTTTATACTGTAATATTTCTTCAGCTATTGTCTTCTTTAGATTGATTTTAATCCCATTCTCACAGTTATTTTTTGCATTTTATATATTTATGCCAAAAATGATGCACTTATTTTATAATTAGAATCATTATTATTATAGCACCTTGGTTACTGCTATTGTAGAAAGCAGAAATTGATTTGTTTTCTACTTTCTATTCAATTTTATTGGCTTTAAATACTAATTATAATAGAGATCTTCATGATATGTAAGTAAAAACAGAGGTCCTGCCCCATCCTATTCCTATTTCATGTACCTAAGAAGTAGAATTTAGCAATCTTATTTATTTCTGCTGGTGAAAATATGCACATTTCTAAATATTGACTTTTGCTCTATTTTCAGTTTTAGATATCCAACCACTTCATATATATATATATATATATATATATATATATATATATATATATTATACACACACACACACATATATATATATACATATATATATATATATTACATGCCTTCAATCCATTTTTTATTTAGACAACAGTGTGTTTATATACAACTACTATAACTATGTAACAATTCAGATGTTTGTGACTTACTAAAATGTTAAAATTTCCTATCTGGGGTGGTATTCCTTTTTTAGTTGTTTAAAAGTTGTTTCATTTATGTATTTGTTCATTATTTCCTACATCATGATTCCTTTTCTACAAGACTCCAACAAATCTTTCAAGTTCTTCTCCATATGGTGATTGTATTGGTAGGTGTATCAGTTAATTATATTGTGCTATTTTATATTCTGTTTTCTTGGTGCCAGCTATGAAGCCTTCCATACTCCTGCTCCAACCTGGCCTGGTAGGTCTTGAGGTCAGCTGCTTCAGTTTCCATAGTTCAACTTCAGTGTTTTCCTGAGGGATAGGGATGACCCTCTACCTCCTTTCTATTTGAGATCCTCTGTGGCTGTAATATTATAACTCATTCTTTCTTGGTTAATTTTCTCTGGCAAAAGCTTATCTCATAGTCAACAAATGATGAGCCTGCATGCTAAATCTGAATGTCTTCTGCACAACTCACAAGGTAAAAATGCTCTGTATCATTTTTTTCCAAAAGGGAAACATTAGTGATCCACAAATTTTATTTATATCTTGACAGTCAAAAGGTTTTCTAGCCCTTAAGGAAAACAGAAATGCTTTGCTTTGCTTACTTATTTAGTTTTTTTTTTTTTTTTTTTTTTACCAGACAACTTAATTTTGCTGCAGTGTTTTTTTTTTTTTAACTTGAAAACAATTTTCTTTTTTTTTTCTAATATATTTTTATTGGTGCATTGTAGTCAAACATCACAATGGAATACAAGACTTTTTAGGATATCCAAGTACACATCGTCCAATCAACCTTTATCCAATCTCCATCCCACTCTCTCTCCTCCCTCAATCCCATGCTTGATTTAGTGTTTAACACTGATATATTTATTTACGTACATCATGCACTTTAAAGATTCCATCTTCCCCCATCCCATCCCCTCTGATTGGTCACCTTAATTGTTCCTCCATAGGGCCCCTTCTTCCATTAGATTCTTTCCTATTACCCATTTCTTCCTAGTTTTGCACATTAGGGAGAGCATCCAAATTTTTTTTTCTGTGATATTTCTTTGTGTATGCCACCTTGCAAGTTCCAATCCCACTCTTGAAGGCCCCAGCACTGGCCTGGCCACCTGGTAGACTCTGCTCCTGGCCTCGCTGGCTCCAGTACCAGCCTTGTCTCATGGCAGGCTCTGATCTCAGCCTTGGGGGCCCCAGCACCGGCCTTGTCTTTAGGCTAGCTCCTATCTTCGACTCGCTGGCTCCAGCTACAGCCTCACCAAAGGTTAGGCACCGATCCCGGCCTTGCTGACCCCAACACCGATCCCGGCCTTGCTGACCCCAACACCAGCCTCCCCACTTGGAAGGCTCCGACCCCAGCCTCCCTGACCTCGGCACTGGCCTCACCCCTTGGCAGGCTCTGATCCCAGCCTCAGAGGCCCCAGCACTGGCCTTGCCTCATGGCAGGACCCCATCCTGGCCTTGCTGGCCCTGGCACCAGCCTCTCACCTCGGCAGGCTCCGATCCCAGCCTTGAAGGCCCCAGCACCGGCCTTGCCTCAAGGCAGTCTCTGATCCTGGTCTCGCTGGCCCTGGCACTGGCATTGCCTCATGGTAGGCTCCAATCCAGGCCTTGCTGGCCCCGGCACCAGCCTCACACCTGGGCAGGGTCCGATTCTGGCCTCGGAGGCCCTAGCACTGGCTTTGCCTCACAGCAGGCCCCCATCCTGGAATCGCTGGCCCTGGCCAGCCTCATGGTAGGCTCCAATCCCGGCCTCCTTTGTCCTGACACTGACCTCACCCCTCGGCAGGCTCTGATCCTGGCTTCGGAGGCCCCAACACCGGCCTTGTCTCATGGCAGGTTCTGATCCAGCCTTGTTGGTCCCATCACAGGTCTCCCTCCTCAGCAGGCTCCAATCCCAGCATGAGAGGCCCTAGCACCAGCCTTGCCTCATGGCAGGCTCCAATCCTGGCCTCGGAAGCCCCAGAACCGGCCTTGCCTCACAGCAGGCCCCGATAGCGGTACTAGGCATTCTACCTCCTAGCTACATGGCAGCCCTATTTTTTATTCTTTATTTTAAAACAGGTTCTCAGTTGCAAAGGGCCTCACTAAGGAGTAACTGAGGCTGTCTGCGAACTGTGATCCTTCTGTCTCAGCCTCCTGGATACTGGGATTACAAGCATGTGTCTCCAAGCCTATAAAGAGAAAATATTTAACCCTTGATTTTCTCCAACTAACTGAACTCACTTAGAATAATATTCTTTAGTTCCTTTCATTTCTTACAAATGACATAATTGTTATTTACAGCTGAGTAAAATATCATTGTGTATGCATATCATATTTTGTTTTAATAATTTGGCTATTTTTGAATTGTAATGCTACCCACATGAATCTCCATGTATTACTATGGTATTCTGATTTTCATTTTTTTAAATGTATTAATGATTGGTATGGATGGATCACATGGTGGTTCCCCTCCTAGTCTTTAAAGAAAATTCTATATTGATTTCCCTAGTGGCTGTACTAATTTGAAGTCCAACCAACACTGTATAAGAGTTCATATTTTTCCACATCCTACTCAATGTTTTTTATTATTTATATTCTTGAAGATTGCCATTTTAACTGAAGTTAGATAAAATCCATGTGTCGTTTTGATTTCTATTTATCTGGTTATTAATGATGTTGGAATATATATATGAATTTTTATATTTCTTTTGAGAAGTATCTTATGTATGTATGTATGTATGTATGTATGTATATATTTATTTATTTATTTATTTTTGCAGTATTGGGCATGGAACGCAGGGGCATCTTACCTCTGAGCTATACCCCAGTCTTATTTTTTAGTCTTTTTTTTTGAAAAAGGGTCTCATTGAGTTGCAAAGGGCCTCACTAAGTAGTAACTGAGGCTGTCTGTGAACCGCGATCCTCCTGTCTCAGCCTACCAAATGCTGAGATTACAAGCATTAGCCACCACACCAGGCTAGAGAAGTATCTTTCCAGTTCAGTTGCACATTTTTTTTATTACACTATTTGTTTCTTATTGTTAAGTTTTTCATATTTTTATATATTCTAGGTATTGGTCCTCTATCAGAGAAGTAGCTATCAAATATTTTCTCTCTTTTGGCTCTTTAAATTTTTAATTTTTTTCTTGGCTGCATAGAAACTTAAATTTGTTGCCATCCTACTTATCAATTCTTGGTTTACTTTTCTGAGCTCTGATGGGGCTTATCTGAGATTGTATATTCTGGTTTCTACCTTTTGGATAATTGATTCTATGCCCTCTTCTAGTAATTGCAAAATTCCTGATCTAATTTATAAGTCTTTAATCCATCTTTAGTTGACATTTTAAAAAAATTTATTTGTAGTTCTTGAAAGAAATATTTTTGCCTTTCTTCTGTTTTATGCTGTGGCCTCTGAATAACATTGCTGTATTGGTTAAGAGACTATCAAGTTAGTGTTGTTCATATTTTATTTAGTCTGTCCTGTTACCTGCATTTATGATTATGTAATAAATTACCCAAAAATAGTAGCTAAAATACTGATTGATTGATTGATTGAATGGTTTTCTCACTGTGTGGATCTAAAGTCCATGATCAGGGTAGCCTCTTGATTAGATATTTCAGAAGGCTGAGATTGATGTGTCTTCTGGAGCTGTGTTCTGGCAAGTCTCAAGTAATGGAGAATTCAATTCCATTCAGAGTCACTGATCCATCAATACCACCCACACTCAGATTAGAAAGGGCATGAAAACCACAAAACAGACCTAATTGAAGACCAGCTTAGATTTTGCATTAAAGAGAACATTTTAGCTATAATTTCCTTTGTGGTTGCAATCTGCCAAGTTATCATATGGTAATGGTATTTCACAGAAATGAATTTGCTCATTTTTCATTTTATTTAGTGAATTAATTTTCTCAATTATTATAATTATTTGCCTTACCAAATTTTGTTCTATTTTAGTTTTTAGTCAGTATTTTTCTCACTGCAGAATACAACCTGCCTTATTAACATTTTCAAATATATTTATATACAGAATGTATATCATTTTTATATTAATCTTTTTTCTCACATTGATGTGCCTACCTACATGGTAGATAATTTAGCATAAGTTTATTTCTGTTCACTCTCCAACTGCTAGAATTATTTTTTCTTTTCTTTCTTTTTTTTTTTTTTTTGGTGGTACTGTGGTACTGTGTTTCCTGGAAACCCTTCTACCTCCAGGCTATACTTCCAGACCTATTTTTATACTTTTTTAAAATTTGGAAACAGGGTCTCATAAGCCAGCGCGGCTGGCTTCAAAACTGCACGATCCTCCTGTCTCCGCCTTCCAAGCTCAGGGATTACAAGAGTGTGTCACCACTCCCCGGCTATAATTTATTATTCTTATGTTGATTTTAAATTATTCTTATGCATTTCTACATTTATGATGTTAATTTACTTTTTAATTATGCAACATTTCAGTAATTTTATTGAGATTATTAGTTGTTAATTTGCAGTCTCAATTTTTTCTGGAAGGTAATCTTTTTATATAGTTCTAATGCATTATAGTTATGAGAAAATCAGTATGTATGTATATATTTAATAAAATGTCATGAATGAAAAATTGTGAAATCAATTTTTTACCTTAAATGATAGGTTCTTTTTTTTTTCTTTTTCCTTTTTCATCTTACATCATATAATGTTGCAGAGAATAGTTTAGGTCAGAATAAAGCATAACTCATTTGTGGGTGTATATATATTTTATTAAAGAGAGAGCTCTTTCCTGATGCTTATCATTTAATAATTCTCACATATTTTGCCAAGGGTGAAAAACTATTAATTTACTATTCTTGGTTCTCAGTGAAGTCATTCAAACTGTTGACCTAGGTTACTTTTTCTATTCTTTCTTTAAAGCTTATGGGTATTGATTATTTTTCTTTAAAATTTTCTAGAACTCTTAAATGTGCTGGTCTCTATCTCCCATAATAATCTACTTATTTCTCATATTTTTAATCTTTTTCTTCTTGTTAATTGTAGTGAAGGACCAAAGAGATGCCATGACAGGCTCCAGTTAAAGCTTTAAGTAGAGAGGCCTAAGTTTCTGTCCAAAATTAAGTTCCTGTTCCCCTGTAACATTTGCCCTATGTCAAGGAAAAAAGCTGCTAACTAAGCTAATCTGATCTTCCCCTAGAAACAGCCAAAGGAATATATCTAGGTCTGGAATTTGTAGGCATCTGGGCAAGGTCACTCTGCCTGGAGTAAGAGACCTCTACCTATTCTGAACATTCCTGAGATAAGCTTGCTACTGTGGGCCAGACCAATCAACTTAAAGGCCACCTACAAAGGCCAATACTTCCTTGGTGACAACCCTTTCCCAAGGCAGAAAAGCTAAACCAATGGGGGGCAGGGGGCAACAGCAGACTTTTGTTTTAAAATAACCAATCAATGCAAAGGTGGCTTGGGTGGCCTTTCTAAAGGATAAAGGCTTTGTTCTCAGGGGAACATGCACTCTTCCTCTGTGACCACTGTTGGTGCACATGGAGAGTCCAAGCTCGAGCTTGAATAAACAGCCCTTTTGCTTTTTGCATCGGAACTTAGGCTCCTGGTGGTCATTGGCGGATAACGGACTGGCATTTCAGTAGAATATTTTTCAAATTTGTTTTTTACAGTAATTAAACTGGTAATTTTTGATGTCTATATTGGCAATTATAACTCTTCATTTGTGATTTTGTATTTCATATTATCTATCTTAATAAAGTCACATTCTATATAAAATTTTTTATTTCATAATAATATTCTCATCCTATTATTAGAGAATATGTTTTTAAGGATTTAAAGATTGTAGGAAAATGAATGGAACTGGAAAATATGCTAAGTAAGATTAGTCAGTCACAAAAAGTTAAAAATTTGGATGCTCTCCCAATATGCAGAAGCTAGGGAGAAAAAGGGTCATAGGAGGAACTCTAGATAAGAAGAGGAAACCATACATGAGCAAATAAGGTTGACCTAACTGAGGGGATGGGAAGGGAAAGAGGGAAATTCCCTAATACACTCACAAACATCAAAATCAATCTGTAAGCCAAACATGAGAAGGAGGGAGGTCAGAAGGGAATGGGGTAGAAACTGGTGAGGGGCTAAATGAGTGATGTGTGCATCTATGTCTCTACCATATTGTACCCATTGAGATGTATGACTATAAGGTACCAATTAAAAATTGTGTAAAAAGAAAGATTGGTTTAAATTTTACAAAAATATATTATATCATTTGTACAGCTACCTTTGAGTTTTCAAGTAGTGTTATATTTTCTTTTTTCCAAAGCATTTTTATAGCACTTATTTAATTTTATTGTTAATCGTTCCCAAATGAAAAAAATATCTATGAGTTACTTATGCCAACTAAGATGGTATGGAGGAATATCTTGGTTGTATTTATTGCCTATAGAGATTCTGATTGAATCTTCTTAAATATCTGTATTTGAGAACCTGATCAGAATGTACTTTTCTTGGTATAACCCCAGAATTTTGCAACAATTATTTTAGTTTGAGTACATCATGTTTTAATCCCAGTCTACCTTTATGATAATTTAAAAAATGATAAACACTAATTTCTTACAAAATTAGTTTCTTCTGTCAAAGTCTCTATTTATTTTAATTAATTAATTAATTTATTTATTTATTTATTCATTTATTTTGCGGTAATAGGAATGGAAGCCGGGGCATTCTACATTAAAACTACACCCCATTCCTATTTTTAATTATTATCATTTTTTGAAACAGGGTCTCTATTTAGATTTAAAAAATCCTTTATTGTGAAATCTATACATTCTTAAAATGTTTCAGTGACAACAGACATTGGTCACATTATACATTTTTCTTTTTCTCTAAGGAAATGGAACATGGTCAATCTTTCCCTGAGTCTTCTTGAGTGCTTTAAAATCCTTTTATCCAAATGTGTGGCATGTTCCATCAATGGGTGTCTGCCAGTCTTTGCTTCCAATATTGTTTTATTCTTTCTATGTCTTGATAACCCTTTAGCATGAAAAGACTATATCTAGAGCTAATAAAGCACTCTTTGAAACTGAAATTTTAGATAAAATCAAGATGTATTTGATGTGTAATATATAATTCTCTGGTTTTGATGCAGTAATACTGATTTTCTTTAAGAATGTGAAGTCTATTTCAACGAGATTCTACATCTGTTTCATAGATCCTCATCCAAGTTGTAACCTGAAAGGTGATATTGTTTCTTCTTAGCATTACATTTTAGCCAATTTTTCTTTCACAAGGAATAGATAAATGAATGTAATTAAATGGAAAAATGTTTTTTTCATCATTGACACATTATCATTTTGATTTTTCAACCCCCTACTCCAGATTTTAACAGTTAATTAGCACGTCATTTAACTTGTGAAGAAGTAAACATTCATTACAATAGCAGGTGGTTGGGTCTTAAGTTATTAGAAATGTTTGTCCTTTCTTTGAGTACAAAAAGAAACAGATTAAAAAATGCAAGCAATGCCAGTTTGAGATTCTGTTACAGGAGTTTTAAAAATATTTTAATCAAAGAGTACATATGAAATGTAATTTTATAAAAAAAAATCTAATTTTATTGTTCTAATATTTAACACATTATAATTATTATTATGGCTATGATTTTACATTTTCAATACTCACATTGGTCAAATAACATAACATCATCAAAGGAAATGTTGTATTTTTAAACATATGAACATATTTTAAATCATAACAATTCCTGACATTTTTTGTAATGCACAAAACTACTTTATTTATTTATTTGTTTATTTATTTATTTATTTATTTATTTTGCAGGTCTGGGGATGGAATCCAGGGGCATCCGACTCCGAGCTACACCCGACTCGTGACATTTTTAGTTTCATATAAATGTGGGTTAAAATAAAATATATTATAAATTATAACACAACTAATATCAAGATCAAAAGTTAGCTCCTTGGTAATATAAACTTATTGACACAATGTGCAGCTCTCTCTTCTTAAAATATACCTATGCCTGCAAGGTTCCTGCCAGTAACTTTTTGCATTTGAGAAAACTGCCCTGATTTGCATTGACATTCAATAGCTTCCCCAGGGCAAATACTTGCAGACAGTAGTCTGTTGATGACTCTCTATGGGCAGCAGAAGACTTTAGAACAATAGCTCTGAAAAATAAAATTAATTTCTTGACTATTATAGAAGGATATTAGAGAACAAAGAAGAATATTAGCTCCAATTTATATAGTTATTTTCTTTCCCAATACTTTTTCAAACTTATCATTGATTATTAATATAATTAGAAGGTAAATTAGTCAATATATTGCTAAACTATTGGAATAAAATCATAGTCATAGTGTGTATATATATGACTTGCTCAGATTTAGTAAACCAAACTCTATCAAATGCTCATCATGCACTGAGCACTGTGCTTAGTTCAGTATAACTATACAATACAAATGTTTAGATGGAAGGTTTAAGAGGAATGATTGTAGAGACAAAGAATTGTGAAAGACTCTTTTCTTTGGTTTGGGGTTCTATTCCCTTTGTCAATTTACTTTAAAATTACATTTTGTATATAAAATACAGATACATTAATTTCTTGAGTGATTGTGATGATTAAATTTTATAATCTATTTTTAAATTTTTATTGTTGGATTGTAGTCATATATCTTTGTTTTATTTTGAAGATTTAAATGAGTTTATTAAAAAGATAGAAATACAGAATATAGTTACAGCCCCATGCCATTCAGGAGTGGCATGGGGGGAGGGTGGTTTGAACAAATTCACTGAAATACGAGCATGGAACAGACTTTTTATATATGTGACCTCCATCTTAATCACGTAATTCTAACATAGTAAAAGTCCCTGTAAGGTACCTCCCCTTACTTTCCTGCCTAGGTGCCTCTTTTCAGGAATGTCATGGTGGAAGGTCGACCCCCTCCTCCCATCCTAGCTAGATTATCCAATTATTATGTAAACCTGTCTTTAGAATGAGGATGGGGAAGTCCTAGTTCCCCTCTCCTATGGACTTGCTAATTACCTTTAGCATGGTTAATTTACATTGGAATAGTTGCCTGCTTTTTTTTGACAGAAACCAAGTCTTTTCACTAATTTTTGAAATATAATAATCATAGCTTTCTCAAATCATCCTAGGCCATTCCCAATACTGGCACATTCCCCACTCTGTCTAGTAACTTCCTGACACCTGTCAGGCCAAAGGTAAATATAGAAAATACATTTTGACTTTTACAATTCTGATTAACAGTTAACATGAGCTCATAGTAGTCATATATCTTAATGCAGTACAAGATGGTAGAGGCATACGTGTGCACATCACTCATTTAGCCCTTACCCAATTCCCACCCCACTCCCTCCCTCCGCCCTCCTTCCCATGTTTGGCTTAGTGATTAACTTTAATATGCTTTTAATGTACACCTTGTACATTAGGGAATTTTCCTTCCTCCCCACCCCTCAGTTAGGTTGCCTTATTTGTTCATCTATAGTTTTTCCTTGTTTGTCTAGAGTTTCTCCTATTTTAAGATCCTAGCCCATTTGCTTAATAATCACACTAGGGAAAGTACTAGGTGAATTAAAGCCTATTACTTCTATTATATTATTTAAAAAAATCTCAGTATTAACTGTGAAGACTATCTTACTATTAACTCTGAATTTTTCCGTCAAAAATTTTCCAGTAGGAAAGACAAATCTCATAGTAGTTTAACTAGCCTTGGTTTTACCTAATGAACTCATACTTTTTAGATGCATAAGTGAAATTAACATCATTTAAGTATAAGGTAAATCAACTGATGTTGTTGAGATTTTAAAAAATTAGTATTTAATATTTATTTCAACAGCTGGGCATAGTGGTACATGACTGTAATCCCAGTGAGGAGATAGAAAGGAAATAGGCAGATAGGGAAAAGGCCTTGGTAGAAAAAAAGCTAATTTCCTGAGTTTCCTGAGGGGCAACAAATGCCTGAAACTCCAAAGGCTCAGAGATAAGAAGGATCAGAGCTTCACAAAGCCATCCTGAGTTTCCTAATCAACAAACCCACCTAGCAAGTCTGGCATTCCTGAAAGGAGACCCTTCAAAGAACTTGCAAATGTCCTATGCAAATTCTCCTTGGAGTCACCCTAACCACAAACGGACTTGGAAGCGGTCAGGCATGGGCCAGTCAGATGGCAAAAAGGGGGACTTCCCGCTCGGGACCCCCTCCCCTTTTGGAGAGCTGTTCTCTCTCTCGCAGGTCAGGTCATGTTGGCCCTGAGAGAAGGCAGAGTGCATCTGAAGGCACGTGGCTTGGGCGACTCTCAGGTAGTGACCTGAAGGCCTCTGCTGGACATCATGGCTGACCAGGCCCCTAGGGGTGACCTGTACCTCTTTTCTGGCAGATCGCGTGGACTCTGGGAGAAAGTAGTTTGCAACTGATGGGCACTTGGCTTGGGCAACACTCGGGTAGTGACCCTGAAGGCAGCTACTGGACCCCGGAGTTCCGACCGCCCCTATGGGGTGTTCGGCCACTTTTCTCTATTCCCTTCTGGCAGATCGCATGGACTCCAGAAGAAAGCAGCCTGCACCTGAAGGCAATTCGGCTTGGGCTACTCTCAAGTATTGTCCTGAAGGCAGCTGCTGGACCCAGAGTTTCAGCCCCTTTGGGGGTGTTCAGCCACCCTTACCCCATTCCCTGTTGCTTCCAAAAAACCTTTTACTCCCCTTCCTGCGGTCTGCGGGTGTCATTCTTCACTCTCCGTGGACAAGAACTCGCCAGGGTTTTCTCGCAAGAAACCCCCGTTTCACCAGTATTTGGGAGACTGAGACAGGAAGATCACAGGTTCAAAAACATCCTCTCAACTACTGAGTGAGGCACTCCACAACTTAGTGAGACCCTGTTTCAAAATAAAGAATAAAAAAGTAGGGCTAGAGGTGTACCTTGGAGATAAGAGAAACCAATATGCAGGGGTCAAGATGCCAGCTTTATAACTGATCAGATTTGTAAATGTGTTTTTAGACTTCTGGCTCAAGTTCTGTAATAATGGCTTGTTACTGAAAACTAGAGAAAACACTCTTTCCCATATTTTATCTAATAAGTATTAGTAAGTAGTTCTATCAGATCAAGACATGTGCATGAATGCAAAGCTGTATATCTTCAAGGCCATAGTTTCAAAGGTTCATTTAGTTGTTGTCAAAAGAGATAATGTGGTGGTGGTGGTGGGGGGGGGAATCCTCACAGAGACTAGTGAATACTGGGCATTCCCCAAACAGCCAGGTTCAGGAATTAATCAAAGTACTGATACAGGGTGTTTTCTCTTATTGCAGGGTGTCTCCTCTTATGGAGTTCTTATTCAGTGGCAAAGAATGAAGTCCATGGACTAATGGCATTTATAAAAATGTGAAAGTTTAAGTCAAGGAAAGATAGAAGACAAAATAGCTTTCCTTGTATGGGGGGAGAGATTAAAAAAAAGGTCAACTATTGGAATTCCTTCAGTGTGAGCTTTTATACCTTATTGAGGTTCCGTATCTACTTTTTTTGTGATTGTTCAGAATTGGCTTTTGTGTGCTAAATGTCGTTTGCCCAGTTTTAGTTCTTAATTTTGATCTCTGTTTCAAGGTCAGTGGGCCCTTCTAACTTTTCTAAAATTTCTGGTGCCACCTATTTGTTCACTCTTTCTCTTACCTTTAATCACTCTTGGAGTTAAATTTTTGTATTAACTCAGTGTTATCCCTGTATCTATTAACTTTCCCTATTTGTTTTCTCTATAAACATGGCCTCTTTCAACCTTTTCTTTTCCCAGGTCCTCTGCCCTGACTCAGTACCTCCATTATCAGAGACTTTATCTTGCCTTCTCAATGAAGTTGCAGTGCAGCAATGACTTGGGAGTATTGCCTGTTCTTTCTTTCTGAATTGAAGTATTCATCTAAATTATTCTTTCTGGGCTTCACTAATGAAAATTTGGTTATAGAAGCAGGTAAATTGATAGAGCCATATCTAATTTATGTAAAGAGCATTGTAAGTTTCCAGAGATACTGCACTTTTTAGCTAGATGCAATAAATTGAGAGAAGTCAGTTATCTCCCATAGAGAATGACAAATATTTTCTTGCATGGTAATAAGGTGGAAAGAAGTTTTTTGATGACCAAGATTGTGACTACTTCTAAAGAGTAGGTCATGGGTGGAAGAGATATGTGTCACTTTGGGTATAAGAAATTAAAAGACACTTCATAGTGTCCCATGATCTCCATTCCTCTTCTGTAGCACCTTGAAATATTCTCACTGAGACTCCAAAAGCACAAGAGTAAGTTAGATAAAATTAATAAGTTGTATGGGGAGCTATCAAACAGAGTTTACAGATTTCAGTATTCCCCTTAATAGGAAACAAAACATATATTAAGTGAAAATCCTGAAATTTATAGATTAATTTCTGCTATTATAACTATAGCTTTTATATTTTATAGTATAGCTTGATAAAAATAAGCTTATATGTATATCACAATTGAAAAATAAGATTATACACACACACACACACACACACACACATATATATATATGTATATATATATGTGTGTGTGTGTGTGTGTGTGTGTGTGTGTGTGTGTTTATCATGATTGAAAACACAAAATTTGGGTGATCTAATTTTATGTGTATGAGGAAGAATCAGGAGAGGCATTTTTATATAAGTCTTGCTACACAGTATAAGATACCAGGGAGAGGGAATTTCTATAAATAAATGTAAAAGAAACAGTACTATGTATTAATTAGTATTTTAGTGTTCTTTCTATGTATGTATGTATGCATATTTCATATATATTTCATAATATATTTCATATATATTTTTCATGAATAATTTTCTTAGATTATATTTTTAAGTGTTTGGGTAAAGTATGTTTAAATTTTTGTCTGAATGATCCATTAATTTTAGGCATAAAAATAGATGTTTCTATAATTAGTCAGCCATATAATTTATCATCCAAACCATGACATTTTAGAATGTGAAAGAGGACACAATTAATAATTATGACAGAACAACGGATGTAAAGTAGGACTCTTTTGGGCAAATTAGGACAAATAGTCATCCTATTTAGAAGCTTTTAATTTAAATGTTCTAGAAATTCTTTCCATTTTTCCTTCTTCTATTTTTTCTTGAAATATAAAGAAAAACAAACAAACAAATAAATATGTTCCTTTCTTATCTTAAAACACAATTGATAAAAACATGAACTTTCATTCCAATATTGAAGTTTAGGTCTAACATCAGTACTCCCAGATAGTATACTTAATCAGGTATTCTAAGAGCAGAAAAATTATTTGGAAGTTCTCATGACTAGCATAATATGGAAAGGGATGAGGAAGAGGGTGTTAAGGTTTCCATAAAGTAAAACAAAAGGTAATAAGTAGTAAGCAGATGTACCAATGACAGAATTTCACTTTCTTTATCATTAACAAGAGCCAGCCATCACTGAATGTAAAATTCCTAAAGCTGAATTATCATTAACCTTGAGAGAGATTTCATGGTGCATGTTTTATTGTCCTCATTTTATTTCTAATTTCAAAATGAGATCTACTGCCAAGCAACTTTTCTTTCTCCTTCAATAATTACCTGAAATCTAAACTTCTACACAAAGTTTTCTGTGATTAAGTCACTTAAGGAATTAAACAGTCTTGAGCAATAATCAGTCAGAGCAGTTATCCATTTTAGATGAGTCATCTGAATAATAAATGTTTAAAAGTGTCCTTTTCAATAGCAGTTTTAGCCTGAATTTTTTCTATAATTGCCTTAATCCCTCAGCACAATTACTAAATGTCCACACGCTTCTTTTATAATTTTACTATCCAAATGCTTTCTGTTCTTTATCAGCTTTGCAAATTAATAGTATGTTAAATGTACCAAGCATGGTAGCTTAATTCAAAGAAATGCTGAAGTAAATTTTTGTAAATGTCTAATAAACATACTTTAAATGACATTGAGTAACTTGGAGATTTTTTATATTTATTTTTAATTTTTTAATTTTTATGTGGATCATATTGAAAATGGCATACATTCAGACTGTGCTTGGTGCCCTCTCCTATAGAATAAACCTGTATTTCTTTCAAAATTGCATTTTTCCGTAACATTAGAATTCACTTGTACCAAACAACATTATTAATAATAACAATAAATACCCATTCATTTATCTCCAAATATGTGACAGGTACTGTTGTATATTGCATATATGTCATATTACTGTATTATATTCAACTCTTGAAATAAGCCTGTAAGCTACTTTAATTTGTATTTAAAATTTCAGACCTTATATAAAATTTGGCATCTCTGGTATAACCAAATACAAATGTACATATTTGTTCTTAAGACTTCTTACTTACTTAAGCCACAATTACGGACATGTTTGAAATTGAAAAATAATGGAGAATCCCAAAAATAAATTTAAAAGAATATGAAATGTAAAAATTCTATAACTAAAAGGCAGAAGTTAATGAATGGGCTCCAGAGCATAATGGTGGGAGAATAAAGGAAAAGCCAACATATTTAAAGATAGAACAATAGTAATTATTCAATATTAGAAATAAGGAAAAACAAAAACAAAAATAAAATACAGGGCCACAGTGACCTGTGGAACTATAACAAAAGGTATGACACCCATATCATTAATGTCCCTGAAAAAAAGAAGAGCAGAGCTGGAAAACTGTTTGGAAATACAGTGGTCAAAATTACTGAAATTTGGCAAATGATACAGATGCACAGATTCAAGAATTCAAGCACACCTCAGAGAAGATAAACCCAAAGAAATGCACACCAAAAAATAAGAGTCATGATTTTAAAATCTAACTAAATTTTTTCTTGTAACTTATGAGAAAAAAATGTACTTAAATATAAGAAGAACCTTTTTTAATTTATATTTTTATTTTTATGTGAAACATATTGAAAATGGCATATATTCAGAATATGCTTGGTACCTTCCCCACCACTTCCCCTTCCCTCCTCCCAACAATGAGTGTCCAGGTTAACCATACTACATTTTTATTTTTAACACAAATTCAGATGTAACTCCTTCATTAATCAAATTCAGCCTTCTTCCTCTCCTATCTTTCCATTTTAGCTTTGGTGAGAGTTCTCCTCCATTGTCTGGAGTATCTCTGGTATCCCCAGTACTCCCTAGTTTGGGCATATTAGAGAAAAGATAAGTCCCTTCTCTTTCTGTGCTTGGTTGATCTCACTTAACACAATGTTCTCTAGGTATTTCCATCTTCTTGTGAATGACATGATTTTGTTCTTCTTTATAGCTGAGTAGAATTCCACTGTGTGTATTTCCCATAATTTTGCAATCCATTTGTCTGTTGATGGAGGCCTAGGTAGGTTAAATATTTTAGCTATTACGAATTGTGCTGCTATGAACAGCATGGGCAACTGAACTGAATATACACTCCACAAAAGAAGAGATAAATGGCCAATAGATACATAAAAAGGTGTTCAACATTATTAGCCATCAGGGAGATGCAAATCAAAACCACGCTAAGATTCCTTCTAACACCATCGGAGTGGCAAGCATGAAGAAATCAAATAAAAACAAATGTTGGTGAGGATGTGGGTAAAAAGGAGCTCCTTTACACTGTTGGTGGGAGTGCAAACTAGTTTAGCCATTATAGAGATCAGTGTGGAGATTCCTTAGAAAACTGGGAATAGATCCACCATATGATCTAACTGTACCTCTCCTGAGTATTTGTTCAAAAGGGTTGAAATCAGAGAACTACAGTAACATATGTATACTCATGTTCATAAGAAGAAACTTTGAATGACAGTACATTTCTCATCAGAAAACTCAGATACACAAAGGAATAACACGTTTTTCAACTACTAAAAGAAAGGAACTGCCAAAGTGGAATTTCTACATAGAATAAAAAATCCTTAAAGAATAAAAAAGATACAGAGATAAGTCTCAGATGAAAAAAAAAAACACTGAAAGTTTTCAATAGTAGAATTACTGTAAGGAATAGCTGAATGATGTCATGTAATCAGAGAGATAAATAAAATTTGAAGTAGTCTTACCATCTTGTACACCATTAAGATGTATGACAACAATGTACCAATAAAATTTTTTAAATAAAAGAATAAAGTACATAAAAAGCAACAGTATGAACAAATACAATAGAACTGTCTTCTGAATAATCTAAATTTTCACAGTTGAAGGATAATATTTTAATCATCTGCTGTGGTATTAGATGTAGCTAAAGAAAATGGTAATTGTGAGACAGTAATTTATAGGGTTAAGCACAGGTGCTTGAGGGAAGGAAGCTACTCATTTCTGACTTACACATTTAATTCTTTGTTTCACATAAGGCCCTCCAGAGAAAACCACAAGGATTCTGTCCAGATCATCCAAGGCTGCCCAGACCTTCTTGTACATGACCTAGACTAAATCTTGCTCCTTATAATTTAATTGTGATGCTAAAGTCTCTAACAGGAGACATTCTTATTCAAGGTCTTTGAACAGGAGATATGAAGACTCTTGATCTAAAAACTGAGCATGCTCAGGTGTATGCCCACCTCACCATATGAAGTCAAGTCTTTCCAATATGAATATGCACAAGGTTCCTTTTGAAAGAGCCCTTTCTTCCTTTGTTCAGAGAACCACTTCTGTGGGAGTCATCTCCAGTGCTCTCATAAAAGCAATAAAACTGTCTTTACTCTGCTGTCTCCTGACTTTACACTCACCAAGAGGCAAGACTGTTGTGTTCAGATACAGAAATACCTTAAGATTTTTATGTTATAAGGAAGGAATAAAAAGTTATCTAAAGGGATGTAATGTTTTGTGTGTCTTTTTTTCACAGTGGCAATGGAGACTCCAGCCATCTGGAGTACTGTCACATACCATCTTGCACAATTGCTATTGTTGTTTTGTCATTAATGCTGATGATTGAGCTTTGGCTTGTGACTATAACCTGGGAAAAAAAGAAGCATATACCTGACTATAGAATACCGGATGAGCTTACCAGTCAGTCCTAAAATACTAGGTGACTGTAGCAGTGATGCCTTCTACCTAGCTGGAAAATCAGGCATGTCTCAAAGCATTTAATAATTTGCAAAAGGTTTCGTGTATACAGGAATGTAACAGGAATCACGACAATTCCACAGAGAGTCCTGCGTGTTCCCAAGTTTTGGGAAGGTGAATTTACCTCAGGTCTGGTGAATTCCTTGACTTGTGTGGCAGAAATCATTTTCAGGGAGAGTCAGAAGTTTATATAGTAAAGTGGGGATACATATTCATAAATAATGTAGGCTACCTCAAGAGTGAGAGAGGCCCTTTAGGGTCTTCACGGTTCTTTTTTCTAAAATCAAAGACCCCCCAACTTGAGCAGATGGGTAAGGATGCATGGCAAGGATAAAGATCTGGTCTCTCAGAATCTCCAGGGTCCTAGCATCTCATTGATGGGTAGCTGGGTGGTGCCTGGACTTGACCAACTATTAGACCTTTTTTTATGAATCTTTTGATTACCAAAGATCTCAGAAATATTAAGTAGAGAGATGGGCCATTAGGATTAAAGAAGTGGGCCTTTTGAGAAAAAAAAATTTTTTTTTTTGCCTAAAGGAAAAGAGACCCCATTGGGTAAAGATAAATACCTTATGAGCTTGGTGTGGTGGCGCACTCTTGTAATCCCAGCATTCGAGAGGCTGAAATCAGAGGATTGTGGTTCATGGACAGCCTCAGCTACTTAGTGAGGCCCTCTACAACTTAGTGAGACTTTGTTTCAAATGAAAAGGAATGAAAAATAGGGCAGGGTGTGTAGCTCGGAGGTTGAACTCCTGGGTTCCATCCCTAGACCCGCAAAAAAAAAAAAAAAAAAAGAAAAAAGATACATATCCTAATGGACTTTCTAAATTTTAAATCTACATTTTTTCTTGCTTCCTAGTTTGTTTCTATTTTTTAAAAAATCTATATTACTTTTTTTATGCTAAACTAACTTTAACTGACTTTATTTCCAGTTTCAGAATGCTTGTTTTGGCCAGGATGATACCTCCAAACAACCTAAGGCTAATTAAGCAAGAAAAAATTGATCCTGACATACAAATGACTTTTATTTTATGTCAGTTATTGGCTGTCATTATAAGGACCAATAGATACATGTGGCAGCATGATTATTATTTTATGATAAATAACAGTTGAAGAAAAAAAATTATTTCTAGAAATAAACATAGGCATGTGTGGGTATCCATATGTGCACACGCGCACGAACACACACACACACACACACACACACACACACACATTTATCTCTAGAGAGAAATTTTCTGTACTCAGAGCATATACCAAATTTTGGGAAGAGTCTAATAGTTTGGATGATTAAAGGTCTAGAAAGAGTAGTGCCAATTAAGTTTTATAAAAATAACTTCTGATGAACAACTGTAATGGACACAGATTTCTAAAAATACAGTTACTAAGTGTATGTTTACTGGAAATACATCATTGGATAATTAATTTTCAAAATCAGAAAGGAAGTCTAAATCATTCTCTTGTGAACTTTAGTTATCCTCCACAAGTCTTCCCAGAGCTTGCTCAATGGGACCATTAATAGAGGGGGGGGACCATAACATCAATTATAAAGACATTAATGTTTCATCTTATTTCAGTCAACTTATTGAAGCAGAAACACTCTGCTGAATATCCAGATTACCAATAGGAATTAGTTCTGTCTTGAAAATATCAGCTGACATGGTCAGGACATGCCCTGTAATTTGAACACTTTTGTCATAGTTGGACTAGCAAAGTAATCTATCTAAAGCAGACATTCATTGCACATTGAATTTACTTATAGTAGCTACATAACTTCTATAAATTCCAATATCATTTATTAATTAAATAGATAATGACCTCCACGATTGTTTCCCATACAAAATTTCTTGTGCCTAAGCAACTTATTTTAAAATTTAAAAAATAGCCGGGCGTGTTGATGCAAGCTTGTAATTCCAGGATTCAGGAGGCTGAGACAGGAGGATGGCGTTTCGCGGACAGCCTCAGCTGCTTAGTGAGGCCCCCCGCAACTTAGTGAGTTCCTGTTTCAAAATAAAAATAATAAAAAGAAAAGCACAGGGTTGTAGTTCAGAGGTTGAATGCCCCTGGGTTCCATTTCCAGACCCACAAGAAATATAAATAAATAAAAAATAATTATTTTAAAAATGTATCATTCAATTATTTTATACTCTTCACTGTCCAGACCAAGCCAGAAGAAGCCTCAGAAGCCATGACTACAGGTACAGCTTAAATTGATACACAACTGAGGTTTAGAAAGGCAAGCTTTGAGGGAAAAAAAACAACAGACCCACTATTGTCACAATGACCCACTCTTAAAGCTTTTGCTTTGCATTCTATACTCTTGTCAAACAGCTCTGCTCAATAATTTTTAGAACTGAAAGAAGAATGCATTTTACCAAGCATCACAAAAAGTAATTTTATATTTTCATTGAGTGGAAAGCTAAAATTGGCACCTATATACTTCAGAAATTTTATACTGTTACATCAGATATAGCAGTATTTTTAAGGAGCAAAATATGGGCTAAGGGAACTATCAAGTATAATCAGGGCATTCTTTGTATTTTCAGGATTTTGTTCATATTCATTCCAATAAATTCACTTTTGTAGAAGTTAGTCTGTTTTAAATTCTCCTGACAGGAAACATGCATAATCTTCTAAAATAACTTGTTGCTGTTGGTTTAATAGTTATAATAAGAATTTAATGACTTAATTTCTTTATGGAAAAGCAGTTATTTCCAACTTACTTGCTCCATACATATTTTAAATTTTAGATGGTGGAGGCTGACAGAGTTTTTTTTTTCTTCTAACAAACCTATATGTATGTTTTCTAAAGTGATCTAGTTTCTATCAATTAGCCATCTATATTAGATATAAAAGCAGAAATTATTAACTTTTAAACTTTCAGGGAAATCATGGCTTTGGAAAGGTACCTTAGTTCACCCAATGTAGAGGTACTTCACCATTTGTGTGCCATCAACTTTTTTCCTAGTAAGTCGATGCTAATACTGTAGTGTTAGCATCGACTAAATGCAGTGTAGTTTCCTGTTTACATAGTGATAAATTTCATTTAAAGTGCAGGGGAATTTATATGTGTGTGTGTATGTTTGTGTGTGTGTGTGTGTGTGTGTGTGTGTGTATGTAGAAATTATAAGACATCAGTAAAAGGGAATCCACTCTCAACTTCTCAGGGATATGCATGAAAGGCATATGCAGAGATTACAACAAGGATGAGAAGATACCTTGCAAATGACTGCCAAATACGTCTCTTGCCAAACCTGAATAATCTTATATTGCTGTTAAGCATGTATTCTAGCGGTATTATCCAATATATTATTTTAATGATTCTAAGGAATGTCCCCACTGATCTCCATAGTGACTGAACTATTTTGCATTCCCACCAACAGTGTAAAAGAGTTCCTCTTTCCCCACATTTTTGCCAGTATCTGTTGTTATTTGTTGACTTCTTTATGTTTGTCACTCTGATTGGGGTTAGATGGAATCTCACTGTAGTTTTGATTAGCAACTCCTTGATGGCTAATAATGTTGAACATCTTTTTATGTATCTATTTGTATCTCTTCTTTTGTGAAGAATACTCCTGGGTATTTGTCCAAAAGGGTTAAAACCAGAGAACTACAGTGACATATTCATACCCATGTTTCATAGCAGCACAATTCATAATAGCCAAAATATGGAACCAACCTCGGTCTCCATCAACAGATGAATAAATTGCAAAATTATGGTAAATACACACAATGGAATTCTACTCAGCTATAAATAAGAAGAAAATCATGTAATTCACAAGAAGATGGAAAGACCTGGAGAACATTATGTTAAGTGAAATCAACCAGGCACAGAAAGAGAAGAGACATATGTTTTCTCTAATATGTCCAAACTAGGAACAATTAGGAATACCAGAAGGACCCCAGATAATGAAGGGGAAACCTCCACAAAGCTAAAATGGAAGGATAGGAGAGGAAGAAGGCTGAGGTTAATTAATGGAGGAGCTATATCCAAATATATGTAAAAGTCTGACTATAGTATGGTTAACCTGAATACTCATTGTTGGGAGTGGGGAAAAGGGAAGCAAGGGGGGGAGGGCACCAAGAATATTCTGAATGTATGCCATTTTTTATATGTTCCACATAAAATTTAAAAAAATTAAAAAATAAATGATTCTAAGGAATCATAAAATCTCTGCAAACTTTCTATCAAATTCTAATTCTGTGACTTCCTATTAAAGGTCTAGAAACTCTCTAAACTCCTTATAGTTTTTCTAAAATATCTAGCTAAAGATAATTTTATTACCTGCTACTAAAAACAGTGACCAATATCCTAATTGGTGTAAGAAATAGTGCTTGAGAATATAGAGTCCTTTTCTGAACCAGTGTTTGAAAGCAGTATCTGGCTAATATCATTTGAAGAAACACTGGTAATTACTGGTACAAAGTGGCAGAACATTATTTAAGTTAATAACTTTTGACTACTTAGATTAAAACATCTATTAAAAGAAAAATTTTAGTGATTCTTAAACTCTAGTAATACTCTTTTTGTTAGTTTTTTTTTTTTTTTGGTCCTTAGGCATGAATTCAGGGGCATTATACATATATATATATATATATATATATATATATATATATGTATATATGTATATATGTATATATATGTGTATATATGTGTATATATATATATATATATATACATATATATATTGAAAAAGGGTCTCATTAAGTTTCTAAGGCTAATCTCAAATTTGTGGTCCTCCCATCTTAGCCTTTTTTGTATTAGATTACAGGCTTGTGCCACCAACACCTGGCCGTAATAGTCCTTTTGAAAGGTTGTGGTGAGAGCTAGCTACTTCTTCCTTCGATCAAAGCTTTAAAAATTACTCAACAAAATAACTGAACAAAACTCTGATCATAGAAATACTATGTTTTTTCTTGTAGAATCATATTTTATGTAGCTGACTATGTGCCACAGAGTCTGGATTTGAGTGGTACTAAAATAAAAGACACATTCATAGCAATTACAGTGTTTTAAGAGAAAAACAGAACATTGTCAGAAAAGAATGGGAAATTAAGAGATATCCTGGGGACATTCAGTCTCTGAACACTCCCCAAACACACATTTTATTGAGCCTACCTTCCCAATAGGAGCAGTCATTCTTCCAATATTGGATTATTTTTTTGTTGAAAACTGAATAACAATCATACTGGAGGATTGTTATGTTGCAAAAGGATATCAGTTTTCCTCATGTCCAACTTAACATTACTCCATATTGCCTTCAGACTTAAAATCCTGCCTGGATGCACATTTCAAATTTTTGCAGAAGTTTATAATATTCTTCTGCTTTGAGCAATTTAACCAGATTCTCTGAAGGTCAGAACCAGACACCTGTCTCTTTTAAAAGGTCCCCAAGGGAGACATGTTATACATTACTTTATAGGCTGACTGAGAAGAGATATACCTCATTTACACTCATGTTCCAGAACCAGTGACATGTCCTATTCTAAGTCTAAGAAAACCTGGACAGTGTAGTATTTTTTTAAGCCTGTTTAAGAAGAATAAAATATAATAGATTGGCAAGCGTTTAGTTACTTTGTGTCACTGAGTGTGATCAGGGAAAATACACACAACCAAAAAAACAGAGTTGAATGTTAGATAATGAGGCAGAAGACCTGTCCAGGACCTTGTAATTATTCTTAGGAATTTAAACGTAGGATAGGAAGAATAAGAACCCCCTTTTCTCCTTAGTTGTTAGCAAGCCGACAGTTCAGCTAGGAAAGAAGATGAAAGACAGGCCTTGCTCCCTTGAAAATTAAACAGAGCAGCTCCCTCACTAGACAGTCTTGGGTTATAATCTTGCAGGGGTCCCTCCACCCCAGTATAAACAAGGCAGAGTTTCTGTAGGCCATCTTCAAGATAAGACACAAGACAGATAGAGGAGGAGTATGGTTAACTACATTTTTGCTTTTGTATCTTTCTTACACTAGGTATAATAAATATCACGCTTCCCCTCCCTTCCCTCTGCAATTAAGTGACCAAATATATAAGAAACTTGTAATCTCTGTAATTAAGGTTCAGATCTGAAGCTCTGCTTGCAGAACATTCACAAGTGAATAAAGTAACCTGCTTTCCACTCTGATCACTGCTTCTTCTCTTCAGGGTTCCAGTTTTTCTGCTACAGTTAGGCTGTTATATGTATTACACCTCTTCATACCATACCGAATGTCACTAGTTAAGTCCTTCAAGGGACCAATTTTCCAATGGGTTTCTGGTACTTTTCTGTTTTTAGCTTTCTTCTACTCCTTCTTTAATTTCATCAGACACTTAAAAAAAATTCATGTAACTATCTATTGCAGAATAATTTAACTCTTAATCTTCTCTTTTCTACACTGTGCTCTCATAACCATGTATTTGTTAATTAAACAGAAACACTAGGCCGGGCGTGGTGGCGCACGCTTGTAATCCCAGCATCAGGAGGGAGGCTGAGAACTGAAGATCGGGTTTGCGGACAGCCTCAGCTACTTTGTGAGGCTCTCTACAACTCAGTGAGACCCGATTTCAAAATAAAGAATAAAAAATAGGGCAGGGGATATAGCTCAGAGGTCAAATGCCCCCTGGGTTCCATCCCCAGACCCGAAAACAAACAAACAAACAAAAAACCCAGAAACAATATTTTTTTTTGAGGCAGAGGAGATATTCTCCATAAGTGAAAGATAATTTCAAGGTTTTTCCTCATCAACAAATATTTCAAGAGGGCATGGTGGTGCACGCTTGTAAACTCCAATCTCTGCGCTTGGGAGTTGGGAGACAGGAGGATTGCGCGGGTTCCAAGCCAGCTGCACTGGATTAAGAGACCCTGTTTCCAAACAAAAAGCATATATATATATATATATATATATATATATATATATATATATATATATATATATCTGGGAGTGTATCCCAGAGGTAGAGGTAGAAGGGCTTCCAGGAACCCCAGCACCACCAAATATATATATATATATATATATATATATATATATATATATTTTTTTTTTTTTTTTAATTTACTATGCCTTCTCCTCATACAACCTAAGCTGCCATCATTATTAAGAGGTGGTCTGACATCAATAGATAAATAGATTGCAAAATTATGGGAAATAAACACAATGAAATTCTACTCAGCTATAAAGAAGAACAAAATCGTGTTATTCAAAGAAGATTGAAAGACCTGGAGAACATTATACTAAGAGAGATCAGCCAAGCACAGAAAGAGAAGGGACGTATGTTTTCTCTAATATGCCCAAACTAGGGAGTATTGGGGATACCAGAAGGACTCCAGATAATGGAGGGGGATCCTCAGCAAAGTTGAAAGTGAAGGGTAGGAGAGGAAGAATGCTGAGGTTGATGAATAGAGGAGCTATATCCAAATATGTGTAAAAGCATGAATGTAGCATGGTCAACCTGGACACGAATTGTTGGGGGGAGGGTAAGGAGGGCAGGGCGAGAGGGCACCAAGCACAGTCTGAATGTATGCCATTTTCAGTAATCCACATAAAAATAAAAATAAAAAGAGGTGGCCAGACAAATGAGAAATATTGATAGAATGACAACGTATCACAGTTTTGCCTGTTATTCAGAGATACTGTGTGAAATCTATGAAATACTATGTGCAAGTGCTATTTCACATAACATGTGTTCAATGTGTCCTTTTTATTTTTTTTCCTGGCTTTTTTCTGTTCTTTGAACGTTTTCTCATATTTATCACTCTCTGAACAAGCATTTTTGGGGGTTGAGTTTTCAACTAAGTATTTATTATTTTCTCTAGTATATAAGACCTAGATAGAAAGGGTCTGAAGCTGAAAGAACACTGAGGAAGGTGGGTGTACATCAGACACTGATTGTTTTCTCAAATCTTCATCATTTTTATGTAATGATTACTACTTTTAAAAAATATTTTCTATGGGAATACTCCCTAAATACATTTGCCTCTCTCATTTATATTGTTGTTAATCCTAAAATGGTAACAGGCATGAGAAATATATTCCCAATGTGGCTTATTAAGTAATGAAATTACTTTCTAAGATTAATATATGTTGTTTCAGACAGGTGAGCTGCCTAATTACTTTTTATCACTGCACTATACCAGTCCAGAAACAAAGGACTGAATCTCTAATTTAATATATTCCTTTTATTAATCATATTTTAAATATTTAGTTTAAATAAATAACACATTTCTTATCCAGTGTGGCCCCAGCAAAGTACATAATGGTAGCTAGAAGTGATCATGAATGTCAGCTTTCCTATTATCTCACAATAACTAAGTAAATGATTGTGAAAAAAATAAAATACTGTTAAATTTTACTACAAAAAGCTTTGGCACAGACATGAGAGTGCCTAAGTCGACAACATTTTGTTTATAGGCTAGTTTTGACACTTTTCCCCCAAAATCTGTATTAAGGACAGCTCAAGCTGTGCACATTAGATCTAGGATGGTACATGTAATATATAAAACCTTTCTCTTTTCTCTAATTAACCAAAGTTTCTATCATTCTTTTCTATTGTTTATTTTCTCTTTCTTTGTTCCTCTTTGTTTCTTTCTTTCTTTCTTTTTTTCTTTCTTTCTTTCTTTCATTTTTGGTGGTACTGATGATTATATCTAGGGTCTTTTTACTTTTAACCTCCAAGCTACATTCCCAGCCCTATTTTATTTATTTTATTTTATTTTATTTTATTTTATTTTATTTTATTTTATTTTGATACAGGGTCTTGCTAAATTGCTGAAGGTCTTGCCAAGATGCGGAGGCTGGCCTCAAACCAAAGATCCTCCTCTCATGCAGGCACTTACTACCAGGCCTGGCTTTCTACCTTCCTCTATGAGGGATAATCTCCATTTTTTTTTTCTATTAAAGAAGCACACTCTAAGCCTGCCTACACAACATCAAATTTCTAGAAATAAAATATAATAAATGCATAACTGTACTGGAAAACAGGAGTAGTAAAACATGATGTCTCAAAAACTGTAAATAATCTCTTAAATATAGAAAAAACACAAAACTGGTTTGAAGAATAAATCCATAACTTAAAATAGGTGCCAAATTATCCTTCTGTAATTGAGGCTTATGGAAATAGTTTAAAAAGCAGGAGGAGAAGCAAGGTCAGCCAACAGGGTTATCAGTTTGATTACCTCCAAAGAGGCAGTCAGGAAGTTTTCTTCCTACACATATTGCCTAATATGTGTCAGGCAATAGCACCAGAGGCATATGCCTAGATACATAACTATAAAGTTTAGGAATTTGTGTTAGGAAGATGACAATGCCCTGGACAGCTGGCTATTTCCAAGAAGAAATGGATACTCTCACTCAGAAGCTATGGTTCTGTAGCATTGTGCTACTGCCTTCTCCACACCTCCTACACTCTCCTGGAGCCACCGCTTGACCTAGCAGTGCTGCTCCTGGGCAGCTTTCCAAAGTAATCAAAGTCAGAATATTATATTTATGCACGCATATCCATCTTTACAGCAGCACAGTTCACAATAGCCACACTAAGGAACAAGCTTAGGTGTCTATCAGCAGATGAATGAATCACAAAACTGTGGTATATACACATAATGGAATTTTACCATAAAGAAGAAAAGAATCATATCAGTTTAGAAAAATGGATAGGACTCAAGACTATGATGCTGAGTAAGAGCAGACAGTATCAAAAAATGAATAGTTTTATGTTTTAAACATAAAAGCTAGAAATAAATTGGGAAACAAAGATAACTTCAGATAGGAGAGTAGAGACTCCAATGGAGTCATGGAGGGTGTTAGGGAAGGGAAGAATGGGGGATGAAGATGTGAAGAATGTAACAGGTGAAATAATGCTGCCAATTACCAATTCCAAATCACAAAGACATATACAGGGATGGGGAGTGACCTGGAAGGATGTGCTCCAAGATTTGTGTTCATGTATGTTCCCATCACTCTATGCCTCAGTATGATGTATGATTATAAAGCACTAAACAAAAATTATATTTAAAAAATGCTACAGCAACCCCTGTATCCACAGGCAGGATGGAAAATTGATGCTAAATGCAGTCCAGCGAAAATCTCACCTGGGAAAATGATCACACTTGATAGCCAACACTGAAGAATTGCTCAACCAACACAAGAATTGATACTTGAGGAATCAAAATTAATAGAGCATGCAGAAAAGATGATGATTTCCCCTAATTACAGTACTTAGAGGAATTAATGACACTCAGTAATGTTCTAGTTATAAGAGAAAAACCCTAGCTCAGGATTTGGAAAAGTCAGGATATACAATTACATGTATTGTAAAGTTCAAAAACTACTTAGTTAATCAAAATAGGGAAAAGGACAAGAATAATTAGGAATACACATTATATAATATAGTAAGAATAGATATGTAGTCCCTTTTCATCATAATATATTAAAATAAGAACCATATTCTCGGGGAAAAGATTTCCCAAATTTAACCCATTTCAGTTTTTCTAAATAATCTATGATTGTATGTATAAAACCAAGAGAAACAGTGTTTATAGTAAGAGTTCTTTCTGCAGACCATCAGCAGAAAGCATTAAGAAGGACCCTCATAAAAAAGTTGGAGTCACCTCACTATAGAGCACAGTGTCTCTTTGCCATTCTGCCCACACTTCTGGTAGCTGCAGTCAATGAAATAGAAATGCTAGATCTCTTGTTTTTGTTTTTGTTTTGTCCTGGGATTGAACTCAGGGGAATTTCACCTCCAGACACTGCAAGTCCTTTCTATTTTCTATCAAAATGGTGTCACTAAATTGCAGAGAATCTTACTAAGTTGCTTATGCTACTTTGGAAACTGCCATCCTCCTGTCTTAGCCTCTCAAATACTAGGATTATAGATGTGTACCAGCACACTTCATTCTCTTCCTTATCTTGACAAAAGCATTCCTAACATAGCACTCATATTTACTTTCTTTATTACCACTTATGTGTCCTTTGAACTAATTTCACCATGACCAGTACTTGTTCAAGACAATCTAATAAGAAGCCAAGGACCCCCAGATATCTTCCAGACTCTGATTCTCACATTATTTCTGTTCAACTCCCCCACATACAACTAAAACTCTTTCACTGTATCTTATAAAACTCAATGTCATCACAGCCTCTTTTCACCTATATCTTTTCTTTTCTTTCTTGAATTAACTGAAGTTTAGCTAAAATAGAATGCACTGCTTCCCCAAAAAACTCTTTTAGGGAGAACTTAGGACTTTTCTAAAGTCCTCATAGTGCTGGACTTAGAGATGTGGTAAAATTTGTTCTTATACCTTATTATAAAATATAGAATATATTATTTCTCTCTTCCTTGGAAAATTCCCTTTTGAAACTCATGTAAATCAGAACACACTTCAGCAGTTCCTTACATTGCAGTTACTGAAATGCAGTTAACCCAGGAATATCTAAGTCCCTTCCTCTTGCTCTTTGAATATTTTAGCTATAGGCTTAATGTCATGTTTTCTAACATTAAATTCACAATTCTTGGTGATTTTAATATCTACATTCTTGTTACTTTCAACAGCTTGGCATTTTGATTTCTTAACCTTCTCTCTAACAATTATATTGCCCTCTATTTTTCCTTAGTCAATTCTGTGATCCTACCTCTGGGTTTCACATCACCTTCAGTAAGTCTTATTTCTAATCTCATTTTGAGAAACCTACCTCTTCTATTGCCACACTCTTTCTACCTAATATATACTAAAACCCCAACTCCAACAATCTTTTAACATTCTTCAATCAAATTATCTGACTAAATTGTACAAAGTAGCTCACAGTCCATATTTCTTCTTTTCCCATCTTACCAAATTACATCTCATGGTAAATCTATTTGCATAGGCCAGCAAACCTGTTTAAAATCATCTTCCTTCCTGCTTTATGCTGAATGTGGCTAGAGGAACAATCTCACTTATAGTGACTGGTGTCACTTTAAATGTGGTAGGCTCTCATTCTCTTCAGTAGTCTTATTCAAGTTTCCAAGCCTATTTTCACTCCTACTGTCTTAATTTCTTTTCTGTTGCTAAAACATAATGCCTGACACTAAATAATTGATAAAGGAAAAATGTTTATTTAGCAGAAGATTCTGGAGGGGAACAGTCAATGTAACCATTTCAGGTGAGGGTCTTGTGCTGTTCTTTGTCCAAAAAAGAAACTGGGAATAAGCAAAAGAAGTAAAGTGCAAAGTACAGCTTCCCTTTGTAAGAATTTGCTCTTGTGGTAACTAATTCAGTCTTGAAAGAAATCACTCAGTACCATGGGAAAGGCCTAATCACCTCTTACAGTGACCTTTGAACATTATTCCTCGAGTTTCAAAAAGGAAAAGCACGTTTAAACTATGCACCTACCTTACTAGTCAACTGTTTACTCTCCTCTCTCCTTCAGTTTCTAATATCTTCTTGCTCACTCTTTATTATTCTCAGTGGATGACTGTGTTCAGCAAAGGCTGTCCTGATAGAGCTGCTTCTGCTGTGCTTGGTTGTTTGGCTCTTAGGTTCGGGGGGCTTTTAGTTCTAATAGCCAGCACCCAGGGCTTTTATTTTCAGAAGACTGTCTCTGGCTAAACAATTAAACAATTGGTGCTTATCCTTGTCTTCACCTTCAACTCATTTACATTTGGTAACAGTTACTTGGGTTTAATGTACACATCAGCATTCTCCTCCAAGAACAGACTGAAGATCTATAGGGTCATGCCTGAAATTGTCCATTTTTTTACTCTTCCTCTCCCTCTTTATACATGTTGTCTCTTGATAAGTTTCTTAATAAATTGCTTGAAAACTATTTTGTTAGGTTCTCTTCTGGGAAAAAAATAATGTCTGCATCTTGACTGAGGAAATCAAAGAAAAAAGAAAGTTCGACAAGCCATCATCCTCATCTACTCATCTATCTGTCCATCAACTCTAACATTTCTCCTGTTAGAGTGGAAGGGTTATTGGATACTTCACTCACACACTAATTCCCATACTATCACTTTCTCAAGAATATTGGTGCCGGAAGTGCACCAAGAAAAGTGTGTATATATGAATGTTTCTCATTGAATCTTATACAATGTATAACTACAATGCACCAATAAAAATTTAAAAATAAAATATTATAAAGTAATATTGATTTCTCCAATCTCTGTTTCCTGCATCATTTGTTTCCCCCCCTCTGATATTTCATTCCCTTAATACATAATTCCCTTGGAATACATAATGGATCAGAAATATACATATCCATATCATAGTACTCAGACTGTTTAAATAGTACTTTATTTGGAGAAATATCTTTACACATATAAATAGATAATAATTTTTCAATGAAGTGTTTCCAGATTACCCAAGTCCCAAGCATTTTTTGTTTTGTTTTGTTTTTTGTTTTGTGGTACTAGGGATTATTATTATTTTTTATTTTGAAACAGTGTCTCACTGAGTTGTAAACAATAGCTGAGGCTGGCCACGGACCACAATCCTCCTGTCTCAGCCTCCTAAATGCTGGAATTACAAGCGTATGCCACCACGTTGGCTTTACTCTGATCAGCAGTTAGAAATCATCCTCTCTGCTATAACTTGTTGGAAAAGATGTGGAGAATTGCAACTCTGTTTACTTTGAATAGTTAATAGAATTCCTCAGTAAAATCACTTGAGTCCTGTCCTATCTGTGGAAAGTTACTAACCACTAATTAGATTTCTTAAGTAATATAAAGATATTAAAGTCATTTATTTATGAGTTTATTTTTCTGGACATGGTGGCACATGATAATAATCTCAGAACTTGAAAGGCTAAGAGGATAACAAAATCGAAGCCGGCCTCAACAACTTAAAGAGGCCCTCAGAAGCCTAGTGAGACTCGAGTTTCAAAATAAAAAATAAAATAAGGCTGAGGGTGTAACCTGAAGGTAGAATGTGCCTGGGCTCAATCCTCAGTGTGGTGAAATATAAATAAATAAATAAATAAATAAATAAATAAATAAATAAAACAAAGTCATGCCTATATTGATAGTTTACATCTTTCAAGAAATTGGTCCATTTCATCAAACTCATAGTATAATATAATTATCCTCTCCATGCACACTATGAGATCTAGATTGATGATTATTTACTTATTTGTGATATTACTAAATTATCTTTTCTCATTTTATTCTTAGATAGTATTACAAGACATTTATCATTTTATTGACTTTTTAAAAGAATCAGCCTTTATTATTAATTTTTTTTATTTAAAATACATGTCCTGCAAACTTTCTCTGAGGTTCCTAAATCTATACTTTGTTTTCTGTCAATAGTTTGAAGAATTTGGTGGCTATTTTCCCCAAAAATAGTTTTTGATCCATTCTGCCTTCTACTCCTGTCATTCCAATACCCATTGGTAAGGTTATTTTGTTTTTAATTTTTATAGTCCTTGGGTCTTTTGTTTTGGTATTTTGTTTGTTTTTTTCCCTTTAGCATTATTGAATCTTTACTGTAGTTGCAGGTGCAGGGTATTTCATGTTCCTCTATTTGTCCTTGCCAGTCTTCTTGACTTTGGGTTTCTCTAAATACTCAAAAAAAAAGAACCAATGACTTGCAGATTTTTTTTTTATCTAAAATGCACTCTTATTTTTTTAGAGCCACATTGGTATAGTGTTGAAATGTGAGACACAGAAAGAATGATACAATTTTCCAATTAAGTGTTATTTTTTTAGCCGGGCATGGTGACACACGCTTGTAATCCCCATGCTTAGGAGGTGGAGATAGGAGGATTGTGCAGGTTCAAAGCCACCCGCGCTGGCTTAAGAGACCCTGTTTCCAAATAAAACTATAAAAATAGGTCTGGGAGAGTAGCCTGGAGGTAGAAGGGCTTCCAGGAACCCCAGTATCACCAAACCAAACCAAACCAAACCAAACAAAAATATTTTTTAGTTACTTTTGCCTTAATCTGTACTATGGTTTAGATAAGTACACCTTAAAGCTTCATATTCAAAATCTTGGTTCCCAAGGCAGCTATGATGGGAGTTGCTCTGGTCCTTTAAGAGTGGGCCTAGAGAATCATCCTAATACTCAGAAAACTGTGGTCCCCTCGTCTCCCTCTCTGATCCAATTTTTAGATATGACTATTTGTTTCTTCATGAATTCCTGCCACATTATGCCATTCTCCTCAGAGCCCAAATCAAAAGGACTGTTCAGTCTTGTTATTTGAAACTCAAAATTGTAAGCTAATCCTTTTTCTATTTGTAAAGTTGGTTACCTCTGATATTCTATTGTAGTAATGAAAAATTAACTGATATATGTCATCTTCACACATGTTTACCCAGTAGTGCAGTTTCTCAGGCCCCTACTCCCTCACCTCTCTAGTGTTCTATTTTTTAAAGCCTGGACCAATGCAGATTCTCCTGTCCCCCTTCATTGAGACAGGTGAGTAGAGGGGGCTGGAGTGGGAGAAATTCTTTTTTCCCATCTAGCATGAAGATCCGCAACATTCTGTGTTTGGAGATTAGGCCCAGGGTTGTCCCATAGCAATAGGTTTTGCCATCTCCTGGTATAGTAATGCACATCAGAAGGAGGGTGAGGTCCCTACAGTTAAAGCCAACAAAAATGAACTACCTCAAGCCAGGAGCCTCCAGAGTTTCTCACTCTCCCACTAATCTGCGCTCAGTCTCCAGCAAGTTTTCAAAATTCCTATGTGAACAGTGTTCTTGTAGATTTGTGTCTCCAGCAGTATCTACTCCAGGTAGGTATGTATATCTTTTCTAAGTCTAAGAATTTGCCTTTCTTTCTAGATTTCAGAGTGTGTATTGTCTTGTGGTTTCATAGAAAAATGAGTCAAAAAAATTACTGATGTGGGGGTTGTAAGGATAGAAGTGAACGCCTCCCAACCCTTTCCCTGCTGTATCTGGGACTAGAATCCCTTTGAATTTTTTTCTAAAACATCAAGGCTTAAGATGTATTACTGACTTTTAACAGTTCCTTACATTTGTCCTAGAAGAAGTGGGTATAAGTGTTATTTAAACTTTAGTGCTATTCCTTTGGAAATACTTACCTGTTCAGAAATCGTTTGTGTTATTTAAAGTAACTTAAAATAATTTTGCTAAATAAAGTAACACCATTAACTTACATATATATATATATATATATATATATATATATATATATATATTCTAGTTTAATGACATATTCTCTTAAAAAGCATAAAAAGAACACATCAACCCTTTTAAAATAATTTTAAAAGAATAAATAGAAAGTATTTTATTTTTTTATGAGGCTAAATTAGATATAAAATGTTTTTTCTTTTGTTGCAATCAATTGTTTGTAGAGAAAATATTCATGTATCTAAAGGGTTAAGGGTTATCATGTTTATTTTGTTTCTTCTTACTGTAATTACATAGAGGTATGGCTCCATTAGGCTACAATTACCAATTTTATGTATGATCTGAGATAAAACATATTTTAAACTTTGTTTTCTGTAAATTGTAAATTTGGGGTGATGTTTTCACCCCACAGGCTTCCTTAATTTAAATATGTATATATATAGCATAAAAATCACTAACTTTAGATGGTATCAAAGACGTATTCATTGATTTCTTTTTTAATTCAGTTGAGCACTCATTCCCAACCAATTTTACATTTTTTTCTCCCAAAGAGACATCAGTCTATACTTTTCTCAATTGATGTCTGACTTGCTTCTGTAAAGAACATATGACCCTTAGTATTAAGGATTATTTTTGTAATCTGAGACCTATGCTATGTATTCTCATGAATAATCATAATTTACTACTGGTTTTTATAGATAAGAATTCAAATACCAAGAGATATTTATTCTTTTCTCTGAGACCATACATTTGGAAAATGACTAAATTGGAATCCCAGTATGGGATCATCAGATAACAATAACCATAGTGTTATAAGAAATATAAACCAGGTGTGGTGGTGGTTGTTGTAATCCCAGCATTTGGGAGGCTGAGACAGGAAGATCACAGTTCACAGCCAGTCTCAGCTACTTGTGAGGCCCTTTGCAACTCAGTGAGACCCTGTTTCAAAATAAAGAATAAAAATAGGGTATATTTGGGAGGGGTGTAGTTTGGAGATAGAAAACCCCTGGATTTCATCTCCAGTGCCACAAAAAGTATCTATAATTTCATAAAATTCATCTACCTATTTTATCTATATTTATATATATATACATACATATGTGTATATATATAAGTATATATATATGTGTGTGTTTGTGTGTATGTGTGTATATATGTGTGTGTGAGTGTGTGTGTATGTTTGCATACCGAATATACATATATATTTGATACTAGAGTTTGAAATCAGTAGCATTATATCTCTGACCTACACCCCTAGCCATATCTATTTTTTTAATAATCTCACTAAGTTGCTGAAACTGCCCATAAACCTACAATCCTCCTGTGTCTGCCAGTATCTGTGGTGAGCCACCATTAAAAGATGGCGCTGGCTTCCTGCCTCTGAGCTACATTGGCACATGGCTGTGCAGGAAGCAACTCCATATTTGGAGGCTAGGGTTACGTGACACATGACGTGGTGGTGACCTGACGAGCATGAACCAGTGAGTGAGTGAGATGTGGCAAGAAGTGATTGGGAGAGTTAATGTTTATAATGCCCTGCGCGAGGCAGACATTTGCCATTTTTCTTCAACTTGTATCCTGAATAAACGGCTTGCAAGAAGAGCTTCGTGTTGTGTCTTAATCACTGGTCGAGGGACGCGACAAGTATCTGCCTCCCAAGTACTGGGAATACAGGTGTGCACTGCTGTTCTATGCTCTTTCATATATTAATGATGTCAATTTTCAAGATATGAATAAAGAAAGACTGGCCTGCTTGAAACATGATGACATAATTTTCTGCTCTGCAGCTGCTTATCACATAGATGGAAATGCTATAGCAAATTTGAATTGCTTGTGTTTTGCATAATAAAATTATCAGTACCAAAAGAAAAAGAAGGAATTGACTGGGTTTTCTGGTCAACTACATTTTTATAAGTAACTGAACAGTATTCTTTTTAATGATACCTGGAGATTCATGTATAAAACAAAAGTAGAGGCTTCAAATAATAATATCTTCCAAAACATATATCCTTTACTCTGCTATCAATAAGAGATTAAACTATGTCATTTAGGTGCTGATATGGTGAGACTTTGTTTTATAGAGGAACTAAAATTATAGCATAAAACATATTTTTTAAAATATGTACTTTTATGGTATTTTAGAAAACTGAATTCAAACTGCTTAATATATCAAGTAATTTTAGGAGATGACATATAGATGAAAAATGAGAGTTAGCTTCTTAAAATAGTAGTATCTTGATCCATGCTATGAGAAAAGAAATCTAATATTTTTATCTGTAATGACTATGAAATTAACATTTTTCATCTATTAGGTTATTTTTAGCTACATTCAACATATTTAGCCAACAAACCTTGTTTCATCTAACAGTAACTGATACTTGATCTGTAATTTTAAAACTTGTTTTACAGCCTAATCATAAAGCACATACTATTTTAGGAATAACTGATGGCCTAATATTAAGACAGTCACCATGCACAGTATGCTGCATCTGATGCCTTGAAATTATTATTTTTTTACTATTTACTGCACTTCTAATCTACTACAGGCCATGGAATAATCATGGGAAACATAGGCATCCTGAGAATTTCATGAACAATTGAGCCTACAATGTCTGAAAAAGTTATGATAGCGAATATATTCTGTGTTTGGTTTATAGAATCCAGAAATTCTTTAAATATTTCTGGATTTTTCATATACTATAGATAAGACAAGGTCATAACAAAATTAATTGGATGATGTTTCCAATGGAGTCGCTTTGTTTACCAACAACTGTTCTTTTCTCTTTCTTTGGTACTGGGTATTGAACTCAGGGGCATTCTATATCTGAGCTACACATGCAGGCCCTTTCTATTCATATTTTAAAGCAGGGTGTTTCAAGGTTGATACGAATCTCACTACTTACTTAGACTGTCCTCGAACCTTCACTCCTCTTGTCTTAGTCTTCCAAATATTAAGATTACAGACAAATGCAACCATGCATGGTTTATAGACAACAATTCTAAGTAGGCATTCTTCATTCCTAGATCATTGGTACTACTGGGGTGTGCACTTTCCACTTGAATTAATTAAATCTCATTTTCTTTTTCCTAGTGGCATTATTACCCTGGACAAATATTTAATATCTTCAGGCTGCTTGATAATTTTGGGGAATTTGAATGAGATAACACATTTAAGCCTTTATAGAAAATATAAGATTGAAAATTTAAAATATAAATTTATATTTTTTTATTTGGAAACAGGATCTCTTAAGCCAGCAAGGCTGGCTTTGAACCAGTGCAATCCTCCTGTCTCCGCCTCCCCAGTACGGGGATTACAAGCGTGCGCCACCACGCCAGGCAAAATATAAGATTTAAAGTGGTCGTTTAAAAGACATAATTCTTAGTACTTATTTTTAAATAAAATTATAGAGTTTTTGTTGCAAAAACAAAATCAGCTGTGTGTAGAGCTGAGATTAATATCATGAGCATTAGAACTTGACAGCCTCCAATTTCCTTACATGGGTCCTTATAAATTCTGTCCTTGTAAAATCCTAAAGGGCATATGTTCTAAACCCAAAGGTCTTTAGTTTTCCTATCTTTAAGATAGGGAAAGCCATGTCTAGTGGCACAGAAGTGTAATTCCAGTATTTAGGAGGCTGGGACAGGAGGATGGCAGTTTTGAGACCATCTTTCAATTAATGAGACCTCAATTTAGTGAGACCTTGTTTCAAAATAATAAATAACACAGAACTGGGAGTGTATCTCAGAGGTAGATTGTCCCTGGGTTTGATCCCTAGTACAACAAATAAATAGATGAAAGAAATAAATAAACAAAGGAAGGAGGGAGGGAGGAAGTAAGGAAGAAAGGAAGAAAGAAAAGTGATGAGGACTAAATAGCTATTTTGTATGATTATTTTTAAGAAAAGTGTTTTTTAAAAAATTGTAAATTATCTGTACTCCTGAAATGTGTACATTGCTAACTGACTAAGAAGCAGTTTTTTTAAAAATCTCATTTATTCTTACTGTTGTTAGCATATGATGAGGTGGTATGTCATCCAAAACAGTATTTCTAACCCGATGCTTAGGAGGTCAAATAACATAAATTAACCTAAAGTGCAGAATTATATAAAAGAGATGGAAAATGTGTACATGGACAAGTGTGTGCCCACTAAGATACTTTTAAAGTTGAAAAAGTTTAAATGCTAGTTTGACAAAACAAATCAAATCTGAAGGGCTAATGGGCCCATCGGGCCCATTATAAACATCTTAACATGTTGCATGCAAAAGTTATACAAGTATCTTTGTTGTTCTTTATAGAACTTTTTTCTTTTTAGCTCAGAGAAGTGTCTCTGTGTGTTAGTTCTTAGACTGTATATTCTTCAAATATGTGTGGCCCTGGAGGTTAAAAAATAATTTCAGAATTCACAGTCCCAGTGAGTCTAAATCCATCTAATAACTTTGGGAAGAGCTGTTGTTGGTAGGTGACTTACACCATTCTTGGGGTGGGAATTTAAGACAAAACAAACATCAAAGAGAACTTTATCTGCACTTGTAACTTCAAGGGATTATGTGTCTGTTCCTCTGAGCTCAAGAGTCTTAAATCAAGACTAAGGAAAACTCATGGGATGTAGCAGAAAGATATGCTTGTCACCCCTAGTGAGGATGAGTCAGATACTACATGTAACTTATATGTTCATTAGAAAATTATTTTTATGTTTCATTTATAAAAGAAAATAAGTTTTCTATTAGCATTTTCAACTTGGGTAAATGTTTTCTCCTCCTAACCCTCACCCTATCTTGTGTGTGTGTGTGTGTGTGTGTGTGTGTGTGTGTGTGTGTGTGTGTGTTTGTGTGATATGCTAAGCACTATGGAAGGAAAATCCTAAAATGTAAAACTAGACCTTCAGTGTGGCAAAGAATTCATCTTTGCTTCTATAGGTCAGCTTCTCTCCCTCTGCCTATAAGCTACTGTTTTGTTTCATTTTTATTTTTAGTCATTGTAATTATGACAGTGAGATGACTTGTAAAATACTGGCACTTGCATATAACATAATTTGGTCAATTTTCTTCCCCATTTCCATCCTTTTTTCTCTCCTCTTCTTCCTCCTGGTTCATTTTCTCTACTCTGCTATTCTCTTTTTTCTTCTTCTTTTTTTTTTATTGGTGCATTGTAGTCATAAACCTAAGTTAGGTACAAGATGTTAGGGCAAACATGCACACATTTCTATTTTCATAAGCCCCCTTTTATCTTTAGTTTCCACATTTGAGAAAATATGTAGAACCCTTAACTTTCTGAGTCTGGCTGATTTCACTTAACTCAATGCTGATATTCCATCCATTCTACTTTCATCAAATATCCTACCTAACCCATCTCTTTCCTCTGAGTTTAAGATTTCACCTGCTACTTCATAAAAGCACAAAAGTGCTCAGAGAAGACTAGTCAAGTTCATTCATATTAATTAGAAAAATAAATAAGCCCCCTGCTTCCCACACAAGCACACTCCTTCAGACTACTCCAAATACAAAAATGAATGAAGATAAAGAAAAGCCAGGGCTGGTAATTAAAGTGGTAATAACAAAATTTGTCCTTGGTTTGCCAATTGAGTAAAGTGCCTCAGACCCAGAGGGAGATACAGGACCCAACACTGGCTCACTGCAATGAGGTGGACCAACAAATGAATAACAATGCATGTCACCTAGAAATGGCCACAGCCCTTCTTTACCACTTCTGAACCCCACTAGCATTCTCTAGTAGACCATGCAAACCAAAAGAAAATAGGGAGAAAATTCTGGGCAATGTAGATTATCAAAGTCATGAAGACACATTATACAGCCATCATCCATGGCAAACAGCAAGGAGCCTTAGATATTAATGTGAGGACTTTGGAAGTAGCCAAACTTTACACTATGAAAAAAGTTTAGCATTAACACACAATAAAATAATTAAGATCTCCTCCTCCCCAAAAAGTCAACATTATTCTAGATTTTACTTGAGCATATGTAGGGATTTCATTTGACTTCTCCAAAATATTCGTTGCCTCTCACCACGAGTGGCATCTCATAAATTTTTGAATAGATGACTGCACATGTGTAAGCACCAGAATACTTAGACAAATATTTAAAAGCCTAAAAGAACAAGAATCATTCACTGATGTATGATTTTCTGGCCATTATTGGAAAAACATGACATTTCAATGTACCTTGTATAAGTTAGAAGTAAAATTTGTACTATTTCTATATAAATAAAGAAAATGGAATGTACTTTCTATTATAGAAAAACATGGGTTAAAGAAGAAAGCATTTCAATTAGGTCTCTTTTTATAAGTTACATTGTTTCATTTTTTTAATAATACCTCATTGCTCTTCTATTTTTTATTTACTTTTATTTGTTTTTAAAACAGGAGAGAGTACAAACACAGTCCCACACTACCACAAATTATGCAGCTGAGTTTCTCAAATTTGGGGAAATCGCAGGGGTCAGTACATCTGGAGTGCAATGGATAAGCCTTGTTTGGGTAAACCATCTTCTCCGTTACTCTGTCTCCTTGGCCAGGTAACTATCCCATTGCTATTTTCAAATCTTATTGCAAGTAGTGTGAAGAAACTAAGTTAGTTCCACAAGTACCTTCTTACTATTAATATTTTTGTTACATGTAACATAAGCAGAAGAAGCATTGGGCAATTCTCACAATGGGACATTTTCTATTTAACAGTGATCCAGTAAGGGCAAGCAGGGGCATAAATAGCGAGAGTAAAGAAATAAGCTATGAAAAAATGGGAGAGTATATAAAAACGAAGCACAAGAAAAAAGGGTACATAGGCGTATAATGGTGAAATTAGAGGCAGCCTATAAATTGAAGAAAGGCAATATTTATGGCTAAATTAGTTTTTAAATAGATATGTTTGCCTTGCGTAATGGCTATGCAGTATCTCCTTTCATTTCATGTCTTCCTTGCTCTGCTGTGTATAATATAGTGTGGTCACTGAAAAATTATATTTACTCACCAACCAAGTAATCCAGCAGAATACGTAAAGGTCTTCTCCCTAAATTGCCTTAAGGTATGAATTAAAATGTAAACCTGTAAAATATCAATAAAGCTGACATAAAACTTTTTGTTCCCAAAGATAGAAAGCAGAAAGAGCATGGCCTTAGGGTAATATACTATGCCTAAAGGCTAACCAAGTCTCCTGCCACATATTATATTGGAGTGTTATTACATTTTGTCTATTAGAGGCATAGTGCCCTTGAGATTTTACAGGGTTTTGAACATAAATCCTTCAGCAGCTCAAATTTTAGTTGATGCAGAAGTATATACTATGGCTTTAGTGCTCATGAGTGGGACAAAATACCAAACCATTCCTTGAGATGCCTAATGTGAGTGTCAAATTACCAGCCTCCACCAAGCAAAAGGGAATGCTAATTAAAGGGGTAGGACATGTTCCAGTTGTTCTAATCAAAGAGAGCTTAATCCTTCCATAAGCTGGCCGGCTTTGTTGGAGGAAATTCTGAACAACCTTGTTACTTTTGATAACTGTAAGCCACTGACTCATGGCCCCTTGACAGCTAGCTGAGCATGTAATAACATTTCTCTGTATTTGGGGACTAGCTTAGCTGGCTTTATAATAGATTATTGTGGATGTTAAAGTGAAATGTTAGTCTTTCTTTAAAGCTCCGTATTCCCCAGTAATTAAGGTTATAAAAAGGGCACAGAGCACAATACAGTTTCAAGGTCGCCAAACACAGATATAACAGCCTTCAGTTTGTGTAAATAAGGTATTAACCACATGTTTATTCTGCAATTGTGTCATGAAAAATAGGTTTTTCAAGAGGAATTTGATAGGAAAGCATTTTGAGGCATATAAGCAATGATTTTTTTTTTCTCTTTTAGTTCTAGAAATACTAATGGCTGGAAGGAAAGAGCAAGTGACATTATAAAAAAAAACAGAAAAATATTTTGTACGATGCAATAAAATGAAGTTGAATGCTATCAGTTAAAAGAAAAACCAGATGCAAGAGCAGAACTCAATCCAAAAGCATTTGAAGTTGCTGAGTATAATAAGAACCTTGGAGAAATCACAACCTTGGGCGTGAAAATGTCTACAGAGACCACACAAACAAGGATTTCACTTTAACTTTTGAAGCAGTGGCAGTTATTGGCTGTTTGTGTTTCCAATTTATTGCAAATGTATAAAAATAGTTAAGAAAAAGTTCACCCAAGAGAGAGATTTAACTACTTCTTTCAGAGGAAGAAATTGATGGAATTTCATTCAACTTTCATTTTGATATTTCCTTATCCTTTGAATCAAATGCTTATGTTATTCATTACAATAGGGAGAAATGTTCCATCATGTATTTCATAAGAAATGCTCCTTTGTGATGTTCAATTGCTATGTAATTTGAGATTTAAGAAGAGAGAAGAAGATTTTGTATTGTAAAGGTAAAACAACTTCCTATAAAGCAAAGAGTCACACTAATGGTGTAGATTTCTATAGCAGAAGGGTCGTAGAGTTGGAAAAGCATAATTTATAGTGTCAGGAAGGCAATCATATTTTCATTCTAGCAGATAAGATCAAGGCAGGTACTCCCCAAGGAGCAAACCTCTTTGCTTCAATTTTAAACTCATGAAAGGGAGGATGTGTGATTCTTTATAGCAAAGAAAAAATGTCATACCAGTAATTGCTATGCAGGTGCTTAAGTACATGCCAAATAAAACTATAAATTATATTTCTCATGCATTAGGCATTAATTGTGTCAGTAGTTAAAAGAACAATTACCACATAATATGTGCCTTTTTAAAAGATGGAAATAATCAGGAAAATCAATCAGATAACCTGTTGTAAAGAATTAAGACTTCTCTTCCTTTCATGGTATTTTAAATCTCTGTCTTATCCGTCTTCAAAGCTGAAATCTTCATTTTAGTTAAATTCCTTCCAAAAGAATGCTATATATAATATACTGAATCTTTCTAAAATTTGTTAAATAAAATATAATAACATAGTGAAGTCATTTAAAGTTATATGATAGAATGAAATTAACAAAATCTTCAGAAAGTCAAACTCATCATAGAACTCAGCAGCTCCCTTTTCCTTCACCATACAAGTTAGTTCAGTTAACCCTTTGCTAAAAGACTTAAACTCAGTAATTATATTGGGGTCATTCCTTCTGCCTACTCTTTTCTAGACATGAACCCCATCTGAATTGACATTGGTGAACTCCTTAAATCCATCTTGGCCAGTCAGATCCCTTCCTTGGTATTGTTCAAACATAACCTGAGAAAGAGATGTATTTTTCTATTTGACTATAAGACAACAAACATATAATCAGTGGATTGACATTGGCTTAGGTTCAATTATCAGTGAGAAATTAACACACAGAAAGAAACAAAGGTAAGTGCTAGAGAGAAAAATCTAATAAGAAGTTTTCCTCTCCATCAAGAATTTTTGGGGCCACTGTAGTACATTTCAGCTCTCATTGACTGAAATGACATTATAGAAAAAAATGACTGTAATAGGTGATAAGCAAACCTACTGCATGGGAATGTTATGAATTAATTAAAACATGTATAGGTCTTATACTAGTGTTTACCATAGGATAATAATAATAACAGCAATAGTAAAATAATATTGAATTTAAATAAGTTTATCTATCTGACCACTTCAGTTGATTGCTAACTTTAATGATAACACAAATCTAAATCACATTTCTGTTATTCTTTCCATTTTTCAGATTAAAAAGATGAATAAAGAAACATCTGTCTCAGCATTGAATCTCAGGTTTGTTTAAATTTGATTCTTGTCTTCTTTCCTTTTTATAGTTACTTCTCCTAATATTAATAGGAAACATTCATAATAGTATTGCTTATTATATAAGGGCTTGTCTTCTATGCTATTATAAATTCTGTGAAGGTTATAGCTATATTTTGACATAAGTGCTTAGCAGTGTACGTGTGCTTCCTTACTTTCAAATTTTCCCTTTCATCATTCTTCCTAGGATCTATGTGGAAGGACCATGAAATTTAGCTGAATTGAATCAGTCTGTATCTTTGGGCTACCTAAACTTTCTCTGCCTCCACAGACTAGTGCTATGAATGGAAGAGCTATATTATCTTTCTTATATCTCTTCTGTTTGGGAATTTGTGGGAAGTTTCTGAAATAACTCAGTTTTGAATATGTAATCCACTCTTTTCAATTTCTGCTATTCATGAAATATTCCCAGAAAGATTACAGAAATTGCCTATGATTCTAAAGTCTCAGACTAGAACTACTATGGACTTTTTACTATCGACCAGCTGTATTTATTATCAGTGGTTGGCCAATCCATTTTTGATGCAATTCTTTCTTGCTAGATAGATGTTCTTGTTTCAAAGAGCAATATCTCTCTCCAATAAATACCACTTATTCATACTCCAGAAGGCTTCACTATCACTACACAGGCATGCATTTATAGCACAGATGACATGTTTTGAGAGCAAAGATAGCTAGGTAATAGGAAGTCATCATGTGTCTCATGGGCTAAGGTTATGTCTAAAAAGTTCCCAGCAGCAAGTTATGTGAGGTCAGTTAAGATCTTGGATCAGTAAAGAATAGTTTATATTGTAGGAAATCTCATTTACTTTTAGCCTTATACAGAAATGCTTTCATCATCAAATCAACTTTAGTAGTATTTACAATGTGGTTTTAGTTAGTACGTGTGTCATATCAAAATATATATTGTCTATAACTCTTAATATTACTTATGCTAATGAGATCACATATTTATTTATAAAGTATTACTTACATTTAAGTAGTTTAAATGTATCTGTGTAGTCAATAACATAACATATTAAATATTCTGAATAGCTGGGTATGGTGGCACATGCTTGTAATTCCAGCATTTGGGAGGCTGAGACCCTAGGATTGCTTTTCGAGGACAGCCTCAGCTACTTAGTAATGCCCTTCACAACTCAGTGAGACCCTTTTTCAAAACGTAAAAAGATTGCCAGGTGTGGTGGTGCACCCTTGTAATCCCCGTGCTTGGGAGGTGGAGACAGGAGGATCACATGGGTTCAAAGCTAACCATGCTGGCTTAAGAGACCATATTCCAAACAAAATATAAAATAGCTCTGAGAGTGTAACCAGGAGGTAGAAGGGTTTCCAGGAACCCCAGTACCACAAAAAAAAGTAAAAAGATTAAAAAATAGAGCTGGGGGTGTAGCTCGTAAATAGAATGCCCCTTGGTTCCATCCTCAGTAATGCAAATCATAAATAAATAAAAATAAATATAAATAAATCTTTTGAGTACCAAGACAATATCTGATTTATTGCTACTTATAATTTTAGCAATATTTTAATACATTAATTAGTACATTTTTTTCATTGAAACATAGTGACTATCATCACCCATATTTTCTGAGTTTACAAAAAGTAGTAGGTTAGAGAGATATGCAGATAGAAATTATGAACCATTTTCTCAACAAGTACTAAATTAATAGGGGAAAACACAAATATAATCTAGGTTAGTTAACTTTTATAGGTAGTTGATGATAAAATGATGTATGGAGTACTATTTAGAGGCTATTGGTTGTAATGTAATTGGCATGTACACACTTTTAAACACTAATTGGGATTAGTACTAAGGATAGATCTTTCCTATCATATGATTCATCAATACACATCAGCTATAAAACAAAGAAGAAATAAATCTTGCAAAATATAGTTAAAAGAGTGTAAGTAGCAGCATTACAAAAACACTAAATGGGAAATAACTACACTGGTTTATTAGAGTAAATTTTTAAAAGTATGTTATACCCACAAATAATATAAAGTAATGACAATGAACAAGTAATATGACATGTATGAGACTATCTTAGTCCATTTGAATGCTATAACAAAATATCATAGACTCAGGAGTTAAGAAGCAGCAGAAACATTTTCCCCACAGTTCCAGAGGCCAAGAAGTTCAAGAAAATAGCAGTAGCTGAGCATGGTTGCACACACTTGTAATCCTAGTACTTGGGAGGCTGAGACAGGAGGATCACACCTTCATGACCAGCCTCAGCTGCTCAGTGAGGTCCTCTGCAACTTAATGAGACCCTGTTTCAAAAAAATAAAGAATAAAAAATAGTCATGGGATTGTAGCTCAGAGGGAAAATGCTCCTGGGCTCAACCCCCAGTTGAAAGAAAGAAAGAAAGAAAGAAAGAAAGAAAGAAAGAAAGAAAGAAAGAAAGAAAGAAAGAAAGAAAGAAAGAAAGAAAGGAAGGAAGAAAGAAGAGAGAGAAAAAGAAAATAGCAGATATGGTGTCTATGAGATTCTACTTCCTAGTTCAGAGATGACATGCTTTTGCTGAGTTCTCAAGTGTGAAAGAAGTGAACAACTCTTGAGATGTCTTCTAATGCGGGCACTACATCTTTCCTCATGACCTAATCACTTCTTTAGGGCCCCACCTACAAGTAACATAACTTTAGGGCATTAGGATCTCAACATAACAATTTTGATGGGGCCACAAACATTCAGACTACAACAGTGAACCTCACCTGTATAGTATTAAAGGAAATAACTCAAAGGCTAACAAGCATACACTTTATGGTTATGTTTGAATAAAGTTTAGGAGGAAAAAGCAATCCATGTCTTTAAAATCCAAGATAATGGCCACTATTAGATAATACATAGAAACTGAAAGCATTTACAAAGAGGTATTCTAGAATATCGACAATAAGTATTTAAGTATATTTACTTTCTGAAAATTAAGTGAACTTTGTAATGATAATATACACACATTTTGGGATGTGTATTATACTTCAACAGATAGTTTTTCAAAGGCCAGAAAAAAATTAAAAATAAAATTGTTGAAAATGACAAATTTGACAAGTTTTCAGAGAAGAATTCACCCAATTCTAGATCAAATGACAAAGGCAAATGAAAGATATAAAAATTAATTCTGATCTGAAAAATATAGTGGTAATCCAACATAATTCATCAAAGTATGAGTATTGATTTGGGAGAAATCCATATAAAAGTAATAGAAGATGAACAAATCAATCTTTATGGCTTCACCAAGATAGATATATATTTGTTCTCATTCTAAAAATTTTGAGATGTTCACGTGAAACATGGAAGGTCCAAAGCATTTATCAGCAATCTCAGCTGTATCATGCTAATAATACAGCTATGTTATAAGATCTTCACTGCAAAATATGACTGCAGGAGAGGTAGATGCCAGAGGTAAGAAACTGACTGGAAGAAAGAAACAACATAAAAGGGAAAGCAAGTGGATTTGAAGTTGAATGTGTTCCTTTTAAACCATTGTCTAATAGGAGTCATTTCACATTTCCACTTATATTTCATTAGTTATGTAGTCAGGTTTATCATATAAATAAAATGAAAAATGCAGGCCTTCCTTTTGAGAGGTAATGTACCAAGTTAAAATGAGAATGAATGGGCCTGGAGAACATTTGTTAAGTGAGATTACCCAGTCACAGAAAATGAAGAGTCATATGTTTTCCCTCACAGGCAGAAGCTAGGGAAGAATTGGGATACCAGAGAGACCTAAGATAATAAAGAAGAAACTCCAGTGGAGTGAAAGAGATGATCTAGGGGAGGTTTTTTTGGGAAAAAGTTTTACTTTTTTTTTTTAGGGAATCACTTCCATTAACATTATGCACATATGTGGAAATATCAGTGACAATCCCAGTGCCCTGTTTGGGGAAGGAGAGAGTGGAAAGGGAGCCAGGGGGCAGCTCACCAAGTGATTATATTTATGTATGTCCTATCCCTCTGAGCTACATCATGATTTCAGACTATAATGAACCAAAAAAAGGTCTAAAAATAAGAGTTGATTATGAATTTGAAACCAAACAAAAATTTTTGTTGTAGACGTATATAATTCTCTGCCACAGTGGAAAAATAACAATGTAGTTATTTTTAAGGCCCAAGATGGGTGTGGTGGTACATGCTTGTAATACCAGTACTGGGAGCCTGAGACAGGAGGAGCACAGTTTTGTGGCCAGCACCAGCTATTTAGTAAGGACTTCTTCGACTTAGTGAGACCCAGTTTCAAAATAAAGAATAAAAAATAGGGTTGGGGGTGTAGCTTAGAGGCAGAATGCCCCTGAATTCATTTCCCAGCATTGACAAAAAACAGTAATAATTCAAAGTCTAAATAAGTTGATGAGGGTCTTACTAAGTTCTTAAGGCTAGCCTCAACCTGCCAATATCCTGTTTGATCTTCCCAATCCTAGTACAGGAATACACAATCCTGCCTGTCATTTGCAAAAGACCTTTCTTTTTCTTTTTTTTCAGTACAGGGGTGCAACCAGGGGCATTCTACCTCCAAGCTACACCCAGCTCTATTTTTTCTTTATTCTTTATTTTGAAATAGGGTCTCACTGAGTTGCAAAGGACCTCATTAAGTAGCTGAGGCTGACTGCAAACTGTGATCCTCCTGTCTCAGTCTCTCGAATTCTTGAATTATAAGCCTGTGCCACCACGCCTGGCTTGTAAATGCCTTTTCTAAGAGTATCTCACCCTCAGATGCATTGCCATATTGGGCCAGATAATTCTTTGTTTTAGAAGACTCTACTCCATACTGTACAATATTTAGCAACATTCCTGGCTTGTACGCCATAGATGCCCTCAATATCCCACCTACTTGTAACAATCAAAAGTGTCTTCAGATATAAAATATTGCCAAATACTCCCTGCAGATTAAAAAATGTCTCTGGTTGAGAAGCAATGTGATTTGAACTCTCCCATTTCATTCAATGACCTGCATTTACTTCTAAAATATAGATTTGGATCACCAGGAAAAGATGCAGTAGGATTTTATATAGCGTGTATCGTAATTCCAATTGAACAAACTCATGCTAAAGTATCTTTCTTGCTTTGTTATAAAAAACCCACCAAATATGTTAGTTTGGAGATTTGTAAAAGTATAATCAAACTTTGTCAATATGTGACACAGTATATTTTCAAAATAATCTGTTGATAGAAATCTAACCTTCTCTGAGTTATTAATGCCATCAAAGACATATTTTATGTGATGTGAAGAAGTCTGTCTAGCTTCGTCATTTATTCCAGAAATGCTGCTCTACTAAGGACAGGATCTATGTTGAGCTATAATCACAGAGAAGGAAAAACCTGATAATTATGGCAATATCTTGAGCTTTCTAAAAAAGAGACAAATGATCTATCATGGCCCTTTGAGGTATAGTGCAGAGCACAGCCACAAACATATCAATAAAAGTAAAGATTTGCAGTTAATTTGGCTTGAAACCTATATAAAAGTGTTTCATAAGGAAAACCCTTTGAGATACACATTTTATTGTCTTGATGTTTTATTGAATTGTGTCTAAAGTGTACACATTTGCAGAGATAATAGCATAGCCATTTTCACAATGTATGGAATGGGACATAAAATGTTAAATTTTTATAGAAGTTTATGTTTTAAGCTGGGTGTGGTGGTACACACTTAAAATCTTATTATGTGAAAGGCTAGGACAAAAGAATTGCAGGTATGAGATCAGCATGAATAACTTAGTAAGACTCTCAGCAATGTAGTAATAGTGAGACCATGTTTCAAAACAAAAAAAAAAAAAAAAGGGCTGAGAAAGTATAGCTTAGAGGTAGAATGCCTCCAGGTTCAATCTCTAGTACAATCTTTTTTTATATTTTGCATTCATTGCTGAAATTATGGTATTTTTAATTGGAAAATAATTTTTTCAGTACTTTTTTATTGCATTAGTGGAAGTGGAATCCAGGGACATTCCACCTCCAGGCTATACCCCAAGCCCTATTTTTTATTCTTTATTTTGAAACAGGATCTCAATGAGTTGCAAAGGGCCTCACTAAGTAGCTAAGGCTGTCTGTGAACTTCGATCCTCCTGTTTTAGCTTCCCAAATGCTGGGGTTACAAGTGTGTGCACCATACCCAGCTTTATCGGCACATTTTAATGTTTTGATTCCTCTTTGTATTTTATACAAAAATGACCACAATAGATTTCATGTTCCAGTATTTTAGAAGAAGAAATTATTTAAATAAAGGCTTAGAAAAATATGAAGATGTTTGAAATTCTTAATTTGTTCTCTTCTTAAAATTTTATGAAAGTTTTTAAAATTTCATCCTAATTGCTTATTTTGCTTCTTTTTAAATAGACTAAAACGAAAATTCCAAATTAGAGCTTAATTCTTATAACAGTTTGCCAGATTAAGACTTCTATTTCTTTTTGATCAATGAATTTTGTAACACTTATCACTCCCTACCTTGTATGTAATGCTAACATGAAGTTTATTTTTCTGTTTGTAAATGTAGTTATTAGAGGTTGCAACTGGCCTAGGTTGTTAATATGTAGACAAACTCTGGAGAGGGAGGCCTGTGAGAGGAGTTTGTTCAAATGATACCACTTCCAGTGTTCTTCATTTGAGACAGCGCCAAGATTGTCAGCCGGAAGAGAGAAGCAACAGAACTCACCTATTGAAATCCTACCTAGGTTGTTAGGAGACATTCTCTGTGAGATATAGTTGTGCCTGGCATTGAGCAGGCAGTCCCTCAGCTAACATGTGATAATAGAATAAGGAAGGAATGTGTACAGAGTGTTACCTTTATTCAGTCACTCAGTATAGATTCATTCAATGTGGTTCTGTGGAGTCTATTAGCACTGAGTCTAGCTATGTGTTTTTTGATGCAGACAGACAATTTGGTAGCTTTACAGCCTGCTTTGCCTATGAGTGATGTCTGGAGAATGTAGGATTGCCACTGACTTTAGAAATCAGACTGCTTGTGGCAAAATATAAATCTACAAGTTAGAAAACCAGTTCTTAATTGTTACTGGAAATAGAGTTTTCCCTTTAGAGCAACATATTTCAAAACAGATTCTGAAGCATTTACTAAAACATGAGCAAATAATAGATTTCTCAACCTCTGGGGCATTTTCAGTCTTTATATTTATAGCCTTTCTTCTATCATTTAGAATAAGAACATCAGCTCCAACCATCTCACAATTACACTATTTACTCTAGGACATAGAATTGCAAACTGTCCCTTTTAGCTGCTAGGAGTTTTGCTGAAAGATAACCTCTGCTGTTTCAGGACTTGGAAGCTTAAAATCCCTACACTTGAGAGCTTGGTGGGACTCCGCCTTCTTCCACTACACATAAAAATTTTAATTAGCTGATTATCCTAACACCTTAGCTAACACCCTTATCTGAAAATACCTTCTGCTTACTCTGGCATGATACAAGGACCAATACCTTGTAGGTGGCTTCTTCCTGCCAAGTTCTCATCCCTCAACATCCCTCAATCCTTCTTCTAGACCAAGCAAAAAATGATAGGGTGAAGAAAAGATCCAAGATCTCCCTACTTTATAGCTTAGGTAGGTCTGAGCCAACTTTATGACATTTCTCTCTTAATCAGGATCCGATTATAACATCTAAGTTGTAGGAAATAGCCTCTTCAAGAGCTTTCAAATGGAAATTTCTCTCTCTCTCTCTCTCTCTCTCTCTCTCTCTCTCTCTCTCTCTCTCTCTCTCTAAGAGAGGTGGGGTGTGGAGGGAATAATCAAGTGTGACTGTTAGGAGGCAGCTTTAGACAATGGTAAGTTATTTCTTTCCCTCCAATGTGATTCTGTGTGATCCTTTTTTCCAATGGCCCCTCACACACCTATATGCATATCTATGTAAAGATAAATACTGAACAGTTAACAGTAAAGTTTTCTAAGTTTTCTCTGAGGCACCTTTAACTCACAACTTCTGTTTTCTTAAAAAAGCCCAAGGCATTAAAATGACATCAAAGAGGCAGTCACTTGGCCTTTACTACAGAAATATTTACCTAGGAAAAGTATAAAGCTAATAGAAACTACATTCAAAATTGTCCAATATTTTACAGTTTAAATAATCATATATTTTCATTGGACAATACAACATTAATTTTGAAAAGAAAAAAATTAATATCCTCAAAATCTACACACTAGCTAAAGTTCAAGCCAACAATCTCGATCATCTGGGTCAGTTATTGGATAGGTAGTGATCACTTATTATTGAAAAATCTTGCTTTTGATAAATAACCTCCAGGTAATAATTGTTACTTTCACCAGTTTGCAAAGACAGTTTGAGTGTGGGGTCAAACTAACCTTTCATTAAATCAAAGCAGTGAACCAGATGCTTAGAATAAGGATGATGATTAATCCCTGGCCTTGTAGAGAACAAAGGCTCATTTGAAGAAGGCATTTATATGCTTCAGTCATTTCTTTTGTTCTTGTTTTGTGTTGTATCTCATGGTAATTGAATTCATTAGAGATTTGAGGAGCATATTAGATAACATTTATTATGTGACAGCGTATCAGCACTTCAGAAAATCTTCCTGCATGTACCTAGAGGATCAATTTACTTTTGCATTGAAATTAAACATACTTGAAATAAAACGCTATCCAAAGACAGAAAATAAATTCTACGTTGCTTTTCTGTATTTGGTTTTTAACAGATTATCATTAATAGATATATCCTAGGAAGGCATTAAAGAGAAAAATTTTAAGCAAGTCTGAAAAATGTGACTATGTCAAAATACAAAATTCTATTCACTCTTGTTTTTTTTATTTAAAAAGCTAGGTTCTAAAAATTATCAATTTTTTTGTATAACTTTTTTTTTCTTTTGATGCTACTGGGGTTCCTGGAAACCCTTCTCCAGGCTATATTCCCAGACCTATTTTTTATATATTTTTATTTGGAAACAGGGTATCTTAAGCCAGAAAGGTTGACTTCTAACTTGCGTGATCCTCCTGTCTCCACCTTCCAAGCACTGGAATTACAAGCGTGCACCACCATGTCCAGCTATAACTTTTAATTTTAAAAAAAAAGAAAGTCGGGCATAGTGATTGAGATTGGAGGATCACAGGGTTCTTGGGAGACTGAGACAGGAGGATCACAGGTTTGAGGACAGCCTCAGCAACTTTGTGAGACCATGTCAAAAGATAAAAATTAAAAGCTCAGAGGTAAAATATCCCTGAGTTCAATACCAGAACCAAACATAAAAGGAAAAGAAAATAAGTTTTCAAGATACAGCCTAATTTTTACAAAACAATATTTGTAGTACTGATTATGTACCTTTATTTCCACTGCATAAGAAAAGAAAGCAGAATACTTCTAAATAGTCTGACAAATATTTCCTCTTATATACCAGAAGGGAAACTCATCTCAAAAGTAAAAGTGCATACATATTAAAAATTTCTGCACATCCTCGCCAGCATTTTTTGTTATTTGTGTTTTGAATGATTGCCATTCTGTTTGGAGTTAGGTCAGGTCTCAGGATAGTTTTGATTTGCATCTCTATGATTGCTAATGATGTTGAGCATTTTTTCATGAATTTAATGGCCATTTGAATTTCTTCTTTCATGAAGTGTTTGTTTAGTTCACTTGCCCATTTTTAATTGGGTTATTTGTTTTCTTAGTGATGAGTTTCTTGAGTTTTCTGTATAGTGTAGATATTAGTCCTCTATCAAAAGAGTAGGTGGTAATAATCTTTTCCCATAATGTTTGCTCTTCATTGAGGTTCTTGAGTTTCTTTTGTTTACAGAAGCTCTTCAGTTTAATGCTATCCTGCAGATTGATTCATATTTTAGTTTCTTGTGCCTTTGGGGTCTTGTTGAGAAAGTTTTACCTGTGCCTATGTGCTAAAGTGTTGGACCTATTCATTCTTCAAGAAGCCTCAAGGTGTCACACTGGTCTAATTCCCAAGTCTTTGATCCATCTTGAATTGACTCTTGTGCAAGGTGAGAAAGTGGGTTTATTTCCATTTTTCTGCATATGGTTAACCAGTTTTGCCAACACCATTTGTTGAACATGCTATCTATTTTCCAGTGTATGTTTTTGGTCCTTTTGTTAAAAAGCAATTGCCGGCAAGGGTGTGGATTTGTTTCTGAGTCTTCTATTCTGCTCCATTGGTCTATATGTCTGTTTTTGTGCCAGTGCCAAATAACAACAAATACTGGTGAGGATGTGGAGAAGTGGGAATTCTAAGACATTGCTGGTGGGATAGGAAATTAGTGCAACAACTTTGGAAACAGTATGGAGGATCCTCAGAAGAATGGGAACGAATCTACCATATGATCCAGCAATACCACTTCTGGGTGTCTACCCAAAAAAATGGAAACAAAACTACCAAACTAATGCATGTGTATCTATGTTCATAGCTGCACAATTTACCGTAGCCAAACTATGGAACCATCCAAGATGTCCATCAACAAAATAATGGAGTAAAAAATTATGGGATATGTACACAATGGAATTCTACTCAGTCATAAAGAAAAACACAATTACATCATTTACAGGGAAATGAATAGAACTGGAGAACATTATGATAAGTGAAATTAGTCACAAAAAATAAGAAATCGGAAGCTCTCCCTAATATGTGAAAGCTAGAAAGAAAATGGGTCATAGGAGTAATGCTAGATAAATAAAGAGAAACTATAGATGAGCAAATAAGCTAACCTAACTGAGGGGATAGAAGGGGGAAAGAGGAAAATTTTATAATGCACATGATATACTTTAACAAACCTATCAATGTCAATCACTAAGCCAAACATGAGAAGGAGGGAGGGGGAGGGAATGGAGCAGGAATTGGATAAGGGCTAATTGAATGATATGTTCATGTATTACTCCACCATCTTGTACCCCATTAAGATGTATGACTACAATGCACCAATAAAAAAATTTAAAAAACCTTTAACCAAATTGACATTGAACAGAGCAAGGTTCATAATCTTAACCTATTAATTCAGCAACTATTTATTTTGTGCACTCATTTGACAGCCACTATGCTGTTTGATAAAAATGGAGCAATAGTTATTCTTTGATTAAAACAAAATACCACAATGACATTTTTAAAAAATTCTAAAAGCATTTGTAAATTCACAGAATGAGTAGAACATAGAAGAAATTGAGAAATAATCAGAAAAAGAAAAGCATATGATTATATTAAAATGTCAATAATTTAAAATGCCACCAGTATTATTTTTAAGGAAAAATAATATTTTATTTCTATTAGTAACAAGTTGGTTTGGAAACTATTTACATTTCATTGTAATGATGAGGCAATTAACTTGCTGTGGTCTAAGCAGAAGATAGGAGAAAATGAAGAAAATTTTCAGAGTGCTGAGGATCCTTAATTGACTTTGAAAATGACAATATTGTGGTAGAGGAGAGAAAGCCAACAAAGTTTGGGGGATTAGTGGGATGACTTGTTAACTATACAATAATGGGTTAGGATGGGTAGACAGGGCAAGAATAAAAGACAAGAGGGGGAAAATAAAATTGAATAGAAATGTGTCATTTCTTCCAATGGGAAAGAAGAGTTAAGTAACAATCTAGATAAAAACTGGTTTATTGATTTGATTGCAGAAGCTGAGGTTTATCTTAGTAAATGATTCATACTTCAATGCAAATATTAACTCTAAATAAACCATGTTGTTTGTGTTATGGTTGATGATTGTGGCAGGAAAAGACAAAAAGAAGTTAAGAAAAAGTTAAGTTTAGGAAAGTTTGTGGGGATTTATGTATAATATTAAAATTGCTGCTATAAAAATAGGAGCTAGAACAGAAGAAGGAATTGTGAGAAGGTTGAAAGCCATGATTTAGATTCTGAATAAAGTCAGATGTCAGAAATTCATAGTGACACATATCTACATCATTCTGCAGGGGTATTTGGCAGTCTTTAGTATCCAAGTGTATATGTTGAAAATACAATGGTTTTTTATTTTATTTTTAGAAAGATATTTAAGAATCAGTAGTCAAAAGGAACTTAAAGGAAAATAGAATCATAGAAAATTTGATGTGACAAGGAATTTTAAATAGAAGAGGTATAAAGAGCATGTATGGGAAGAACAGATTGAGAAAATAGAGTTCAACCTACATGATATTGACCTCAATGTACATTAATTAATTGATATGTGAAAGTTGGCTTATATTTCAAGAGTGGGGTATTTCAAGTTTTAGTTGAGAGTTTTCAGATAATATATAGTATAGAAAAACACTAAGAGAAAAGTCTTTTCAAAGTAAAAACGTGTCACAAACTGAAAGGAGATTGACTCTTGAAGTCACACAAAAAGAATTTAGATAATTTCTCAATGTAAAAAGTACTCCAAATATACTGGATAACAAGAGAAGTATTAGAACACATCTGAGAGTAGCAACAGCCAAGGAAACTGCCTTTACCCTCTACTGAGGGTAATCAACTAACACTTCAAAATGGATGAAAAAAAATGAGAAAGAAAACATTTTATTGTCGAAAGTGTGTGGCATTTGGAATCTGGCAGTCCTGTATTCATCACAACTCAAACATTTATTTGTTCTGGAGCATCATCTATCAGAATCTTGGTCTTACCAAGAGGAAAATGTGGATTTGCTCAAATTATGTTATTTGGGCTATTTCTTTCTGACAAGGGATTGGTTAAATAAGATAATAGTTATATCTTGTTCTTTGAGCTTTTTTTAGGGTGAACTAAGTATCCATATCAGGTACAATATGGGAACAAATAAATATTGCTTATTATCTTATTATTGTTCTCATTTCTAAATTCTATTAGGGCTCATGTTTCCACGCTAATAAAAAAAATTAGGTACATGGTTTATTTACTTCTACCTAAAAATACTTCATGGTTATTAAAATGTATAAAACTGTTTTCATTTTTGAATAAAGTATATGTAATTTTGTTAAGGTTTTTGACAACTGCATCAAGTTACCTCCTCTGATTTTGTGTAATTAAGTGGTTTATGTGCAAAGGCACTATATGACTATATCATGCCTGTCTCTTTGTTACCAAAGTATAATGGAATGAGTACTATTTTATGACTTTTAAAAATTAACAAATAAACATTTCTGTGATAAATTTCATCTTAATATAAGCTGTTATGTGTTCTTATAAATATAGAGTTTAAAAGCATGTAACTCCTTGCAAAGACTGCTATTTCAGAATGTTAATTGGGTCTGAAATATTCATAATGATGTTTTTAATATTTTTAAATGTAAAATAATGTATTATTTATGTGAGAAGATATACTGATGTGTAGTATTTACTTAATTAAACATAATAATTTAAAACGTTTTATCACATATTTTAAAAACAATTATTTTCAAGGTAGTGCATATAACATGGATAAATACTACCTATGCTGTGGTTCCCTGTATTTAAAAAAATGACCAAAATTCTGTATTTCTTCTAACTGGGTAAGTTACCTCTAGAAAATAAAATAAAAGATGGAAAAAAGGAAGAGGTTAAATATTTTAAAAACACTTCTTAAAAATCTATTTGTAACGAAAATATTTTCTTATTTCTATTAAATTCAGGAATCTACCCATTCAATATTAATAGAAATTATAACCATTTCCTTTCAGTCTCTTCTGAAATCCCTCAATTGTAATTGGTCATATGACCTCTGGAAGTGGCCAGCTGGTGACTACTGACCACTTTCTGCTCTAAGTAGGCATCAAGAAGAATTTTGATTGGTTTATAATAGCCTGGAAATACAGCTTGCACTTCCCGTCATACAGATAAGTTCAGTAGTTTATAATCGCTTTCTTTTATAAGCAGTTACTGATTTCTAAGTGTGCCTTTCCAGACTTGTTTAAGCATCTGTTTTTCTAATGCGGAGACTACACAGTCAGTATGAGAATAGATTATCATATTTTCAGTGTGTTCTCATCAATTATTCTCAATTTTGCTTTCTACATCACCCACTTTAGGGATTACAAACAGTTACAAAATTCAGAATGCGGATTAACATTTATAATTTTGCTAAGGAACATTGGCAGTTGAACACTTGGCTTCGTAATGCTCTTCTTTTTTCACAAAGAGCCTGTTTTTAAACCTAACATCAGTCTACAAAACATAACAGCAGGATTATACAAAAACACACATGCAGAACATTTTCATCATAACAGAAGAGTGGCTCTCAGAGCAGACAAGAACCATAGGGTATTCATGCCATGACTCCCTTGTCTCTTCAAAGCCTTCTCTGCTTTACGAATGCAATTTCAGATCTCACTGCTTCCCAGCACGAGTCAAGATAGAGCCTGTTACTCCCCCTGAACATATTATGCTCTTTTTCTACTCTAAGGATTTTTCCGTGCTATTGCCACAGATTAATGGGCCTACATTTTCTTACTCACTTATTTTTTTATATCTTACCTATATTTAAAATTCTAGTGGAGGTGCCAGTTGCATAGGGCTCTGTTGATACTGTCTACCAAGATCTCCTGTTGTTTTGTAAGAATTTATTAACCAGCTAGATACTTTTTTTTTTCAGGAGCAGGTATTATTATCTTACAACAAGAAAAAAAAATAAACCTTGGCTTCTAACTCAGTGTTAGGTATATCATATGTCCTCAGTTTGGGGAAGAATATAAATATTTCTATTTCTCATTTTCAATACCACTAGCAGGTTTGAGATGTACTTACTCAAGATTTTACTTCTCTTCACCTCTATTTTAATATCATCAAAAATATAGTTTTTGATATAGTAAATATAGTATAAGAATGCTAGTTTTTTTTTCTTAGTAGGAAAAGTTTTATGTTTTAGAGGGCTGGCAATTAAACTCTGGCCATTATACATGTTAGGCACACACTTTACCACTGAGCTGTATCCTTGGTCCTGAGTTTCTGCATTGAAAGGTGGTGCTCTTCTGTAAGAGTAATGTAATGGGCTTCTGTAAGAGTAATGTAATGGGCTCATTTTCATGAGTAAAGAACAAAAGAAACTCTCTTTTCACTGAACAAACATAATCTATATATAAGGTTTTCTGGTTATGGAGGCAGAATCTTCTGCCATGATGTAAGCAGTATCTAGACTATGTCTGGTCTCATGTACTTGATATGTTAGTTTGAATTTCTAATCTATTCTCCTTTTTTATTAGGTATATTAGAGTCTTCTTTCCAAGAAGTAATTTAGAATGTTAAAGGAAGATTAAACAGCTCAAGTAGATTTCTAGTCCTAGGATAAGATTAAACATCAAAACATAGAGAAACTCAATATTTAATGGCTAATATTGGTCTCCAGATGGTGATTACCAAATGAATAATTTCTTTTCTTGTTGTCCTTTATGCATAGATAATCTTTTCAGAGAATTCCAAAGAAATACAGAAATTGTAGGATAAAGCAACAATCGTAGTCCAAAAGAAATAATATCCCAATTTTTTTTTTGTGTGTGTGGCGCTGGGGATTGAAACCAAGGACATTCTACCTCCTAGCTATACCCCCAGCCCTATTTTATATTTTTTTATTTTGAAACAGGGTCTCACTAAGTTGTGGAGGACCTTACTAGGTAACTGAGACTGGCCTTGAACCCGGATCCTTCTTTCTTAGCCTCCCCAGTACTGGGATTATAAGCATGCACCACTATGCCTGGCTATAGTCCAACTTTTTTAAATTGCAAGTTTAAATAGAAAATGAGTCTTAAAACAGTTTTTATGATTTATTATGAATTTAAAAATATTAAAACCATAAATATAGTCATTATCATAAAGACCAAGTTATACCTAAATAGACATATATAAATATACATGCAAGGAAAATTGCTCAGCTAAATTTAACTAGTGATTTTCTGCTTTCATTGCTCTTATATGATTTCTTTTCTTTTTCATCCCATTTAATAAGAAAATAATAAAGGTATGTGGTTTTAAATATCAAATGATGAAAGTTTATAATGAAAAACAACTTCTCATTGCATATAATGCCTTATGCTTAGTTTGATATCCTGGTGCAAACACTTTAATTATTTAGATATTGTATTTAATTTTAGAGGTCAATGAGGCCATAGCTCAAAAATATTATTCTATCACTAATTCTACATGTAATTATTAGTGCTCTCTAATGAAATAATTGTTTAACATCTAACATCATCCATATAATAATCAATATTTATCTCACATTTTTGACATTATATTATACTAATAATTTGCTTTATTGACTGTGGTGACAAAACATCATATTCTTAAAATTCTTTTTTTGCTTTTTACTTAATTTATACAACTATTTATACTATATTAAAGAGCAATACAGAAGATTATCTGTCATCTGCTTAGTCAATAAATTTTCATTCAGTATTTACCATGTACTGGAGACTCTTTGGGGCAAAAAGGATTTATTAAAGAACAAAATTGAGAAATAAACAAAAATGTCCCAGTCCTAAAGGGACTTGCACACTCAAGTAATTCAGTAGTCCTCAATTTAAGTCATTAATGCTGAGTGCTTAATAGAATTTTTACATTAAGGTAAAATACCATCTTTTTTTCTTTTCTCCATCAGTTGCTCAGAACTTTGCCACAAGACAGTTCATTTCATAGAGAATTTTTTATTTAGCTATTTGTTTTTTAAGAAATAACAAATTATTTTTTTATTATTGATGAAAGAACAATGCTCCTTATATATATATATACCCATCTCACAGTCATAGTATGTAGACAATGGAAATGTCTATCCTCAACCCAGCTACCCTTAAAGCCCTTTTCCCAGTTTGGACTCACTTTGTCTAGGGTTATTTCTCAAGTATTATGTATCTGAGCAACATGTTTCCTGTATCCTTATACATTGTCATTTTTTTTCTGAACTTTCATATAATTCTTTTTATATACATTTGGTGCATTGTAACTCTGCATCATATTGAAGTATAGAGTGATAGGAATTCACATGCACATAATACTTGGTGCATTTCCTTCTGGATTTCAGTTCTTCCCTCCCTTCTCCATGCATGTCATTGAGATTGGCTTTGGAAATTTCATCTACATACATAGCATTGTTGAACTACTATTTCATTCTTTGTGTCCTATATGTTTCCTTCTCTATATTCTCAAATAGCTTCAGAAATAACATATGAGATACATTGAGGGCTTGTTTGTTGAAATTATGCTAATGTTGCTCTTATAGATAACTGGCAATTTGACTTACATAAAAATTGAGAAATTCCATTGTTTTCTCAGGACCTGGAAAGACTTAGGTCACTATTTTATTAGACTTTCTATGAGTGATGAAAGTCGGCTACCAGTTTGATATTTTTCCTTTGTGTGGCCATTCTTGTTCAGGATTTTAAGTTTTCCTCTTCAACTATGGTAGAATAAGTGTTCTTGAGGATGAGTTTCTTTTTCAAATTATTTATCTTCCTCAATATTTGATGACAGTGTTCAATCTGTCTGGTTTTTTCCAATGATGAAAGATTTTATGTTTTAATTATTTCTTTTGATACATTTTATCTGACCTTTCTTTTTAGAAATTTATTTCGAGAGACGCTGAGCCTGATGGATTGACATTCTTTGTCAAGTTTAGTTTCTTTCACATTTTCTTTGCTTTCTCCTTAGCTTTCCTTAATAACTTTGATTTTATATTCTAGTCCTTATTTAGAAATTTTATTTTTATTCGCTGTATTTGTCACACCTGAGAGCTCTCTTTCATTTTTCTGAGAGTTTTTCATAGCTCTTAAAAATTTAATCGCCTTGGTGTTTCATAATTTACTCTAAGATTGACAATTAAAATATGTTTTAATGTTTTCCCATAATTACAGGTTATGTTAAGGACAAAAGTTTTATCTTGATATCTAACACCTCTACCTTTTGCATAAATCCTTAAATATAAACTTATATTAAAAATTGAAGAAGTAGGATATGGATTGTTTGGGCTCCCTCAGAAGCTGTTATTTCTGTCTTTTCCGTGTGATATTTTTCTGAAAATGAAGGCTGGGAAGAATATCTGGGGATAAAGATAAAATTTATGAAGAGAGATAGACCGATGTTCAGGGTATTGTGACACCTGAACTTACATGGGCCACTACCAGACCTCAGAGCTCTTACTGCCCAGAGTCAAAAAAAAAACAGGATCTCCAGTACTTTTTTTGTTTAAGTACTGGAAATTGAATCCAGGGGTATTCTACCTCCAAGCTACACCACAGCCCTATTTTTTATTCTGTTTTTTTTTGAAACAGGGTCTCACTGAGTTGCAGAGGGCCTCACTTAGTAGCTGAAGCAGGCTTCAAACCTGTGATCCTACTGTCTCTGCCTCCCAAATAATGAGATTACAAGCCTGCTCCACCATGCCCTGTTCTCTATAATTTTTTTTTTTTTTTCCAGGACTGGGGATGGAACCCTGGGGCATTCGACCTCTGAGCTACACCTCCTGCCCTATGTTCTTTTTTTATTTTGAAACAGGGTCTCACTAAGTTGTGGAGGGCCTCACTAAGTAGCTGAGGCTGTCTGAGAGCAGCTATCCTCCTGTCTCAGTCTCCAGAAGGCTAGCTAGGATTACAAACATGCACCACCATGCCCGGCTTTCTCCATCACTTTTTGACGACAAGGGTCATGGTACTTGTAGAAGAGAGTGATAAGAAGAAATAAAAGAGACACTGAAGTTGCAAGTGATTGGCACAAACACCGTGGACAGATATTCCCATTTCTTACCATTCTTATTTTAGCTCTGAGATGTAAGTTGAGGGCTTACCTTCGTTGGACATTCTTTGCACATATCCTGGATGACTGACTGAATCTCTGCTGCCACAGTCATAAGTACCTAGAATTAGTGTAAAGCCTAGATCTAAGATCTGGAAAAGTCACTTCAACTATGTTATGTCTGCTATACAGACCTGGGAACCTGGGCTGTTTTTCTATTCCTAGAATAGTTACAATGATGAAAACAATCATTTAAAAGCACATTATTCCATTATTCTCTTCTCCTAATTGCAACTTGGTATACATACATATGTATGTCCTACTACTTTTGATATAAATTATAGATACCACTTTTTATTAAACTATAAATATAAAGCTAATTTATGCTGTTAAATTATAGATACAAAATTAATGTATGCTACTAAAGTTATATATATAATTATATGTAAATATATATGTGTGTATATATATCACTTGCATATATATATATATATATATATATATATTTTTTTTTTTTTTTCCTTACTGGGGATGGAACTCGGGGACATTCTACTTCTGAGCTACATCCCCTCAGTCCTATTTCTTATTCTTTATTTTGAAACAGGGTCTCCTGAGTTGCAAAGGGCCTCAGTTAGTAGCTGAGGCTGTACACGAAGCCTGATCCTCTTGTCTCAGCCTCCCAAATGCTGCAAATGCTGGGATTACAAGTGTGTGCCACCACACCTGGCTTATGAACATATAAATAGATTTATACTGATTTCACTATTCACACTTTAATTGTAGTAATTTTATGTACTGTGTTGTTAATCATGATTTTTTAATGATAATCTAATGTTAACTTTAGGGATCTATGTCAAGACCTCATAAATGATTTTAAATTATCATGAACTAGTTGTTTATGAGCATTGTAACTTGACAAAAATGGCATAGTTATTCTACCAAAAAAACCCAAAATGGTGTATATTAAGAAAATCATTGCTTACAACTATTATTTAAAATAACAATTTAGCCGGGCGTGGTGGCACACGCTTGTAATCCCCGCGCTTGGGAGGTGGAGACAGGAGGATTGTGCTGGTTTGAAGCCAGCCTCGCTGGCTTAAGACACTCTGTTTCTAAATGAAAATAAAAAATAGGTTTGTGAGTGTAGCCCGGAGGTAGAAGGGTTTCCAGTAACTCCAATACCACCAAATAATAATAATAATAATTAATAATAATAATAATAATAATAATAATAATAAAATCACTATTATTCTATCCTATTTTCCTATTGCATTTAGGGCAAAAATTATGTTTTCTATTTAGCTCCCATTAAAATAAACTTCTATAAGCTGGGTGTGGTGGCACACGCTTGTAATCCCAGCATTTGGGAGGCTGAGACTAGAGGATCACGGTTCACGGACAGCCTCAGCTACTTAGTGAGGCCCTCTGCAACTCAGTAAGACCTGGTTTCAAAATAAAGAATAGAAAATAGGGCAGGGGCTGTAGCTTGGAGGTCGAATGCCCCTGGGTTCCATCCCCAGGCCTGCAAAAAGAAAAGAAAAGAAAAGAAAAGAAAAGAAAAGAAAAGAAGAGAATTTTATAAATCTGAACCTAATAACAGAGTTTAATTGAAACATTATTATGATCATCAAGGTAAACTATGATTTTCTTCTCTCCTAAAAAGTAATTATGTCCCCTAAAAAAAGTAAAAAAAAAAATATACATGTATTATACATGTGCATTTGAAAATAAAGGCAAGTGATAATATATATATATATATATATATATATATATATATATATGTTTCAGAAAATTCATTTACCTTATAAAATTATGTAAAACAAAACTACAAAAAGAGTTTTGGAAGGCTGAACAATCTAAATTTATACAAACATTGAAAACATTATAAATAATGATAACCATAGTTATAAAACCCTAGTAAATTTTAAAATATAAATTTAACTCCTATTTATTAAATAATAAATACTATAAATACAAAGCTTTATAAAACTTAAAGAACATAAATCCAAAGTAAATAAACATCCTTTTCAAATCAAAAATTAAAAGCAGACAACTCAGAAAATATAGGCAAAATGCTTGAACAAATATTTCATAAAAAGGGATATTCAAATATGGAATAGACATATGAGAACTTACCAAATTTTATTATTGATTAACAAATGTGAATTGAAGCCAAAATCACACACACACACACACACACACACACACACACACACACACATGCGCGCGCGCGCGCGCGCGCGCATGCCAGAAAGAATATAGAGAAATTTAAATGCTGGCCATAGAGTAGAGCAACTGAAGCTGTCATATACTCTAATGTTGTAGTAATTTAGTACAAATAATTTCAAACATTGTTTGCCATTTTCTACCCCATTGAATATATCTATACTTTTCAAACTGGAACCACAATGATATCTCACCTCACATCTTTTTAGATGGGTTTTCTGTGTATGTGGAAATACACAGAAATACTGGATATATAACCCAGAGGCATTCTAACTCTGAACTACCACCTGAGCCATTTTAAGTATTTATTTTGAAACAGTATCGCTCTAAGTTGTTGAGGCTGACCTCAAACCTGCCATGCTATAGTCTGAGATTCCCAAGTACTAGGAATACAGGTCTGTATCACCATACTCAGCTTAAGATGGCTTTTACCAAAAAGATCAATGATAACAGGTATTAGCCAGAGTGTGGAGAACGGGATCTTTAGTACACCCTTGTTGGGATTATCAGTTGATTCAATGTTTATAGAAAATCAATTGAAGGTTCTTTATATATATACAAAATAGAATCACCATATGATATAAACAATCATTCTCATTTCTGTATCCAAAAGAAATAAAATTAATAACGCAAGGAGAATGTCTTCAACTCCATAAAGCATTAGTCACAATAGCCATGAGACAGGAACACCTACATATTCCAAATGAATAAGGAAATAATTATATATGTCTATATATAATACATAAATTATATATATATATATATATATATATATATATATATATATATACACACACATACACATACATATGTGGAAATCCTGCCATTTGTCACAGCATGCAGAGAAATCTGAAGGATATTCTGTTAAGTGAAATAAGCAAGAAATAGGACAGATACTGTCTGATCTCATTTATACATAAAATTTAAAATAAATCAAATACATAAAAGCAGTGAGTAAAAAGGTAGTTTTCAAGGAAAACTGATAGAGGGAATGGGGAAATATTTGTCAAAAAGTATAGGAATTCAACTATAAAATCAAACTTATTCTGGAGATCTAATATAAGCCATGAGTGGTTGGTGCTGGATATGTTAATTAATCCAATTATAACAATTATACCTATATAATGTCTACCTATATCAAGTCATCACATAGAACATTGTGAATACATTCAATTGTTAATTCTTAATTATATATTTTAAAATAATATAAAAGTACATAAGGTGAACCTTAGTACAAAAGAAGAAATAGCTAGCGTGAATGCTATTCAGAATTTCTCCAGCCTTGCTGTGCTCAATTGGGTTAGTGCACTTTGTACTGGGCTGCTAGTATTTGGTCACCAAAATCAATCAATCAAACAAACATACAAACAGATAATTGAAACCATGTTTAAATTTTTGACGAAAATCACATCAAAACCAGAACCAAAAGATTACTTTTATGCTGATAGCATTCTCCTATTTTCTAGTCTTGTGCAAGTTTGGTTGTATCACATGTAACAAATATTGAAACAATGACTTTGCAGAATCTGACTTTTCAAAGAAGTGTATTTTCAAAAATTTGCAAAATTAAGATATCATTGCTCTCTTTGATTTTAAAGAAGCCTCACAAAATTGTGGAATCTTGAGTCAACTCACAAACCAGATAGTGTTTTGTTGAATCATTTTATTCAGTGAGTACAGAGTGATCAGAGTATCTTTTAATGAACAATGAGAGAAGAAGCTTAGTTTCTTCCTGTTCTAATATCTTTATTGAAATAAAGTCTTGAGCAAAAAGAAATGAAACTGTGATTAAAATGTTAGCCATAAGTATTTTCGCAAGGTTTATTCGAAGCTGTGTGAAAGGCGAAAGAGAGAAAATAAATGGTTTAAGTAGTATGGGAAGAAAAGCACTGATTATAAATGAGAAGCCCTATAAATGAAAATTCAAGGTTTAATGATTTTTGCCTTAGTGGCTAAATCCCTTATAATGCATGTCATTAGAAAATGATTTAAATATCTGGTAAAGAGTCACAAGGGGACAAATTCCAAAGGTGGTTTTTGGATCTTTATTAAAAATTCAGTGAAATTGTAACTGCACATTACAATAGTAATTAAATATGGTTAAAGGCACCCCAATGAGATGCAATTACCTTTAAATTAATTCTGCAGTTTAAGATATATATATATATATATATATATATATATATATATATATGGCATTATTTATTAGTTAAATGATGCCTCTTTAGTTAAATTAATGTGATAGCCCTAGTATATGGCATAGCAAACGTTGTTATTCATTTAAGACTTTTTTATTGCTACTTCTTCAAATAATACTTAGGATGACCATCTTCCTCATTATAGCAAAATCTAATATTCTTAGAAAGTGAATGAGAGTAAGATGATTACTGGAGGGCATGTTCATTTATTGAGTCATTTAAAAATACAATAGTTCAGAAGAGCAATAATAATTCTCTTTGAGACAAAATAATTATTTTCACATTTTTAGAGTAAATTGACTATAGATATTTTATAATGAGTTAAAATGCAGGAAATAGAAATTTAGAACAAATACTAAACACAGTTATATTTCTAAGTGGCTTATCTCAAACTCTATTAACAGATTAGAAACATTTCATGATTGTTTAATGGAGGGTGGATTTCTATTAATCAAATCCTGATTTATACCAACTCACATCATTAAAAGACCAACTTATTTTGTCAAAGTAAAGACTGCCACTGGAAAGTATATCTGATTAAAATTAAGAGTAGACAATTTTAAATGTGTATTAGAAGTAAAATTATAATTATACAGACATTTAAAAATGTTCATCGCAAAACCATTTAGAAAAGGAATCTCAGGGTAAGTATATGCTACAAGATTTGAATTATTTATGGCAGGATTACTTCTTTTCACTGATTTGAAAATTGTAGAGCATGTAATCCCTAACACTTTATCGACTTGGTTAACTTTACAATAGCCTCAAATTGTCTTCTGACTTCTACCTTTGTAGCTAAAATGATAATATTGCTTTTTTTCTTTTATTCTCTGTCACTTGACTTACTAACCTTTTATGAAACATCTTCACCTAGTAATATCTATAGAGTGTGTAACAATATCTTTGGAGAGAAGATTATAAAATAGACTACAAAACATTCTAATTATTGCACAATGGAGAGAAATGATGGATCATGTTTAGCTGTGTCACATAGAAGAATGTTGTGATCTATAATTGGTTACATTAATAAACGATGCAAGACCATAAAAAATACCCTGAAACTTCAAAATGTAAGTGTATAATTACATAAGGCAAATACCTGATTTAATTTTATAATTTCTCTTGAATGTACATTTAAAAGAATTTTTTTTTGCTTAGACAGATGAAATGAAAGAGGTTCTGGGATACAATTCTCAGTTTCTACTCCTTTCAAAGATTCTGAAACCTGCAAGACACCGTTTTAAAGAAAATGAAGGGGGTCTGTGTTTTCTCTCGTAATTGAAGCTAGAAAGAAATGGAAACAAAAGGAACTTAAGATAAATGAAGACACAGGAGAGTAGTAGAAGGGGGTTTGGGGAGGGGGGAAAAGGAGACGTAATGAAAGAAACAGTTCAACTAATGTTATAAACATATGTGAAGGTATTAATTCCAATTTTAATACTATGAATGAGAAAAGAAACAGAATGGTATCACAAAGTGCTGTGTGCACGTATGTTTCTATCACTCCAAACTTCACATGTTAACAAAATATATTAAAACATGCCAGTGTTGGTGGTGCAAACTTGTAATTCCCAATACTTGAGAGGCTGAGAGAGGAAGATAGCAGGTTCATTGGTTAAGACCAGCTCTAACCATTTCAGAGGTTCTTGAAGGTCTGTAAGTAGTTGGCCCTTGAGGGAATGAGAGACAGCAGTTTTCAGAGGTGTGACTCTGCCATTTTAAGTCACTGCTTTATTTTTATATTACACAGAAGTATTTGGTATTAACTTTTGGCAAAATATATTTTTACACAAATTTCTCAGCACACCTGGGTACAAACAACTTTTGGCAAAACATATTTTTCAGCACACACCTGCCCAACTGAGCTCATATCCCAATATCACAGTTGAAAAAATACCCAAAATTATCTAAATTAACGTCATACAATTCATTCTGGTTTTCTAGCCACAAACATTAATCCTATTTTAATTATTAACCTAACTAACAATGGAGCTCTGCAAAGCACATTCAAACCTAAGGCTAAAACAAAAGTAGAAAAAAAAAATAAGGGTCTTTTTCATTAAAAAGGACACAAAGATTATAAAAAAATCTTTAAAAGGCACAAGTCATTTTACTTTTATGTTTTATATTTTAAAATACAAAATATACAATTTATTTTCTTGAGTTCTCTGATCTTTGGTCAGAAAACATCAAAAAGGAGCACCCATGCCTGGCCAATCTCTCCATCATTCAGAATAAACTTTAACTCAACTTATTTTTAACTTCTAAATGATGTACTTACTGTATCTACTTTTTTTTTTTTTTTTTTTTTTTTTTGGTGGTACTGGGGTTCCTGGAAGCCCTTCTACCTCCGGGCTACACTCCCAGACCTATTTTTTACATTTTCATTTTGGAAACAGGGTCTCCTAAGCCAGCGCACGTGGCTGGCTTCGAACCTGCGCGATCCTCCTGTCTCTGCCTCCCAAGCGTGGGTATTACAAGCGTGCGCCACCACGCCCGGCTACTGTATCTACTTCTAAAATTAACTGCTAATTTGATCTGCTATTTTAACCAATAAATAGTCTATTAACATATTCTGACCAACCACCAAAGCCACACTAAACTTATTTTATTTCTAACATATGATGTCTACACTTTTTTCTATAATACCTATTATATTTTATTTTTTACTAAAAAAATATTTTGTGCTCTAGTGAGCAGGCACCAAGAAGGTCCCTGCCTACCCAACCTATCCATAAGTCTATTTTCATTCTAAAACCCACTTTTCCTAAACCCTTACTATACATTCTCCATCCTGTATTATTCCTATAAAGAGTGGTGATAGGGGCTATATACTGATTAGGTCTGGCCCCCTGAAGTGGCAACCATGGACGCTTTTTAATCATATAACCAGACCCAATTAATTTTGCAGGCATAATGTTAGGCTTTTCTTTAAAAGACTCAGCATCTATAAACAACTATAATTGTTTCATTTTCTACTGGTCAGATTCTTACTATTTGGGATTCTGCAAATTTCTGAGCAATTCCCAGTTCTCTTAATACCCTTTTTCCTGTAACATCTTCATATGCAAAGAACAACATGCCTCATTGAGACCACCCAGATGGTTTGGCTTGTTTAATAATGCAATTAGAACCCAGAACACAAAACAGGATTAATGTGAGCATAGTCCTTGTGCCTTGCAGGAGTCCTCCTCTTGCTGGAACTTTGTCAAACAGCTCATGGGACACAGGCCTCACCAGTTCATGTACAGTTTCAGCAACTTAGAGTGATTCTGTTTCAAAATAAAAACAAGCCGGGCGTGGTGGCGCACACCTGTAATCCCCATGCTTGGGAGGCAGAGACAGGAGGATCGCACAGGTTCGAAGCCAGCCTCTCTGGTTTAAGAGACTCTGTTTCCAAATAAATAAATAAATAAATATATATAGTTCTGGAAGTGTAGCCCCAAGGTAGAAGGGCTTCCAGAAACCCCAGTACCACCAAAAAAATATAAATAAAAATAAAGCAAAATAAACATAAAACATTATTACAAGTAAAAGAATTATTTTCTGCATATATTGCCAAAAGATAAAATGTACAAGGAAAGTGTTTATTTCCATAAAAATAGGACTATTTGGAAAACATTTACATAGCAAACAATAAGACCTTCCCCAAAATCCAATGTCATGTCTCAAATTGGGAGATAAAAAGCATGTCAAGCAAAATCCGAACAGGTTATTTAACAGATGAATAGATAAATATAAGTAAAAAGAAAATAAACATACATAAATTAACAGTGCTCAACCATCAAAAAGGACATAATCCTATAACTAACAACAGTATGAATAAAACTGGTGATCATCATGTTAAATAGGTGAGTTATATAAAGGCAAATAGTTTGAAAGCTTACATGTAAAATCTAAAAAAGGTTTTTTAATTGAAGTTCACAGTTAAATAGTGCTTACTAGGTAAGCACTGGAATGAGCAGATAGTGGAGAAGATGGGCAAAGGCTGGCACATGGTACAATATTACTGTTAGATAAAAGAAGTAAGTTCTAGTGTTTTATTATATAAGGCAAAATATAGTTAGCAATAATGCATTGCATATTTTAAAATAGAAGAAATGTCTTTGAATCTTCTCACCACAAAGAAATGATAAATGTTTAAAGTAATAGATATGCTAATTATTCTTATTTGATTATGATACAACATATACATCAACTGAAACATCACATCTTACCCTATAGAAACGCATGATTTTATACCAATCAAAACATTTTAAATTTTTTTGGGAGATGAATGTTGATGTTTAAAGAGTCAAAGTATTACAAAACTATGGGATATGTAATAAATGGAATCAATCATTAAAAAGAATAAAATTTTGTCATTTGCTGGGAAGTGGATGGAACTGAAGTACATTATGATAAGTGAGATTAGTCAGTCACAAAAAGTAAGAAATTGAATGCTCTCCTAATAATATGCAGAAGCTAGGAAGAAAAAGGGTCATAGGAAGAACCACAGATGAGCAAATAAGGCAACCTGAAGGAGATAGGAGGAGGAAATGGGAAATTCCCTAATGCACATAATGTACATTCATAAACATATCAAAGTCAATCAGTAAGCCAAACACGAGAAAGAGAAAGTGTGGAGAGAATGGGGAGGGAATTGGAGAAGGGCGAAATAAATGATGTGTGCATGTATGCCTCTACCATCTTGAACTCCATTAAGATGTATGACTACAATGTACCAATAAAAATTTAAAAAATAAAGTGTCAAAGAGTCACAATCTATTAACTTATTCTACCATATGGCAAGATATATTATAAAACTAGATAATTAAACACATGAACAAAGTATGTTTTGTGGCTACTGGATAAAATGTTTTGCAAATGTCTATTAGACCTGTTTGGTCTATACCATAGTTTAACTCTATTGTTTCCTTGTTGATTTTTTTCTTCTAAAAGATCTCTCAATTACTGAGCTCGGGTTTTTGAAGTGTCCAACTACTATATCATCAATGACTATATTCTACTTATATATAATAATGGTTTATAAAACTGGATGTTCTGGCATTAGATGTCTATGCATTTACTATTTTTATATCCTCTCAACTTCACTCTTTAATTATTATATAATGCCTTTCATCTCTTTTTACACTTTTGACTGGTCTATTTTATCTAACATAAATGTAGCTAGCCACTCCTGCTTGCTTTTGATTTCTAAAGCATTTGACTTTCCTATCCTTTCAATTTGTGTTTATGCTTATCTGACAAGTGAAATTAGTTTTTTTATATATACAGTGTATCATTGGATTCCTTACTGTTTGCTTGTTTGTTAGTTTGTTTGCTTTTTTGAATTCATCTAAGCAGTCTACATCTTTTTTGTGTGTGTGGTACTGGGGATGGAACCCAGGGGTATTCTACCTCTGAGCTACACCTTCAGACTTGTTATTCTTTATTTTGAAACAGGGTCTCACTGAGTTGCAAAGAGCCTCACAAAGTAAGGCTGTCCATGAGCCACAATCCTCCTGTGTCAGCCTCCCAAATGCTGGGATTATAACCCTGTGCCACCACTCCAGGCTAATCTACCTCTTTTTTTTTAATTTTATTTTATTTTATTGGTGCACTGTATTTATACATCATAGTGGGATACAAACTTTTGTAGACATACATGCACACATCGCCCAGTCAGCCCCCACCCGATCCCCACCCCATTCTCTCCCCATCCCTCCTTCCCATGCTTGGCTTAGTGGTTGACATCTAGTATTATAGCAATTTATCCAAAATTAAAAATGATAATCTCACATAACAGTTTCATTTGTCTGATACCAAGTGTTTGATGATTTAAAGATAGCATTTCAATATTTCTTTTTGCTTTCTTTCTTACTAGAGCATATTTTTTTCTGTTTTTTTAGGTGAAACTATCATATATTTATATATTTATTTTTCAGAAAAAATCTATCCTAATATGGAATATGAATTCTAGATACCCAAAACGATCTTGAAAAAGAACAAAGCTAGCAGATATATATTTTCTGATTTCAAACCATATAAAGCTACAATAATTGAAACAGTGTAGTACTGTTCTAAAGGCAGATATATAGACCATTGGAGTTAAATACAAGCCTAGAGCTAAATTCTTCCCTATATTGTCAAGTTATTTTTGACAAGGTTTCCACGAACATTTGGTGGTGGAAATAATAATCTTTTAACTAAATATTGTTGAAAAATAATAATTACATGGAAAAGAATAAAATTGGACCTTTACCTAATCCCATATACAAGTATTAACTCAAAATAGATAAAGGACCTAAATATAAATCTTAAGACTATAAACTTTTAGGAGAAAATCTGGGTCATAAAACCTCACAACATTGAAATTGGCAGTGATTTCTTGGATATGATTTCAATGGCTCAGGCAACAGAAGAATATACAAACTCCCTAAAAAATAAAAGAAAATATTGTATATCCAAAGACAATGTAAACAGAGTTAAAAGTTACTAATAGAATTGGATAAAATATTTCCAAATGCTATATCTGAAGGTATATTAATATTCCAAGTAGAAATCCTAAAAATTAACAACAATAAAGGCAAACAATACAACTTAGAGATAGGTAAAAGACTAACATAAATAATGAATCTCCACAGATAACCAATCTTAGTTGTCTGTTGGATGGAAACTCTTGTTTCTCTGGTTCTGGTGAGTGTTACCTATTTCTTCTTTGTAGTTAATCTCTTTGAGTATTTTCTCTAGCGCTGGTTTTGAAGACATAAATTCCTTCAGTTTCTGTTTGTCATGGAAGCTTCTTATTTTTCCATATAATTTGATAGAAAGTATTGCTGGATAGGAAATTTTTGGCTGGAAGTTGTTTTCTTTCAGAGTTTGGAATATGTTACTCCAAGCCCTTCTGGCTCTCATGACTTGGTTTGGGAAGTCTGGAGTGATTCTAATTGGTTTGCCTCTGAATGTCAGTTGGCCCTTTGTTTTTGTTGCCTTTAAGATTCTCTGCTTGGCTTCCACATTGGTCATTTTGACAATTATATGGCGTGGGGATCCTCTTCTCCGATCCTGTCTAAAGGGAGTTCTATAAGTTTCCTGGATCTGTGTATCAACCTCTTGCTCTATATTTGGAAAATTTTCTGCTATTACTTCCTTGAAGAGATTGTTGATCCCTTTGGTATCACTTACTTCCGGGAAGATGGCGACCGAGAAAAGCGGGGCTTAAGAGTCCCGCTAACAACCAATCTCCATTACCACAAAAAGAGCGCCTTTCATAGCCAGAAAACACCATCACCAGAAAAACAAAAAAAACCACCAGGCTCCAGAGAGAAAGCGGACTGAGAACAGAGCTCAGGGCCACAGAGGAGACACACGAGCCCGAGGACGCGGCAGCAGCGCCATACTGCCGGCGGCAGCGACGAACTCAACGGACGGCTACAGCAAGCCAGGTGAGCCGCTGCGGAACAGCCAGGTGGGATCTTTCGGCGCAGACAGCATTTAAAGCTCCCAGTGGCTGAGCTCAGCACACGCTGCAGGGATTCAGAGTGGAAATCAAAACCAGAGAAGAAAAAATACGCCAGCCTCATGGCCGAGGGCGTGGCAGAGGCGCCATATTGCCACCGGCGGCGGCAGCAGCAGTGAATTCACCGAGTCCAGTACAGCTACATCTGCGTACTCAAGAACAGTGAGTCAAATTGCGGGCCACAGAGGAGAAATCGCAGTATTGGGCCTCCTGGGACTTGACCCAGTGAGGGAGTGGTGGTGGCAGAGATATCACACCATAGGAGAACGTGCAACCTGGCACCCCCCATAGTTTAAAGCAGCCTCTATCGACTCCCTGGGTCGGAGACTCTGTAATCTACCTCTTTTAAATGGGAAATTTAATCCATTTTCTCTCCAGGTCATTATTACTATATAAAAATTTATCCTGACATTTTATTACTTCTTTTCTGGTTTTTTTTTAATACTTTGTTTTTTTTTCCTCCCTCCCTGCTATTTTCTTCATGGTTTGTTGATTTTATACATTGATAAGTTTGATATCTTACTTTCTTTCTTATGTGTCTATGTTCTACTAGTAGGATTTGAACTTTACATGTTTTAATGATTGTAGTTTTCTTACTTTCAGATGTAGGATTCCTTAAGAATTTTTGTAGAACTGGTATTGTGGTAATAAATTCCTTGTTTTTGTCTTGAAAAAATATTTATTCTCATTTATTTCTGAAGAAATAGCTTTGGTGAGCATAGAATTCTTAGCTGATCCTTTTATTTTTCTTTCAAAACTTAGAACTCATTCACTGCTGGGCTATAATGTTTCTGCTGACTAATTTTTTCTTATTTTCATGGAAGTTCCAGTTTCTTTAAGCATGATTCAACACATTTGCTCTTTTTAAATACTTTCTTTATTCTGGATTTTTGTTTTATGCTTTTATTGATGTACTGCAACTATACGTCATAATGAATTTCAGAGTGTTAGAAACATATGTGAACAAAGCACTTGGTATGTGTCCCTCTAGATTCCATGTAGCTCCTTCCCCTCCTTATACATTTTATTGACATTGGTGTTATATATTATTACATATTATTGGTGTTTCATATGTATATTTGAAATTATTTATATATTCATATATCATATATACTTACACACATAGTATTATTTAAACCATTTCATTTTTTCTGAATTTTTAATGAATTTGTTACAATAAGTTGAGGAATATACTTTTCTTGTTAAATCCATTTGTGTTTTGAGGGCCTCCTGGGTCTATGTGCTCATAACTTTCTCAGAATTTATAACATTTTTAGCTCTTTTATGTTTAATATGCTTTCTATGCTCTATCCCTCCAAGTTTTTTCCTGTAATACTACTTAAGTTGTACATATTTCTTTCCCACATGTTGCAGGTATTTTCTTTATTTATTTTTTTAATCAGACTGGGTTATTTCAAAGTCCAGTCTTCAAGTTCAGAACTTGGTCTTTTTTATCTTGTAATTGCAATTATTTGATTTATTGAACTCTCTGAGTCTTTCAGTCTCAGACTAAGCTCTCTCAGTCTTCAAGTTTAGAAATTGGTCTTCTTTATCTTTCAATTGCATTTATTTGATTTATTGAGCTCTCTGCTCTAAGACTTATGTTTTTCTTTCTGATTATTTTATAATCTCTCTCTGCTGAATTCTTCATTCATATTATGAAGTTCATTCCTTCTTTACTTGAATTATTTGTCTAGCTTTTCTTGTATCTCACTGAATGTTCTTAGGATAATTTTTGAAATTATTTTATAGGCATTTCATCATTTTTCTTGTCTTTAGGTTTGTTGCTGGGGAGTAGTTTTCCTTTGAAGGAATCATGACACCATGCCTTTTCATACTTCTTATGTCTGTACATTGGTATTTGCATATCTAGTGAATCTGTTTTCACTTGCAGTTTCATAGGATAGCAAAATAGTAATAAATTTTCTCTTAAAGGCATAAATTAGGGTGCTATATTATTAGCCTTGGTTCTAGTTGAGTGCCTTAGTGTAATCTATGTATATTTTGTTTTCACAGCTGTCATTAAAGGCTTTTAGAAGATATATATGTCATAATGGGGGGGTAAGACCCATGTACCTGAATAGGTACAATAAAACTCATGTAGTAACAGGAGCAGAGAACTGGTAAAGGACATAAATATTGACCCATGAATGCTATATGAGGGTATGAACATTTCAGTGACTAGACAGCACAGTGAGGTTTGCAGGCCAGCACGTAGTGCATCACACAATTGTCACACCACAGCGGCTGCATAAGGATGAAATCACTACTGCAGCCCAGGTGACAGGGCACCAGCATAGCTCAGTTAACATGTCACTTTATGAATTGTTATAAAAGTGGTGCCACCTCAGAGGTATGAGAGTACACCAGACATGATTTCAGAAATGAAAGGTAATTTGATTTATTTTTCTCAAAATGTTTCCATGTAGTAGTGGCCAGGGTTTATAAGGGCACAACGTACACTCAGTTTTCTATCTGGAGCACTGCAGCAGTGTGTGCTCCTTGACACCTTCCCCCAGTGCCCTATGAGGCATTGCAGGATTCCTTAGCAGCAAAGTTTTCAAGTTTCCATGGGACAAAAATGGGCTGTTGGGAGCTTCCTGGTTCTCTTTTCTTATTATGGGAGGAAGTGCTCTGGTACAAATTGATCTAGACCGGGGTATAGGACAATGAATATAAGACACTTTGCTCCTTTTTTTTTTTTTTTACCAGACCATCTAGTGTCTCCATGTTCCTATTATTCTGTTTTAGCCATACTACATTCCAGTGCTTTCCACCACATATTCTAGATGAATGGAAGCTTTATATTTTGTTATTTCCTCTATTTTTAATCATTGTAAGTATAGAGAAAGCACATTTAATGATTCTAACCAGCCATTTTGCCAGCTCTGGTTTTCCACAGGCCTTGAGCTAATTTTCAGAGGGTCTCCAGAAAGCAGCCAGGTGGGTCCCATTTTCACCTCTGTTTTCCTCTTCTTGGTTGAGCTGCACAACCTCAGATTTGTGACATTTACTCTGATTGCTCCATATTCTTGAAAGCTGACATTAGTTTGAATGTTCTTTGAAGTTAGCATTTGTTGCTGTCTTATATCCTGGGGATGAATGGAATATCTTGAAAACAAAAACAGATTTTTTTAAGTCATATCAGTTTGAAAACAATATTTAAAATGTTCTAGCCAGGAGTGGTGGCACCCCTTTGTAATCCCAGCATTTCAAAGGCTGAGACAAGAGAATCTGAGTTCACTGACAGCCTCAGCTATTCCATGAGGCCCTTTGCAACTCAGTGAGACACTGTTTCAAAATAAAGAATAAAAAATAGGACTGAGGCTGTAGCTCAGAGGTCAAATGCCCCTGATTTCCATCCTGAAAAAAAAAATTCTAAAGTTACCTGATTTTAAAAATATATACTTTGGAATAATGAATGATAATCAATTGAGTACAGATGATATGCTTACAGATTGCTTTTTATCACAGATAAAGAAAATCATTTCACAAATAAGCAAAAACATTTATAAGAAAAATGCCAAGTTTTAAATTTTCTCATCTACATAAAAAGTGCATATTAATTTATTAACATAACAAATATATATGGTAGCATTTATATTCAGATCCCAAACATTCAGAAATCATTCAAATTCCAGTTATATATCTCATATCTCTCCCTAGATTCTTAGTGTCATACTGTCAAATTCAGAAAGGCAGTCCTTGCATTAAATACTTCAGTTCAAGCTTTAACATAGGAATGAAAGTTGATCTAACTTGACAGTTCTCTAGAAATAATCATTCTGACATGTCAAAGATGGTACAGGCCTGGATCTCTACATTATTCAAAAATAATGGAATCTAGTGAAAGAAAAAGAAATGAAAGAAAGTCCTACACCCAGGAATTAAATACATCAAAAGCAGAAAACAGTATAGTGTATATGGGGTTAGGATGGGCATGAAGAATGGGAATGCAACAATGTATATTTTATCATTTCAACCTTCTCAACCTCTTCCCACATTCATTACACTCCTTAAATCTGAGAATTTAAAAATATAGATGATTTTAGCATCTATCTTCTCTAGTCAGTGATCTTCTAAAGTGAAGTTTTAGTTTTTAATAAATATCCAGTGGTATACGTATATTAGGTGATATCAATAATCTTCCATATAAAGTTTTAAATCAATTGTTCTTTTAAAAAAATACTTTCCAGGAGAGACTGGTATGATGTGATTCAGACTGTGGAAGAAAACAACTTCCAACCAAAACTGCTATATCCAGCAAAACTATTATTCAACACTGATGGAGAAACAAAAGTATTTCAGGATAAGCAGAACCTCAAAGAATTCATGAATTCTAAGCCAACACTAGAGAAAATACTTAAAGAAATAAACCATAAAGAAGAAAATAGAATCAGACTCCAGAACCAGAGAAGAGATGAAGTTGATCAGCAGGGCATCTAAATATGAGGAAATAATACTATATCCAACAGAAGATAGAACACAAAATGAGAGGAAATAAACACATTTCAATAATAACACTGAATGGCAAAGGACTTAACTCTACAATCAAAAGGCACAGACTGGTAATGTGGATTAAAAAATATAATCCAAATATATGCTGTTTGCAAGAAATACACCTTACAGCAAAAAACATTCACAGACTGAAAGTGAAAGGATGGAAAAAGATATATCATGCCAATGGGGACCAAAAACGGGCAGAAGTAGCAACACTGATATCCAACAAAACATACTTTAAGCTAAAACATCAGAAACAAACCCTCTTGGACATAAGATCTCAAATAGACCCAAATACAATAATAGTGGGAGACTTCAATACAGCTCTCACGCCACTAGATAGACCTTCAAGGCAAAAGATGAGTAAAGACTCTGCAGAATTGATGGAAACTATAAACCAAATGGACTTAATAGATATATACAGAATATTTAATGAGGAAAAACAGAATACACATTCTTCTCAGCAGCCCATGGCACCTTCTCCAAAATAGATCACATTATGGGACACAAAGAAAGCACCAGCAAATTCAAAAGATGTAATATAATTCCCTGAATCTTCTCAGACCATAATGGAATGAAAGTAGAAATCAACAACAGGAAACCCAAAATAACTATTTAAATACATGGAGATTGAATGATACACTCTTGAACGACGAGCGGGTAAGAGCAGAAATTAGGGGAGAAATAAAGAAATTTATGGAATTAAATGAAAACAGAGAAACAACTTACCAAAATCTATGGGACACTTTGAAGGCAGTGTTGAGAGGAAAATTCATAGCATTGAGTTCCCACATAAGAAGAACAGAAAACCACCAAGCAAACAACCTAATGACACAACTCAAGGACCTAGAAAGACTGCAACAGTCTAAACCCAAAGCCAGCAGAAGGCAATAAATTATTAAAATCAGAGCAGAAATAAATGAAATAGAGAACAAAAAACAATTCAAAGAATCAACAAAACAAAAAGCTGTTTCTTTGAGAAGATTAATAGGATTGACAAACCCCTGGCCAAGCTAATCAAAAGAAAGAGAGAATCAACTCAAATTATTAAAATCAGAAATGAAAAAGGAGACATCACCACAGACAGAGGGGAAAGGATTATTAGAAACTATTTTGAGAATTTAAACTCCAACAGACTAGAAAACATGGAAGAAATTGATAGATTTCTAAGCACTATAACCTACCTAAACTGAACCAAGAGGACATAGCAAGCCTAAACCAACCAACAGCAAGCAAAGAAATAGAAACAGCAATCAAAATTCTGCCAAGAAGGAAAAGCCCAGGCCCCGACAGGTTTCCAACTGAATTCTACAAAACTTTCAGTAAAGAACTAATACCAATACTTCACAACTTGTTCCAGGAAATTGAAAGAGTTGGAACTCTCCCTAATTTGTTCTATGAGGCCAGTATCACATTAATACCCAAACCAAATAAAGATACTTCAAGAAAGGAAAATTACAGACCAATATCCTTAATGAACATAGACGCAAAAGTTCTAAATAAAATACTAGCTATACACATTCAAAACCATATTAAGAGAATTGTACACCATGACCAAGTTGGTTTTATCCCAGAAAAGCAAGGCATGTTATTCACCACATAAATAGAACTAAGAACAAAAACCACATGATCATTTCAATAGATGCTGAAAAAGCATTCAACGAAATCCAACACCCATTTATGTTAAAAACATTGCAGAAAATTAGAATAGAAGGAACATATTTCAACATTATTAAGGCTATATACAACAAACCCAAAGCCAACATCATATTGAATGGAGAAAAACTGCAAGAATTTCCTTTAAAATCAGGTACAAGACAAGGATGCTCATTATCATCTCTCCTTTTCAATATAGTCCTTGAGACTCTTGCCACAGCAATAAGACAAGAAAAGGAAATCAAAGAAATTCAAATAGGAAGAGAGGAGCTAAAACTATCCTTATTTGCAGATGATATGATTTCTAGAAGATCCAATGAACTCAACCAAAAAAATTCTGGAGCTAATTAACCAATTCAGCAAAGTTGCAGGATACAAAATCAACCTAAAGAAATCAGTTGTTTTTTCTTTATGCCAACAATGAATCCACAATGAAAAAAATAAAGAAAACTATTCCATTTACTATAACCTCTAAACCAATATAATACCTAGGAATAAACCTAACCAACGATGTAAAAGACCTCTAGAGAAAACTACAAAACATTAAAGAAAGAAATTGAAGAAGATGTTGGAAGATGGAAAGATCTCCCTTGTTCATGGTTAGGCAGAATTAATATAATAAAAATGGCCATTCTGCCAAAAGTGATCTATAGATTCAATGCAATCCCCATTAAAATACCAACAATATTTCTCATAGGCCTGGAAAAATCAGTTATGGATTTTGTATGGAGGAAGAAAAGACCCAGAATAGCCAAAGCAATTCTCAGCAACAAGAACCAGGCAAGAGGCATCACAATCCCAGACTTCAAATTATACTATAGAGCAATAGTAGTAAAAACAGCATGGTATTGGCACAACAATAGGCAGACTGACCAGTGGAACAGAATAGAAGATACAGAAACAAACCCATATACCTATAGTCAACTGATCTTTGACAAAGGGGCCAAACTCATACACTGGAGAAAAGACAGCCTTTTCATCAAATGGTGCTAGGAGAAATGGTTATCCACTTGTAGAAAGTTGGATCTGAATCCTTACTTCTCACCATGCACAGGAATCAACTCGAGATGGATCAAAGACTTAGAAATTAGACCAGAGACTGTGAAGTTATTAGAGAAAGGCATAGGATCTACACTTCAACATATAGGTACAGGGAGTAACTTTCTCAATAAGACTTCCAAAGCGCAGGAAATTAAAGCAAGAATTAATAAGTGGGATCTCTTAAAACAAAAAGTTTCTTCTCATGAAAGGAAACCATCAAGAACCTAAAGAGGAAGTTTACAGAATGGGAGAAGATCTTTACCAGCTACCACTCTGATAGGGAGCTAATATCCAGAATATACAAAGAGCACAAAAGACTCTATACTAGCAAAACAAACAACCCAATCAAGAAATGGGCAACTGAAATGAACAGACATTTCACAAATGAAGAGATACAAATGAAGAGATACATGAAAAGATGTTCAACATTGCTAGCCATCAGGGAGATGCAAATCAAAACTATGCTTAGATTCTATCTAAGAGTGGCAAACATAAAGAAATCAAACAACAACAATTGCTGGCGAGGATGTGGGGAAAAAGGAACTCTTTTACACTGTTGGTGGGAGTGCAAAGTACTTCAGCCACTATGAAGATCAGTATGGAGATGCCTTAGAAGACTGGGAATAGATCCACCATTTGATCCGCCTATACCACTCCTGAGTATCTTTCCAAAGGGATTGAAATCAGAGAACTACATTAACATATGCATACCCATGTTCATAGCAGCACAGTTTGTAATAGCCAAAATATGGAACCAACCTAGATCTCCATCAACAGAAGAGTGGATTGAAAAATTATGGGAAATACACACAATGGAATTCTATTCAGCTATAAAGAAAAATAAAATAATAGCATTTGCAAGAAGATGGAAAGAACTAGAGAATATATGTTAAGTGAGATTAGTCAAGCACAGAAAGAGAAGGGACATATGTTTTCTCTAATATGTTCAAGCTAGGGAGTAGTGGTAATACAAGAGGGATTCCAGATGATGGAGGGGAAATCTCAGCAAAGCTTGAAGGGAAGGATAGGAGAGGAAGAAAGCTGAGGTTGTTCAATGAAGGAGCTATATATGAATATGTATAATAGCATAAATACAACATGATAAACCTGGACACTATCTATTGGGGGGGAAAGGAAAGGGAGGGGAAGGGCATGAAGCACAATGTAAATGTACACCACTCTCAATATGTTCCACTTAAAAAAATAAAAATTAAATTAAAAAATACTTGTCTTTGTAATTTTTCACAAGATACTTTTAATAACTAATATATATATATATATATATATATATATATATATATAAAATTTTATGGGTTATTTATGTCAAAATCATTTGTCTGTACCACCATACCAGGTCCACTTTTAAAAAGGGTAATGACTACATCTGTTCTGACACTATAAAATATCATCTCAAAGTTTTTACTTTTTTTATTGGTACATCTTAATGGAGTACAAGATGGCAGAGGCAGACTGCACACATCACTCATTTAGCCCTTACCCAATTCGTACCCCATCCCTCCTCCCTTCATGTTTGGCATAGTGATTTACTTTGATATATTTGTGAATGTACATCATGTACATTTAGCGTTTCTTTTTCAAGGTGAAATTACTGGTTTTGTTTCTATATTGTGCAATCTGAATTAAGAACTAATCTTCAAGAATAACTTCTAAAATTGACACGGTAGTTTAGGTACCCTTTTCCAATAAAGCCTCAGATCTACATGGCCAGTCCCCCATAAGGTGCTACAGTCAGCCTATGAATAACTAAGAAAGTGAGCTGAGTCAGCTGGGCCATCCATTGTTCTCTTCTCACAGAGGAGAGATAGAAGTGATAGATAGCTCCATTAACTCTGCCTGACTAAGGCCCGCTTGGGGAACACCAAATTGAGAACTTTCTTTTAATCTTTCAAAGACAAATCACAGGAGACAATTGGTTTATTCTCCATGTATAATCAGAAAAATATTTGGGAAAATAAATAATAATGGCAGAAAGCAGTAAAAATAATACTTAACATCCTAAAGTAGTGTTTTCTTTTTAATTAACAAATTTCAGTCAAGACTGTCAAAATATTTTATCTGCATTATTTACAAATATCTGAGAAAACTCTGACATTCAATTTCTTAACTTTAACATTAAATATTATAAAACTTAAGTTGTGTGGCAATTATCATATTGATAGGTACTTATCTTCCAATTGTTTTATAGCTTATTTTGTAACTTATCTTGCATATTCTGTTTTATAAAAATTCTGTTTTATAATGATGCAATACTTATATGAGAGGATATTTATTTATTTATTTATTTATTTATTTATTTATTTATTTATTTTTAGTGGTACTGGGGTTCCCGGAAGCCCTTCTACCTCCGGGCTACACTCACAGACCTATTTTTACATTTTTATTTGGAAACAGGGTCTCCTAAGCCAGCATGCGGGGCTGGCTTTGAACCTGCGCGATCCTCCTGTCTCTGCCTCCCAAGCGCGGGGATTACAAACGTGGGCCACCACGCCCGGCTATATGAGAGGATTTTAGGAAGATCAGAGATTAAGTACAAATTTACCACAGAGCCACACTTTTTTCTAATTTACTTAATTAAACATTAAATGATATCATATTTTAATTCAAAGTGACATTAAACTTCGAGGGTTAGCTGGGCGTGGTGGCGCATGCTTGCAATCCCAGCATTTGGGAAGCTGAGACAGAAAAATCTCGGTTCCTTGACAGCCTCGGCTACTACTTCGTGAGGTACTTTGCAACTCAGTGAGATCCTACTTCAAAAAATAAAGCCGGGCATGGTGGCACAAGCTTGCAATCTCTGCATTATGGAAGCTGAGACTGGAGGACTGCGGTTAGAGGTCAGCCTCAGTTACTTAGTGAGGCCTTTCGCAATTTAGTGAGACCTGGTTTCAAAATAAAGAATAAAAAATAGGAATGGGCTGTAGCTCGAGATCAAATCACCTGGGTTTCATCCCCAGACCCACAAAAGAAAGAAAGAGAGAGAGAAAGAAAGAAAGAAAGAAAGAAAGAAAGAAAGGAAGGAAGGAAGGAAGGAAGGAAGGAAGGAAATAGGGCTGAGGGTATAGCTCTGAAGCAGAATGCCTCTAGGTTCTATCCCCAGTACCTCAAAAAATAAATAAATAAATAAATAAATAAATAAATAAATAAATAAAAATTGAGGGTTAGATAAATTAATCTTTTAAATTCTTTGTAGTAGTTTTATTTGGAAATGTTTACTAATAAACAAGCTCTTGAAGGAATAACAAGTCAATGCTGTTTTTCTGCCATTTGCCAATTTGAAAATGAGTTCTTTATGAGAGCTGGATACAGAAGTTAAAAAACTTTTAATGTGGCAAATCCTTATTTGATTCACATTATCATCTGATATAAATTATTTAAATTACCAGCAAAGTTATAAACTGTAATGGAAAAAGTTATGGTATAAGTAATTTGTAAAATCAGGACAAATGAAGACATTGCAAATTAATTGTTTTTCTCTTAAATGTCACTGTAATTACAATAAATAATTAGAAGTTGGGGAAAGATTTAGCTGAAAAAAAAGTTTTTTTCAGCTAAACCTGTTGGCAAACACATGCCTGGCATACTTTCGGAGACTGAGACAGGAGGATCACAGGTTTGAGGTCAGCCTCAGAAACTTAGTGGGGTCATCTCACTAAATTGCAATTTAGTGAGATTCTGTTTAAAAAATTAAGAAATATAGAATTTTACTCAGCCATAAGAAAGAACAAATTATCTCATATGCAGTGAAATGATGGAAATGGAGAACATTATGCTAAGTGAGATTAGTCTGTCACAAAAAGCAAAAAATCAGATGCTCTCTAGTATGCAGAAGCTAGGGAGAAAGTCATAGGAGGAACACTAGATAAGGAAGGAGGAACTATAGATAAGCAAATAAGGTGACCATTCTGAGAGTAATGGAAGGGTGGAAGAGGAAAATTCCCTAATGTACATGAGGTACATTCATTAGCATATCAAAGTCAATCAGCAAGCCAAACATGAGAAGGAGGGAGAGGGAGGAAATGGAGTAGAAATTGGAGAAGGGCTATATGAGTTATGTGTACATGTATGCTTCTGCAATCTCATACCCTATTAAGACGTATGACTACAATGCACCAATAAAAGCTTTCATATAAATAAAACATAAATAAAATGATCACCCCCCAAAATGTAAAGGGAAATGAAGAAAAATTCTGTTAAGACTTTGTAATATGAGTCAGAAAAACTTTCTTGATAACAATACAATTAAGCTGATATGTGTTGGTGAGTAGGGATTTATATAATAAAGGATGAAAAAAGTATATTGTAGGAAAAAGAAACTTTATAGTAAGGAGCCATGACACATTTAATAGACAAAAAGTGGTTGGTGTGACTGAAACTGAGAAATTGAAGAGATTTTTCTGAACAAGGGTGGAGAGACTGGAAGAAATTTCCCATGATAAATTTCAGGTATTGGATTTTCTCTTGGATCATAGAGAGCTGGGGAAATTTTGAACAAGCAATATTATGTTCAGGTTAGGGTTTTTAAAAATATAATTGTATCTAAAAAGTGAAAAGAAGGTAAAGTAAAATTTAAAAGAAAAAAAATAGAGGCATGAAAATGGGATAGATGGAGAATTATGGTAGATTAAAATATAGGACAATGTTTTATAATTTTCATTATATAGACATTTTACTTGATTAGGTTTATTTCTAAATATTTTACTGTTTTGGGAGATATTATGAGTAGAAATGTTTTTCTGGATTTTTCCCAGCAGATTTATGGTTGGAATACAGAAAAGCTTCTGATTTTTTAAGATTGATTTTTTATACAGACACTGCTGAGTTTGTTGATTAGTTCTGAAAACCTTTTGATTGAGTTTATTGGATCTTCTAAATATAATATCATGTCACCTACAAAATGAGATAGTTTCAGTTCTTCTTTTCCTATTTGTACTCCTTTGATTTTCTTCTCTTGCCTTATTGCTCTAGCTAGAGTCTCAAGTTCTACATTGAAAAGAAGTTGTGATAGTGAATATCCTTGTCTTATTCCTGTTGCTAAAAGGAATCCTTGTAGTATTTTTCCCATTCAATATAATGTTGGCTGTGGGCCTATTTATATTGCCTTTATGATACTGAGATAAATTCCTTTATTTCTGATTCACTGCAGTATTTTTAGCACAAATGGGTTTTGGGTTTTGTCAAATGCTTTTATAGAGTCTATTAAAATGGTCAGGTGACTCTTGAACTCAGTTTAGTTCATGTGGTAAATTATGTGAATTTGTTTTTTCATATGTTGAACCAGACTTGCATCTCTGGGTTAAACCCAACTTGATTGTGGTTCATATTTTTTAATTTGATTTTTTAATGTATATTGCTAGTATTTTGTTTAGAAGTTTTACATCTAAATTCATCAACAATATTGGTCTGTAGCTTTTTTTTTTCTTTAGCTGACTTTATTTGATTTTGTTATTAATTTGATGTTGGCTTCATAGAATTTATTTGGGAGACTTTTGTGTCTTTATATTTCATGTATTAGATTGAGAAGTATTGGGATTAGAACTCTATACAGTATACAGGTTTTATGAATTTTGGTTGGAAAAATATCTGGATTTGAGTTTTGATAGTAGGATATTTCTTAAGTACCTTTTTTATTGGAGCATTGTAGTCTAATAATGTGGATCATGTTGGCAACGGCATATATTCACACAGTACTTGGTGCTCTTCCCTCCCTTTCCCTTTTCCCTCCCTCCCAATACTGAGTGTCCAGGTTAACATGTTTACACATATTCCAATGCAGCTTTTCCATTAATTAACCTCAGCCTTCTTCCTCCAATTTTCCTCCATTCTGGCTTTGCTGAGGTTTTTCTTCCATTATCTAGTCCCTCTGGTATCCATAATACTCCCTATCTCCCTGTCTTGGGCATATTAGAAAAGAAAACATATGTCACTTCTCTTTCTGTACTCGGCTAATCTCACCTAAAAAATGTTCTCCAGGTCTTTCCATCTCCTTGTGAATGACTTTGTTCTTTATTGCTGGGCAGAATTCCATTGTGTGTATTTCCCATAATTTTGCAATCCATTTATCTGTTGATGGAAACCTAAGTTGGTCCCATATTTTGGCTATTGCTAATGGTGCTGCTATGAACATGGGTATGCATATATTACTGTAGTTCTCTGATTTCAACCAGATAAAAATATACCTAGGAGTGGTATAGCTGGATCATATGGTGGATTCATTTCCAATTTTTTAAGGAATCTCCACACTGATCTCCATAGTGGCTGACGTAGTTTGCACTCCCACCAACAGTGTAAAAGAGTTCCTATTTCCCCACATTTTTTCCAGAATTTGTTGTTATTTGATTTCTTTATGCTTGCCACTCTTATTTGGGTTAGATGGAATCTCAGTGTAGTTTTTATATGCATCTCCCTAATAAAGTCCTCGAGACTCTTGCCACAGCAATAAGATAAGAGAATAATATCAAAGGATTTCGAATAGGAAAAGAGGAATTAAAATAATCCTTGTTTGCAGATAACACAATCCTATATCTAGAAGACCCAAAACATTCATTCAAAAGATTACTGAAGCTGATTAAAAAAATTCAGCCAAGTGGTGGGATACAAAATCAACCTAAAGAAATCAATGGCTTTTCTGTATGCCAACAATGAATCCACAAAGAAAGAAATAAAGAAAACAATTCCATTGGCAATATCCTCAAAACAAAATACCTAAGAATAAACCTAACCAAAGATGTAAAAGACCTCCACAATGAAAACTATAATATATTAAAGAGAGAAATTGAAGACTTTGGAGGATGAAAAGAGCTCCCTTGCTCATGGATAAGCAGAATAAATATCATCAAAGAACAACAAATGCTGGTGTGGATGTGGAGAAGTAGGGACTCTTGATACACTGTTGGTGGGATTTCAAATTGGTGCAACCACTTTAGTAAACAGTTTAGGGGATCCATAGAAAAATGTTAATGAGCCGACCGTATGACCCAGCTATACCACTCCTGTGTATCTACCAAATGAAAGACATTGAGCATAAAGCAAATGTTAGATATCAAAGCCTATTACTGTGTTGATTATGGGAAGGAGGGGGGGGGATAAGTAACTAGGGGAGCGTTCAATGAGAGCTGTTTAAATGTATGCCTCTATCATCCTCAAATTCATTAAGATGAAAAAATAAATAAAACAGGAGAGCAGAGATACAGAGGGAAGTGAATGGAATCAAGAGATATTTGTTTTCTAGAAAACATGAGATTTGGTGACATATTAGAATAAGAAGGAACTGAGAGAAGGGGAGATCAAAGTAAACGAGAAAGTTTCTTGCTTATGAAAATGAATGGACAGTAGTATTAGTAACATGTTTTATGCATTAGATAAAAACTAAATTTTACTAAAATAAAATGTAATTATTATCCATGAAAAACTATGTACATTTTTGTGAACAATGCAATAAACATATTTTTGATTATTCATATATTATAATCTCTATTATGTCAAAATAAACTGTATTAGAAAGTATTATACTCTGTAAATAAAATATATCAAAATAACTAAAAGAATGACAGTGTGGTGTTATAGTCATAGAAGCCCATGGTTTCTTGCAAATTATTTTTTATACTTTCAGATCTTTCAAGATGAAGAAATGTTAAAAAAATTATCCAATCTTTTTAAATGTCAAATGATGTGGGCGCAGAAGTTTATACATTGTTTATCATCATATTGATTGACCCAAATTTGTCTTTAAAATAGTATGCTTAAACTATATTTGGTGCCCTCTCCTCCCCGCCCCCATTTTCCCTTCTCCCCTCCACCAATGGTTGTCCAGGTTAACCATGTCTTATTCATAATTTTACACATGTTCAGATGAAGACCCTCATTAATCAAGATCAGCCTTCCTCCTCGCCTATCTTTCCATTCAAACTTTGCTGGTATTTCCCCTCCATTATCTGGAGTCCCACTGGTATCCTTTGTGTTTCCTAGTTTGGGCATATTAGAGGAAACATATGTACCTTCTCCTTCTGTGCTTGGCTGATCTCACATAACATAATGTTCTCCAGGGCTTTCCATTTTCTTGCAAATGATATAATTTTGTTCTTCTTTATGGCTGAATAGAATTCCATTGTGTTAAAAAAATCCACAGGAAAAAAATAAAGCCCAGAGATAGTTAATAAAAAAAATAGTATGTTTAAAAGATGATAAGAATGATCAAGTAGAAGTCAAAGTTGAATTATAAAAGTGAAAATATATTGAGCAATAATAACATACGATTCATAAGGGGGAAAAAAAGTATGGATCCAAGGTGTAGGAGTAGAATGATCTTGACTTAAAAGGACAGGTCCCGGTTTTGCAAAATGCAAAGAAAGAGTATGTATGTTTTAACTAGTTTCAGGAAATTTAGGACAATCTTATCTGACATCTAATTTCTCTGTGATATATGTGTTGGGGCATCTTTGGTAAGGAGGTAGGAGTTAAAGGATATTCTTCATTTGGTGGAAGCAATTAAAAGAAGTCATACATTTCAGTTAACAAAGGAAAGCGTGTCTTGCAGAGGATAGTAGAGTAAGTTTAGCAGAGAAATATAATTAATACAAAACTGGAAGCATTTGAGCAAAGGTCTGTGGACACATGGAAAAGGGGACAATAAACCTGGCTAAAAAATATTGAGATTCTGATAGAAATGATTTAGTATCTGGGTCTAAAAAAAAAAAGAGTGAGAGAGATTTTCAAATGGGGAAGGGAAAAAAGATCGTCATATCAACAGAAGTGGCACTGATTGAAGAAATGGCTGGATTATCTATGTGTCATGATTGGCACACATACTGTCATCTGAGCTTGCTGCTGGATTGTGGCTCTGTATAAGACATCCCAACAGTGGACACTCCTCACTTCCCAGGATCAGACTGCAAATTAGCTTGGGAACATCAGTGAGAAAAATGTAGTAACTTTGCTTTTTATTCTGGTTGGGGAACTTCTACTCTAATTCCAAAAGAAAAATCAAGAAAAATTACCTTTATAGAATAGCTAATAAGCGAAGTGTGTTTCTTCATGGTTGTTCATGAAAATTAATTCATAGTTACACTAATATTCTTGTATAATTTTGTATCACATTGTATTATTTTCACTTTACCATTATGTCTCTTATATGGATGACTTCTGAAGAGTTAAAAAATTCAATCTATTTTAGCACTGCAGTTAATGACATTAGAAAATTGATATTAATTACTAAAGAGAATACTACTAATAATAAGCTAATATTCTCATATTTAATATCCAGTGAAAGAATTAATGGTCATTGTCTAATTCAGTCTTTTCTTATTAAGCTTAATGTTTTTATGTCAATTCTTATTACTGTGTTTATTATTCTCAGGACTTTTAAGGTATCAACAATGTGTTTATGAATATGATGCATAGCATATATTTTGTGATGATTTGAATAAATTATTTTGAATAATATAATTCAGTTCTATCATTATTCATAGCATTAGCGTTTTGTTGCTTTGCATATTTACAGATATGTATCAGGTTGATACCGTGTGTTCAAACACTGAACTGCAAAATGATACAGAATCTGATATGACATTAACACTTAATCAAACTTTCTATGTAAAACTAATCATGAAATTAATCGAGGCTCACTAGATTAGCAGCTTTACTATTTAAATAACCAAAAGCAGATAAATCTGCTGTTTACTTAAAATATGACTTTTATCTTCTAAATTTTAAAGTACTTTGATTTTGCAGCCATTTTTTATTTGTTTAATGTACTAACATAATAATGTAAATCTTAAGTACATTTTCTATATAGTGTACATCACTATCTAAAATACAACCAATATACTAATAAACAATGTTTGTCTCTTTTTTGTCCAGTACTCTGTGTCCAGTAAATAAAGGATAACTTGACTCAAAATAGATGCTTCATGAATATTTATGTTTAAATGTGTAATTTATCAATGGTTTTTAATTACCTTAAGACATATTTTATATTGTTCATTTAAAATCACTTGTTCTCTTCTTTACAGCACTCCATATTAGATAGGTTGTTTGAAAAATATTTTTATAAGGACCAAAAATTGCTTTTAATTTTGAATAATATGCAAATTTTTAGTATAGTTTATGTTGAGCATTTGGCTATACATATGGGAGTACATAACTGAAACTGACTTAAGTTATAAGACCATTTACCATTTAATTAATTTTCAAAGTTAGTGGTCTAGTTGCTGATTCTGTGACTTATAGAGACTTGATTTCTCCCACTACCCCCCTCCTTTCACTGGATATCATTGGTTGGTGATATAATTACTCACATTTGCTAGGTATTTGCTGCAGCATCTAGCATTTTATCTATCCTTACTTCTCTTAAGAAATACAGGAGTGAAAAATTATGAAAAGGGAAGGAAGAGGATACAGGGGGAGAAAAGAGAGTAGGAAAGAGAGAGTAATGGGTGGGAGATGCTTATTTCTTTGTGTAGTTTTGCTTATTTTATCAGGAAAAAATTCTCCAGGTATGTATAGCAGTCTCTTCTCCTTCATATCCCATTTCAGAATTGTGTCACATTCTGTGATAATAATTTTATACATCAGCTATTTGCCTATGCATTATTCTGCATATGTTTGTAAGAGTGTTTCTGAATGAGATTAGCATTCAAGTCTTTGAACTCAGTAAAGCATCAATGTGGGTAGATATCATTGAATTCATTAAGAGCCCCAAAAGAAGAAAAGGCAGAGAAAGAAAGTTCAAACTTTTCTCTTCCTGATTACATTAGCCTGGGCATTGATTTTCACCTGCCCTTAGACTGAGACATACACCATATGCTACTCTGGTTCCAGGTTGTCAGAATAGAATTTATTGATACCACTTGTTTTCAGTTTGTAGATGGCAAGTTGTGGAAGTTACTCTTCATAAAATATTGTATATATAGTTTTCTCTTTCTCTTCTCTCTATTCATCTCTCTTCTTTTTATCTTTTATCAGGTTTTAGAGAAAATTTCAGGCGTCACAGAACCAGTTTTGGTGATTTTTCTTTAATATTTTTTATCTCTAATTTCCCAACTTGAAAAAATTAATGCTACATTGTTTGAAGAAAATGTAGTAGTCTCCTCAGAGTCAATTTCAATGTAAGACAATACTGGTTTCTCTCAGTATACACTCCTCTACTTTCCATCCACATAATGAGTCAGAAACTTTTAACAAATCTTTCAAGATGAAATAATGTGTGCTCTATGAAGAATTATGCTGTACACCAAAATAATTACTTGAGTTTTATAATGTACACAAGCAGAAATCAGAGGAACATATATACAAATAGATACTGAGGGAATATTAATGAGGAAGAAAGAAAATACATTTGGATTAAGAATAATTTACTGGTATGTGTTCATTATTATTTACTGGTAGGAGGAGATTTCGCATTTAACATTGCTACACCAGGAATTTTCAGAAAGGGCTTGCATAGTGTGGATGGTTAGTTGGCTGAAACATACACCAAAGGGTTGTCTACAAAAAGTGAATCAGAGACTTTGGGTTTGTTTTTGCTTAAGGTTAAGGAACAGACTTAAAGGGTAGAAAGAATCTAATGTTTAACAGGATTTTTACTGAAGACCCATTCATGCACACTGGGTGAGCCCAGCAACAATGAAGTGCTCCTTGGTTTCCATACATCTCATGGGCCAGATATTATGATGAGAGGTGAGAACTGAGAGTCGTAATACAATAAACATAATTGAATCCTTGAGTGTCAGGGAGTCAAAGAATAACATTGATCTGCCAAAGACAAGGTTGGTGTGGTTCCTATAATAGCTAACAGAGCCAGTGTAACAATCTAAATAATGGAAATCCTTTAGGTACATATTTTTGGCTAGTGTACAATGCATAATGGCATAATGTATCTAGAAGTGAAAATGATAAAAGTTTACTGAATTCTTACTTGATCTGTATAAACAGAAATGTTCTAGAACAAGTATGCAAAAATCTAACTTAAACCAAAGAATCAGTTAAGTAATGGTCCCTCAATTGCCAGACATGTAAATTTTCAGGACAATCTTCAGAAAAATGCCCCATGAATGAAGGAGAGGCTCTGTCCCTTAAGAAGGGACCTTGGTACACTACTGAACATGTATACTGTTAATCTTTCTCTGACTTTCCCAAAAAGGATCAATAGCCTTCTATGAGAGTAACTGTGCATTCAGGAAGAGGAAATAATCAGACCTTTCAGAAACTATTGAACACTGGCTCTGCACTTACACTAATTCTAGCAAACCCAAAACAGTACTGTTCCCCACCAGTCACAGTAGGAGATTATGGAGTGTTGGTGATTGATGGAATTTTAGCTCATATCCACCTCACAGTGAGCCCACTGTGTCCCTGAGTTCATCCTGTGGTTATTTCCCTGGTTCTGGAATGCATCATTGGAAAAGATAAACTCAGCAGCTGTTGTAATTCCCACAATAGTACCTGTCATGTAGAATATGGGCTGTTATGGAAGACATCTAGCAGAAGACAAGAGATTAAAAATGTAATGACTTCAACTGAAGCTACTGCACAAGATAAGGTTGTGTTCCTTGAGCTAAATTCTGTGGGAACAAGTATGCAGCTCACAACATGAAACACTTTTTTCCATTTCTGTTCATAGTTTGCCTTCAGAAGCATTTTACTTTCATCAGTAAGCAATATATCTTTGCTATTTTACCATACATGTTTATCAACTACAAAGATTATGCTCCTGTGCCATAACTTTTATTATAGAAATCTTGATGAACTTTTCCTCTCTCAAGATATAACTCTTATGCTTTATATTGATTATATAATGAACAGACACTGAAAAAAAAACATAATAACTATTCTACACTTATTTGTAAGACATTTGCATCTCAGAGGGTGGGATATGATAGTGATGTTCAGAGATGGTAAAACCTCCAAGAAGTGAATTCTACAAAAAGGCATTGAGGTCATTAGAGTATCATTCTCAGAACTGGTACCCTAATTTAGTTCTCAGAGGACCCTAGTTCATTCCAATAAGAATGAGTTGATATTTAAAAAAAAAGGAGCCGGGTGTGATGGTGCATGCTTGTAATCCCCACGCTTGGAAGGTGGAGAAGGTGGAGATAGTAGGATCAGGTTTGAAGCCAGTCTTGCTGGCTTACAAGACCCTGTTTCATATATATATATATATATATATATATATATATATATATATATATATATATATATATATAAAATCTGGGAGTGTAGCCCAGAGGTAGAAGGGTTTCCAGGAACCCTAAATAAATAAATAAATAAATAATAAAGAAATAATAAATAAAAATTTTAAAAAGGAAGGAAAGGAGAGAGGGAAGGAGGGAGGAAGGAAAGGAAGGAAGGAAGGAAGGAAGGAAGGAAGGAAGGAAGGAAGAAGGAAGGAAACCTGATCTTTGAGTCTCTCTAGCTTTCTGTCTGGCCATATATTTTATGCCCATTGTACCTATTCACCATATTGACATTGCTATGTTGTGACATATCCTGGAGGCTCTCACTAGCATGCTGGCACCATGCTCCTAAATAACCCAACATTGGCCTAAGTAAACCTCTTTTCCTTATAAAGTACCCAACCTCAGTGTCATAGTTTGGATCTTAAATGTGCCCTAAAGACCCACATGCTAAAGCCTTGGTTGTTAGCCTGTGATGCTATGCGGAGGTAATAGATCCTTGAGGAGACAGGGCTTCTTAGGTGGATATTGGGTCTTTAGGGTTGTGCCCTCAAGGGGATATTGTGACCCTTGCTTTTCTACCCCCTTCTGTCTTTTCTGGAAACCATGAGGTAAACAGATTTGCTTTATCAACTGCTCCCAACTATGATACTTTTCCTTTGCTGTAGGTCTCAAAGAACAGAGCCTACTGACCAAAGACTAAAACCTCTGAAACTGAAGGCCAAATAACCTTTCTTCTTTACAGGTTGGTTTTCTTAGGTATTTTGTCAGCCACCAGAAGCAACTAACACACTTAAATAGTTTGTTACAAAATAACAGAAAATGAACAAATTCATTCTTTTATATGGTATTATGTTATACTCATTTTTTATTTTCTGTATATATGAGTAAGTTTCTCCATTTCTATTCTTCCTTTGTGATTACTCCTGAATAATGTAAACTTACATATGCACATGGTTCAGATCTTAATCTTGCTGTATTATACCATTCATCTATTTGTCTACTTGTATTAACTCATTATTTTTATTTATTTGGCTAGGTAATTTATCTTAATGTGAGTTAATATAAGTAAAACTATCTTTAAAAAATTAGATATTAGCTGGGCGTGGTGGTGCATGCTTGTAATACCAACATTGGAAGACTGAGACAGAAAGATCTTGGTTCTTGGACAGCCTTAGATATTACTTAGTGGGGCTCTTTGCAACTCCATGAGACCCTGTTTCAAAATAAAGAATAATAAAAAAAAAACAGGCCTGGGGGTAGCTCAGAGGTAGAACACCCCTGCGTTCCATATCTAGTACTACAAAAAAATGAACTGTTAAATATAAAAATATTGAATGAATCTGGAGGGCACAGTGGCACATGCCTGTAATCCCAGTATTTGGGAGTCTGAGACATGAGGACCACATGTTAAAGGCCAGCTTCAACAACTTAGTGAGACCCTCAGCGGTTTAGTGAGACCCTATTTCAAAATAAAAATAAAAAAATAGTTGTTGTGTTGCTAAGAGGTAGAATGCCTCTGGGTTTAGTCTCCACTATAAAACTAAGTTCCTTTAATATTCAGGCAAATTTTTTACTAAAATCAATTAAATTTTATCTATTATATTAGGAAGGAATGATAGCCTTATATTTTGAACCACTTAATTTTACAACTTGGGAAAATCCATTATCTAGAACTCCCTTTAAGTTTAAATATAATATTTTCTCCATTAGTTTAGAACATACTTTTTTTTTTTTTTTTTGCAATACTGGGGGTGGAACCCAGAAGCATTGTATCTCTGAGTGACACCCCCAGCCCTATTTTTTAATCTTTATATTTTTCGTTTTTTATTTATTTATTTTTATTTTTTTTTTTGGTGGTACTGGGGTTCCTGGAAGCCCTTCTATATCTGGGCTACATTCCCAGACCTATTTTTTTTAGTTTTGGAAACAGGGTCTCTTAAGGCGGCGCGGCTGGCTTCGAACCTGCACGATCCTTCTGTCTCTGCCTCCCAAGCGTGGGGATTACAAACGTCCGGCTAATCTTTTTATTTTTTGAAACAAGTTCTCACTGAGTTGCATAGCAATCCTCTGGTCTCCACCTACCAAATTACAAGTGTGTGCTAGGATTACAAGTGTATGCCACCATGCCAGGCTTAGAACATACATTTATCCACATAAATATCAGAATGTTTCATTTATTTTTTGCCCTTGTTTCCTTTATATTTTGCTATTGTACATTATATAATTTTAAAAGACAATTTATAGCCAGGTTTGGTGGCACACGTTTATAATCCCCGTGCTTGGGAGGCAGAGACAGGAGGATGGCGCAGGTTTGGAGCCAGCTGTACACTGGCTTAAGAGACCCTGTTTCCAAATAAAGTATAAAATAGGCCTGGGAATATAGCGGGGAGGAAGACAGGTTTCCAGGAACCACAGTACCACCAAAAAAAAAAAAAATTTTATATATATATATATATATATATATATATATATATATATATAAATTTCTAATTTGTTATTGCTGGTATACAGCCATTTGCTTGGTTACTGTAAGTTGATTTGAGTCCAAAAACTTCACTAAGTTCTTTAATGAGTTTTAATATATTCTTTAAGAGATGTATTAATTTTTCTTTATAGATAAACCTAACACTAGCAAATAATGATGATTTATCTTTTATTCAATCATCCTTATTTCCTTTAATCTTTAATTTTTCAATGATGTATTTTATTGTTAATATATCTAGCTTTTTTTTTTTTAATGTTCCTACTGCCTGATACAAAACAACTCACTATCTCCTAGCTTGGCCAAGGGCATCTATGATTCACACTGGTTGTGAATGCTTTATTTTGATTTGATTCAGTAAGTTTATTCACTCACGTGTTTAACATTTGCTCAACACTGACCATATGAAATTAGCTAAACATGCCAGACGTGGTGGTGCACGCTTGTCATCCCAGCATTCGGGAGGCTGAGACTGGAGGATCGCAGTTTGTGGACAGCCTCAGTTATTTAGTGAGGCCTTCTGTTATTTAGTGAGACACTATTTTAGAATAAAGAATAAAAAATAGGGCAGGGGGTGTAGCTTAGTGGTTGAATGCCCTGGGTTCCATCCCCAGCCCTGAGAAAGAAGAAAGAAAGAAAGAAAGAAAGAAAGAAAGAAAGAAAGAAAGAAAGAAAGAAAGAAAGAAAGAAAGAAAGAAGTTAGCTAAAAACATTACATGTAATGGATTTTTGTATTAAATACTATACTTTTTAAACATGTAAACTTTAATTTATGACTTTTGGCATCTGTATGATTACAGTATTATTACTTTGTGGTATATTTGCTTTTATTTGAAGCCCATATCTATTTGTTTTATATTTATTTATTTATTTATTTATTTATTTATTTATTTATCTTTGCGGGTCTGGGGATGGAACCCAGGGGCATTTGACCTCTGAGCTACACCCTCTGCCCTATTTTTTATTCTTTGTTTTGAAACTGGGTATCACTGAGTTGCAGAGGGCCTCACTAAGTAGCTGAGGCTGTCCGCGAACCACAATCCCCCAGGTCTCAGCCTCCCCCATGCTGGGATTACAAGCATGTGCCACCGCGCCCGGCTTCATTTATTTTTTACTACAAAAATAAATCTTTAATTTTTCAATATTTTTTATTTTATATCATGTATTTTAACTTTAGCAAAATAGTTACAGTTTTTTTGTTCTAACCTATTCATATGCCACTATTTTTAGTACATCTTATTTTTCGGTTTACATGTGAAAAAATTTATATTTTAAGTATTAGAATTAGTTTCAAATAACAATGTGAGATTAGAGCAAAGCTGGACAATATTCAAATTCTCAAAGAATAGGATTTTTTCCATGAAAAATAATTTTATTTTTATAAGGACTACTATAAAGTGTTAAATTGAAAATATTTCTAAGATACATTATTTTACATTTTAGCATTAAGTATGTATTTTTATTTTGCAAATATGCCAAGTCTCAAATAACATGTGAAATACAAGAGACTTGCTGTGTTTGAAGTGTCACAGGGTTAAAATGATCACTTGTACACTTTATGATTATTATCCAACACATCAAAGCAATAAGACTCAGTAAACATACTACATACACACAGAAAGGTATACACATACACACATACACACACCCTTACTGGGTTAATTTGACTGTTTTTGGAAGCACATCCATTATTTTGCTGTTTCTTAAGCTTCATAACAATCCACTGGTACCATGAAAATTATGTTTAGCATAAATATCATATTCTACTAATTGGCATCCCAAATTTAAGAAGAGTACCACAAATTGATTCAATGTTTTACTTTTAATAAATTTTATATGACATTTATTTATTCATTTATTTATTTTATTGATGCATTGTAGTCATACATCTTAATGGGGTACAAGATAGTGGAGATATAAATGCACACACCACTCATTTACCCCTTTCTAATTTCCTACCCGTTCTCTCCCCCTTTCCTCCTTCTTTTGTTTGGCTTAGTAATTGACTTTGATAGATCTGTGAATGTACATTATGTACATTATGCTCATCTGTGGTTTCTCCTTCTTCATGTACATTTCCCCCATGACCCATTTTTCCCCTAGCTTCAGAATATTAAGGAGAACATCTGATTTTTTACTCTTGTGACTGAAAGTTAGATGAGACAAATTTCTAAGAAATATAACTCAACAATTTTTGTGATTTTAGATTTGTATTTTTTTATTTTTAAATGTATTTTTGTGCATTGTAGTCAAACATCTCAGTGGAATACAAGATTTGTGAGGATATACAAGCACACATCATCCAATTAGCCTTTATCCAGTCTCCATCCCATTCCCTCCCCCTTTCTCCATCCCATGCTTGATTTAGTGATTAACTTTGATATATTTGTTTAAGTACATCATGTGCTTTAAAGAAATTCCATCTTCCCTCCTCCCATCCCCTTATGATAGGTCCCCTTAATTGATCCTCTACAGGGCCCCTTCTTCAAGTATATTTCCTCCTATTAACAATTTCTTCCTAGTTTTTACATATTAGAAAAAACATCTGATTTTTTATTTTCTGTGATATTTCCCTATGGATGCCGCATTGCAGGCTCAGATCCCACTTTCCAAGGCCCCGGCAATGTCCTTGCCACATGGCAGACCTCAATCCCGGCCCTGCTGCACCACAGGCTCTGATCCCGGTTTCGCTGGCCCCTGATAGATCTGAGCCCAGGGGGAGGGGCCGGAAGGCGCCTCCCTACCTTGCAAGAGTTCCGTGTTTCCCATGGGTGGGGGGAACGACTCCCCTCTTAAAAGGAGGGATCCCCCATCCCGCGGGACACAGAGACACAGAGAGACAGACAGACGCACACTCTCTCCCTCACCTGTTCCCGCAGAAGCCCTCTCCCCCGGGAGTGGGGACCAATAATTATGGCATCCACATCGGACTCTCCCATGTATCTGTGCGCGCTGAGGGACCTGCCATGCATATTTAATCTAACATAATGGTGCCAAAACCCGGGACTACAATTTCTCCTGGCCTGGGGCCCCTGACGATGCCTTTTGACAGCAGGAAGTCACTAGAGGGTCGAATCTTCATCTTATACTCCCTATAACCAAAAAGGCCGGGATGATGGATCTGAGTTGTCCCCGCTGGCACAGGGGGAGGGGCCAGAAGCCCGGAGGCAGGAAGGACCTGCCCCCATAAGAGGACCTCGTGAGAGTTCCGTGTTTCCCACAGGTGTAGGGGGGACGATTCACCTCCAAAAAGGAGGGATCCCCATCCCCCAACACACACAGAGACACAGGCAGGTGTGTGCTCTCTCGCTAGCTTGCTCTCCCACTCCCATGGGGCCCTCTCCACGGGAGTGAGAGAAAAGTCTCTCTGGATGAATAAAGACTTATGGCATCCATATCGGACTCCCCCATGTATTTATGCGCGTGGAGGGACCTGCCGTGCATATTTTATCTAAGAGCCCCAGCACTGGCCTCACCACACTGCACGCTCCAATCCCGACCTCACTGGGCCCAAAACTGGCTTTACCTCATGGCAGGTTTTGCTCCTGGCCTAATAGGCCTTGGCAACAGACTCGCCACTCAGCATTCTCCTATCCTGGCCTCAGAGGCCCTGGAACCCGCCTTGCTGCAAGGAAGGCTGGGACCCTGGCTTTGGAGGACCTGGCACCGGAATTGCCCCATGGCAGGCTTTGATCTCAGTCCTTGGAAGCCTCAACACCAGCCTTGCCTCACAGAAGGCTCTGATTCAACCATTTCTGGCCCCGGCCGTGGCCTCGCTGAATGGCAGGCTCTGATCCGGGCTTCTCAGACCCAGGCACTGGCCTTGCAGCACAGCAGGCACCGATCCCAACCTTGCTGGCCCTGGCACCAGCCTTGTCACACAGCAGGCTCTGATCCTGGCCTCAAAGGCCCTGGCGCCAGCCTTGCTACACAGCAGGCTTCAATCCCAGCCTCAGAGGCCCTGGCACCTGTCTTGCAGAATGGCAGGCTCCAATCCTGGCTTCACAGACCCTAGCACTGGCCTTGCCTCAAGGCAGGCTCTGATTCTGGTCTCCTTGGCCCTGGCACCAGCCTCACCTCACAAGAGGCTCCTATCCTGGCCTCAGAGGCCCCATAACCTGCCTCATTGTGCAGCGTGCTCCAGTCTCTGTCACTGTGAACAGGTCCTCTACAGATGTTCCCTTTTTTCTTCCATTTTTTTTTTTTTTAATATGAGAAAGTAGTACATGTCTTTGGCAAAAGCTGGGAGGCCGAATACCTAGTTGCAATAAATTTTGTCTCCCCTCCAAAGGCAGAGGTCCACAGCTTCACTACAGAGAGCAGGCTCTGCTGCTCCACATGCACCCTGGCCTCCAGCACTGCACAGAGGAGCGCGGTGACGATGAGGGCTGTTGTCTCCCAGAACATGCAGCATGGCAGCCCAACCTGGCTATGCAGGGCTCCCTCTGATATGCCCCAAATAATTTTACCACTTATCATGTTGTTCAGAATTCCTGAGCATGTGGGGCAGGAACAGTTTACTTTTGGGGAGATTTCTTCAAAAGTTCAAGGTAGATTGGACTGGATCTGTCTGCCCCTCCAAGCACTGGTCACCCCTGCCACTGCAGCTACTGCCCCTGCTGCGGCCACTGCCACAACCACCACCACTGCTGCCGCCAACACCACCATCTTGTTTCTCTCCCGAACACTTTTCTGACACAGCATGTTGTCCAGAATTCCTGAGCATGTGCAGCAGTAGCAGTCTACCTTTGGGGAGATTTCTTCAAAGTTCAAGGTGGATTGGATCAGATCTCTGCCTCTCTCAACTACTGGCCACTGCCGACATCTCAGTTCTCTCACAAACAACTTTCCCATGGCATATTGTTCAGAATGCCTGAGCATGCACAGCAGTAGCAATCTACCTTTGGGCCAATTTCTTCAAAAGTTCAAGGTGGATTGGATCAGATTTCTGCCTCTTCCAAATACTGGCCACCACCACCCCTGCCCATCCTCCTGGTTCTTCCCTGAGCACCTTCCTTACATTGTATGTTGTCCAGAATTCCTAAGCATGTGTGGCAGGAGCAGTCCCCCTTCCCGGAGAATTTTTTCAAAAGTTCAGGGTGGATTGGATAGGATTTGTCTGCATCTCCTGAATACTGGCTGCTGCTGCCGCCATTTTGGCCCGTTTTCAATATTTTTAATAAAAGAAGACAGTATGTATGTTTTGAAGAGATTGTGATATCGAGCACTCAGCAGCAATGAGTTTTATCTCCCCTCCAAGAGCAGAGGCTCACATCATTACCATGTAGAGCAGGATCTGCTGTTCAGAGTGCACCATGGTCCCCAGTGCATCATAGAGGAGCGAGGCAGACATGTGCACTGAGTTCAAGGGACGTGCGGCTGGGCTTTCCTTCGGCACTGCTGGGCTCCCTCCAACATTCCGGGATCGTTTTTCTTACAAAGTATGTTAAGAGTTCCCCAGCATGCGTGGGTGAAGCGGTCTTTTCTCTAATCTCTTCTGGGATGTTCTTCCAAAAATCACTTTTCTTGCATGGCGGGCTCCTCATTGTCATCTTGCTTCTAATTCTACTATTATCCACTCTCTCTCCTGTATTCTAGATAGGAAGTCACGGCTGGAAATGTCTCCTTAAGTTGTCCCAATCAGATATTAAATCAACATCTGGTGTCCAGGGCTTCTCAGAGTAATGCACGTCCTATTCGGTGGATGGGTCACAGTGGTGACTACATCCACCGCCGTCTTGCATGATTTTAGATTTTTAAAACTAAATCACAACCTAGATTTGTCCTATCTTTAGTAAAATTTACTTCTCTAGACTTCTATGCCTTCCTGACAGTTGATCTTGCATATGGTTGCTAATTTCTCTAACTTTGTATATGAGATTATTTGGTGACTCTGTTATATTTTCCATCTTATTCTCAGCTCTATATAGAATAACATATGAGTTTTTTCAAAAGCAGCTCTCTATTCTGAAAGGGTGATAACTTTTGGTGAAGATATCCAGTGTTTCATCTTATTACACTTCTGTTTCCCTGGATTCTATCTCCTAAATAAATGGAATCATTCTATTACTACAAGATAGGCAAAGAAGATTAATAAATAATAGTAAGAAGGAGGGAGAGAAGAAAATAAAGAAAAATAACAATAATAGCACTCTTTGTTAACCAGGTGTTATACTTTCAGTATTTATGTATCAACACTGGTAAAATGTGCAGGGAATTTTTTTTTTAAACAAAGATAACACTATGACTATAATTATCTCTTTAACATACCTCATGGAAAGAGTTCCAAATACAAAACACTGTCCCAAGCACTTGGGATAAGAAAGACAGCCTGACAGAAAGCCTTCCTTCCTCCTCTGGGTAGTTTTTTCTTAGATCATTTGGTGGCTTCTGTCCCAGCCTGCAGAGATGGTGATTCCTGCTGAGGCCCTGTAACCTATCTTTTTACAGCATCCCATGTATGTGACAAGCAAAGCCTTGTGAGTGTCCCTGGGGCTTCTATTACTCCAGCCCCTTTTATGCATGGGCCTATACTCCACTAATCTCCCTGCCCGGGGAGGCAGTATCCAATGGCATGCCAGGCCAGACAATGAGGTTTAGTTCTTAGATGTGGCCCTTCCTCCTTCTAGGTGGCTCACACCTGCAATCTCAACCTTTGCCTGTAGGCCATTAGTTCCCAATCCTTTCCCTGATGGGTGATAGTTTTTTACCTAATCAATTTTGCTGAAGGCTTGAGTCCTTAATCTAGGCCTTCACTTAACAACCAGTGATTTAGTGCATCAGGTACAGAGTAGGACCAACTACCTACTGGATTCCAAGATTCAGGGATACAAAACTGGCCAAGAAAAACAGTGTCCTGGGTTTCAGTGTTATGTGGTGGTAGGGAGAGGATGATCATGCAGCACACAAAGGACTCCCACATCTGACTTCTGGTAGGGACAGCCTCTTATTCTTTTAGAAGGTACAGGAAGAGCCAATGTGGTGGTGCACATCGGTAATCCCAGCACTTGGGAGGCTGAGACAGGAAGATGGAAGGTTCCTGGCCAGGCTCAGCAATTTAGCAAGACCTGCTTCAAAATAATAAAGAAAAAAGAGCTGGGTGGCAAAATAAGCTTATCATACCTGGCAAGATAAGGTTATCTTGAAAAATTTGGGCAATATTATACATGTCATAACCAAGATCCACTTGGCATATTTTTGATAGTAGTAACAGTCTTATATATTTTTATTAAATCATTGATCCATAACCTTGGATGTTTGTGCATCCTCAAAAATTCTCTAAGCAACTGTGATTAAAGCTTGAAACATTTTTTCACAAGTCACTTATTAAATAAGAGGGAAAATAATTAAAATATTTATCTGAATTAGTCTTAAGATTATTACCTCTACCAAAAGAAATTCAAAATGAAATCAATAATCAAGATACTAGGTATTCACACAGTTCATTTAGAGATTTTAGGACTGAATTGAACATTGAAGGAGAAGAAAATCAAGTCATAACTGAGAATATTTATTCATTTTTTGTCCTTCAACTACAGTTTGCGTGTTTGGACAATACTTCCACTTCTTCTAGTTGGGCAACACATTCACTCTTGCTGCCAAAAAGACAGAATATCTGAAATCTGTTTTTAAGCAGTGTCAGTTTTTCAAAGTAATAGGCACAACAAGAAGAAAAGAAACATCTGCTATCTGCAGATTTTTTTTCTTTTTTTTCCTCAACATCAATCTAGCAAGTCTTTGGCAAGCAGCTTCTTGCACTCTAAGTCACAAAAATGTCAAAGGAGAGTGGAAATGAGAGTGGATACCTCTGTTGAAATGTCACTTTGAAAGTAAATAAAATCAATTGAAAAAAGGGTCATCTGAAAACAAGGAAACTTAGCGGTCAGGGGATGAGACGCGCTGCATTCACGGGCTGTTGAAGCAGCCACATAAAGGAAATACACTTTCCCCCCCTTATACTAAGCTTTCTAGTCATTGATTTTGAAATTGTAAAACATAGCAAACATAAATTCAAATTTAAAATTTAGTGCCTCTTAGTCTTGAACTTAACTGATCATTTAATACTAATTTTTTCTTAAGTCCAAATAAGCATTTTAAATGCAAACATTAATTCTCTCTGAAGAATATTGAAGTTTTTCTATTTATAATGTTGTCTTTGGCAATAACAATATCAATATTAATGACTTTCACCTTGCATTAAGATCCACAACCTTTACATTCAGAATATCTGGGTTTAAGTCCTCCCACTGGCCAAGTTCATAATCTGTAAATTCTGATTTTAACTGGATGAAAGTATTAAATTGGATAAAATATTAAAAACATTTAGGTACTTAGAACAGTGCCTGCAATACAATGGCTACTTACTAAAGATTTTTTGTTATCATAATTAATTAGTCTCCCTAAAATTCAGTTCCATCAATCTTATCATAAAGCAACATATAAAAATCAACTGCAGTACTATATTGCTGAATTCACCAGTGCTTTTATGTCCTAAGCCAACAACAATGTTGTGTAGATATATCATTTATGGTTATATCCGAAAACTTATTGAAAATGGAAAATACTTAAGTATAGCAATAAATAAATAAATAAATAAATAAATAAATAAATAAAGATGATAGCTGGAAGTGGTGGCCCAGGCTTGTAATCCAAGCATTTGGGAGACTGAGACAGGAGGATCAAGGTTCGCAGATTGCCTCAGCTACTTAGTAAAGCCATTTGCAACTGAGTGAGACCCTGTTTCAAAATGAAGAATAAAAAATAAGGTTGGGGTTGTAGCTCAGAGGTAGAATGCCACTGGGTCCCATCTTCAGTACCACAAAAATAAATAAATAAAAATAAATAAATAAATAAATAAGGTGTGTAAAGCCGATGTTCAAACTAAAAGAGCTAATAATAACAAAATTATATTCATTGAAATTCAAGAAAGAAATGATTAGGCAATCATTAGATATGATTGTTTTGCTGAATTGATGTTGATTTGTTATCTAGAGCTGATGTGGAAAGCTTCCAAATATCTAACTGGAGTCCAGAATGTTTACTTATATTTTTAGACTCATCTGAAGCTAATTTCCTTGTATTCTGTTATTTACCATTTATATTAATTCAGATTTTGGAGTATCTATATAAAAGAATCACCTTGGGACTCCAGAAGAAAATCTACGTTTTACCTCTATTAAGTATTTTACTATGTTCTTGTTATTATTTAGTAACCTTTTGCTTTGCAGATGTTAATTTTTTCCTCTGTTTATTTTTTAGAATTCTAAAAAATAATTATCTTTGAAGAACATGTTAAGATGGGGAGAGAATATAAAGTTTATAACCCTGGTCTTCTCTATCTTCCACATTTAAATGGATATAAGTGGTATAACACAATCAAAAAATGGGTAAGTGAACTAAATAGACATAACACAAAGAAGAAATACAAATGGCCAGTAAATGTATAAAAACGTTCTGCCGGGCGTGGTGTCGCATGCTTGTAATCCCAGAGCTTGGGAGGTGGAAACAGGAGGATCGCGCTGGTTCGGAGCCAGCCTTGTTGGCTTAAGAGAGCCTGTATCCAAATTAAAAAAAAAAAAAAAAAAAAAAAATATATATATATATATATATATATATATATATATATATATATATGTATATGTCTGGGAGTGTAGCCCGGAGGTAGAAGGGCTTCCAGAAATCCCAGTACCACCAAAAAAAAAAAAAAAAATTCAACACCATTAGCAATTAGAGAAATCTAAATCAAAACTACCCTTTGATTTCACCTAACTCCAACTAAAATGGCAATCATTCAAAATACAAACAACAAATGCTGAAGAGAAAGTGAAGTAGGAAGTCTGATACATTGTTGGTGACACTGCAAACTAGTGCAACCACTTTAGAAAACAGTGTGGAGGATCCTCAGAAAAATGGAGAGAAACCTTCCATATGACCCAGCAATACCATTCCCGGGTATCTTCCACAAAAAATAGAATCCAAACTACCAGATTATTCATGTATATCTATGTTTATAACAACTGCACAATATACCATTGCCAAACTGGAACTAACCAAGATGTCCACCAAAAGATGAATGGATTCCATAACTATGGCATATATATATATATATATATATATATATATATATATATATATATATATATACACACACACACATACACATATACACATGCTAGAATTTTACTCAGCCATAAAGAAGAACAAAACTATGAAATTTGCTGGGAAATGGATGAAACTGGAGAACATTATGCTAAGTAAGATTAGTCAGTTACAGAAAGTGATAAGTCGGATGTGCTCACTAATTCATGGAAGCTAAAAAGAAAATAGACATAGGAGGGACTCCAGACAAAGGAGGAAAAACCTTAGATGAGTGGAGAAGGTGGGGGAGGGAGATTGAAGTGGGGGAGGGGAATACCTCAATGGACATGATGTACATACACAAACTTCTCAATCACTATACTGAACATGAGAAAGAGGGAAGGAGAAAGAACGTGGTGGGAACAGGGAGAGGGCTCATGAGTGTTGTCTGCATGTATGCCTCTACAACCCTGAACCTCATCAAGATATATGACTACAATGAACCAATAAAATAAAAAATAAATCAATGGACCTAAAATGTTTGTTAACTACCCAAGAAAAATGTATTTTTCCCTGTAAATTCTTAAAGTCAGTTTCTTCTCTTAATATTTTGTTGATGTACAATTTTTAGAAAAGTTTAAATACTTTGGTTGCCTTTCCTGAATCTGCTACATATCAGCCTAAAGACAAGCTATACTTGAGTTCTAGAACTATGAAAGAGTCTTGTATTTTTATAGCTAAAAATATTTCAGAATTTTCTGCTGGGCAAACTTTGTTGAGATAACTGAGACAGGATTACTTTCAATTGTCCTAGTAAAGAGTTATTGGTAATGTTGTACTGGCTGGGGCTTTTTCTAAGTATTATTTCACCTGGTAGAAGGTGACATGGTAGTTAGCTTCCTAGTCCCTGTGGAGATGGAGCTATGAAACTTTATCACTTCAGCTAGTTATCCTGTGTCTTATGGCAAGGAAGAAATACAAGAATATATCTTAAATAGTAAAGATTTTTGAGGTCTTAAATAATATCAGTGTTTTTTCAAAGGTACTGTTTATGCTTCTGGGACACCATGTTAGGAAACCAGGCTTAACTGATTGTGTTTGCTATATAGTTTCTTAGGGAGAAAAGTGTTAAGATAGATTGCTATTATATGCATTATAACTTTCAGTTCTTGACAATATTTTAATTAAAATATTTTAGTTTGTACTTTTTTTTGTAGAGTGTGTGTGTGTGTGTGTGTGTATGTCCGTGTGCATGTGCGTGTGTGTGTGTTTGATAAGGTCTTGCTTTGTTGCCCAAGCTGGCCTGAAATCCTGGACTCAATTGATCTTTCTACCCTAGCCTCCTAAGTACTTGGGCCTACAGTGTTACTTGGTTTTTGGATATAGGTGTTTGTAAATTATATTTTAGCAGTTCATACAATATCTATTGAGATGTATTGGGGAGATGTAAAGTCTGCTATTAAGAATTACTGTTGTTAGCACCAGTACATTTTATTGAAAGAAACACTGTTACTGTTATATAAGATGGATTCCCAAATTTTTATCTGGAAACAGGCTGCTGTTATCAGGGAGCCTGGCAATAAACAAGAGAGGGAAGAAGAGAAGGTAAACCCCTCAGGTCTATAGAGCAAAAAACTCTCTGGTGACTACAATATTTTCTATTACCTTTCTGCTTCTTTTACCTGACAGTGAGACCACTCAATTAATTTATTCTATAGTATTTCCTGTTTTCTGTCTTAATATAATCTAGGTCCTGGAAAATAATTTATAATAGTAATTGAAATCACTGTTTTTATCATAGTATATAATATAATAATTATACTTTGCTTTAGTTACTATTTTATATCAAAACACTACTGTGTGCCTAGGCACACCAGATTACTGACCCTGGTATAAAAGTCCCATGTGAGTTTGGTGCCTCTGCAAAATTTTTTGGTCAAAATTTCTATCATTTATTTATTTTTGAAATCAGATTTATTCTTCAAAATACAGTTCAAACTTGAATGTTCATATAGAGGAAACTACTATTGATGTCCGTAGTCAAATGTATCTCCTCTATTTTCACTCTATTTACACAGTATTTTACTATAAATTAAACATAACATTTAATTTTCTATTTTTGATATTTTAGATATATGAAGAATATACTAAGATAACCCTTTATAAATTTTCATTAGGAAATTAGTACAATAGCATATATATATATATATATATATATATATATATATATATATTACTTTTTGTATATATATGGCATGTATATTGACAAAGAAAGTTATCTACAGATAGAAAATGTGCTGACTTCATGCAACCTGATTTTAAAAGAAATTAAAAATCGAAGTAAAATATTCATCAGTCAGAAACTTAGAGCAGGGTTTGAGGTGTACAGTGTTGGTCAGTGTTGGTCTTATTTTAAAAAATAAATATACAGGCCATAGATGGTATCTGAAACCATTAACAAGTAATTATTGGGAAAGGCTCTCACCTGTATATACAAATATTCCAGTCTCATTGATGAAGAAACTTTTGTTGTGAAATCAATACATTTGGTTATTATATGTATTAAATATTCAGTGTATTTTAAACAGTTTTAATATTTCAAGTTCATTAGGCAAATTTTTATTGTATATTGATTTTTAGCAAAGACCTTTTTAGAGAGAGAAAAGATATGCATTGTGTCACAATTGAGTCTTATATAAGAAATTAAGAAAAAAATTCCAAGCCAGGGAAGAAGGAATACATCTACAGCACCAGATACTTGAGGCTGAGGAGGATCAGTTAAGCCGAGGAGTTTCAGTACTTTGAAACGAGCCTAGAAGCATAGAAAACCCCCATTAACAACAACAACAACATCAACAACAACAACAACACAAAACAAAAAGCAATACTAAACAAACAAATCCAGAAACAAAAACAAAAAATTAAATTCTAAATACTCATGAGTCAGTCATAATATTTTAAAAAAGTGAATATAACATGGTCAACCTGGACACTCATTGTTGGGAGGGGAGGAAGAAGTTAATGGTGAAGGGGTGGGGAGAGGGCACCAAGCACAGTCTGAATGTATGCCATTTTCAGTATGTTCCACATAAAAATAAAAAATAAATTTAAAAAAACTGAAAATAACTAAATATATTCATATTTGTTCACTAAGGTTATATATTACCTGCAAATAAGATAAATAAAACATGAACAAATTATGGCTTTTGTTTAAAAATAGTCTATTGCTATTTTTATATACTAATGTGATAATAAGTTCTGAACATTTTTGAAGGGCTTAAATATAAAGATATTCCACATTTTAATATATGGTTCATAAAACTTATATTATTCACTATCTGCCCATTTATGGAAAATTTTTCATAAGCCCTGCCTTTAATGTCTATATAGAAGATAAAAATAATGAACTGAACAGAGCATACATCCTAAAAATTAATAAAAGACCAGTAAAACAAGCTTCAAGGAGTTACAGAGAAAGTGTCAAGATAAGAATAGAGAGCAATAAAATGGAAATCAAACATATGGCTGCTATCATCAAAGTTTAAGTTGTTTCTTTGAATGTCTATTAAAACTGACACGTTTCTTATGAAATGTTCAAGAAAAGAAGAGTAGGCACACATAAACAATTTTAAGAATGAAATAAAAGATATAAGTACAGATTCTTTATTGCTGAGTAGAATTCCACTGTGTATATATATCATAGTTTTGTAATCCATTCATCTGTGATGGACATCTCAGCTAGTTCCCGTGAACTGTGCAGCTATAAATATAGATATGCATGCATTGTTATTGCAATTTGGTTTAAGTTCTTTTGGGTATATACCCACGAGTAGTACATCTGGGTCATATGGTAGGTTCATTCCCATTATTCTAAACCTGAAAGTAGCCTATATTACATCAAAGGCATCTTGAGATTTTATCTTTCTTTCAGCCTAGAATGTTGAAAGGGATTCTGATCCTTTATCCAAAAGTGCCTCTGTGTGTATTTATATGTGTGTGTGTGTGTGTGTGTGTGTGTGTGTGTGTGTGTATTTGGATCATGACAGAAAATAAAATACCAGGAAAGCAAAAGAGATAAATAAATAGGTGTATGCATATATTTAAAATATTAATTTATTAATTTCAAAAGGCATTTAGTATGACACTAAATAAAAGCATTAATCTGGAAAAATACAACCAATCTAAAAGAAAATAAAAGAGATAAGAGTGAGATAAATGGATGGGTCAAAGCAAAAGTGATCCATATAGAAGTGATAATGTCATTAAAAAATAAATATGTAGCCAGTATCAAATGAATAAGAAAATGATCAGAAAATATACTATGTAAAATATATTGATAAATTGCATATTAATGACATTTCTATAAGTAAGTAAAGTTGATATGAGAAATATCAACATCTAGATTATTATATGAGGAAATAAAAATAATTTTCAAAGAACATACTCCTGTTCATTCCATAAACAAGATAACAATGAGAATTTCTTGGATTCATTTTATGAAGGTTTAGAGAATAGATAATTCTAATATTATTGGTAGCATTTCCAAAGCAGACTAAAAAAGTCAGCCTTCAAATTATTTTTGCATAAGTATATTGTACATGATAATGTTCATATATATACAAGTACAGGTGCACACAATACTAATTGTCTTTATGAAGCTTAAACCAAAATCTAAATAAAATATAAATTTGGAATCTTATGTGTTAAAGACTAACACACTAGGACTAATTAGGATTATTCTAATAAAGTTAAATATTAAGAATTCTGTTAGCATAATTCACCCCCTAAAATAAGCCAACCAGTGATCCCAAAATATTCTTCACAGCCTTGGAAATAGTATTTATTTTCATCTAAAACTGCACAGAAGACTCTGTGTTTTCTCATGATTTCATCAAATAAATTATTTTCTAACATAATTTTAAGCAAAGCACAGTACCACTTTTAATGATGAAAAAGCTTTATTAAGTTAGAAATAAGAAAAGTAAAAGAAATAATAATGAATCTTATATGGCAAAATTAAGGCAAAATTAGTATCTGAAGATTGTATACATTTATAACCCAAGAGAGTAATTAAAAGGTATAAGACAAAATGTACTCAGTAATATGGCTAATTTCAGAAATATAATATACTATTTATGGATTTCATATACATAAAAATACTAACAATATAGAACAAAATAAAACGTAATTGTCAACATATTATTAGAGTTAAATATGTTGGGAGATGCTTACCAAAAATCATAAAAACTGTCTTAGAAACTCCATTTCTTGAAATGGAATTAACAAATATATAAACATGCAAACACACAGTTAGAAGGCTGTTCCATGTAGTAATTTTTTGAAGAACAAATATAGTAAACAAACTGAATTTTCACTGATAATAGACAGTAAAATCATTACAGTCCCATCCATAGAAAATAATATCATTTAACTTACTAAAAATACTAAATTCTATAGTAATATATTCATTTGAAATAATCTCCCTTTACATTCATCATTCTAAAAACAAGTGAAATGCACTGTCTACCTTTATGCAGAAAAGTTTTACTTTATGGAGTCTAGAATATTTCTTGAACTATTCATACATACAAAAATCATTAACTGTCTTACTTTGAAATGGGAATTAATGTAGTATAGCAATGGAATAAGGCATAAAGTTGCATGGTACTATCAATAGATTTAAATTGAATGTTTTATCATGTTTTTCACTTTTCTTTTTAAATATTATAATCAAAGAATAATGGATGGCTGAATAGCTAGATGGATAGATGAGTAGAAGAATAGAACAAAAAGTATTACCTATTTAGAAGATGATCGATCATGTGAAAATCATCACATTCAACAACTATCTTACTTCTGTTATTTATTATTTATCCAAACTTTTCTGCTTCCTATCCCCAACTGTATACACTGCTCCTAGAAATCTTAAAAGTCTCCTGAATATTTAGCCTTCTAATTTTTGGTAGTCATCCAATTTGTACTCAAGGGTATATTTGGCTTACCGTTAAACATAGATAACTCTATCCTAGAGAACTATAGTGATTGTGCGTGCTTTAATCATAAATCCTAATTCTTCTTGACTTATACATTAGTCTCACACTCATTTAATCTATAAAAAATACATACAGAAGATAATTTTAGCAATGCATGCTAAGATTAATAAAACTTTATATAAATTAACTTAGCTGTTCAAATATATTTATAGAGAACTAATTACCTTTGCAGCATTCTGCTAAAAAAATGAACTAAGAGTGAAAAATGTCTATACTTCTTAAAGCCTCATATTTAAGTAAGGGCAATAAACACATATACAAACAGTTATAATGCAATGAATGTTATAAAGAAGACATGCACAGAGAAGTAATAGGCTTGCCAAAGAAGGACCTATTGCTGACTGAAAAGTTGTCACTGTAGTTTCCCAGAGAGGTGACATTCAGAAAGTGCACTGAAGAATCTTTTGAATTTGCTTAATGTGCAAAGAGGAAGAAAAATCTAGGAGAGATATTAAGAATAGAGAATATGACAAGTTCAGCAAATAGAATGTAGTCCACTATGGCTGAAATAGCATTTGTTTTGGTATAAATGTGGTAAGTGCTTAAAATGAAGGACCGTGTTAGTCATTTCTCAAAGTGTGCATTGTGCTATAAGCAGGGAAAACTGTAGAATGTAAAATATGGAGGGCAAGGGAAGGGTCTTGAAATGATCATATTATTGTCTTGGAAATAGGCACACACAAGTAACATGGGAAATTGGCCAAGGTAGGACTAGAATGTACTTGGAAGCGCTGTTTCCCTGCTGTTGAGATTATTCGTTATGAAAGAAAAGAGTTACGTGCTGTCAAGTGGGGTACTGCAATGCCTTACATTGTTTTCTAAGATCATTTAGTTTCATCTTTCATCAGCCTTAAATTTCACACTTACTTCTCCAGTAAGTGTTTATCTTGCCTGTTTTTATACTAAAATAAAATAAATAAATAAGAAAATGAACTCAGTTTCTTCCCTGACATTCTGTTGCACTATTTTTATCTTTTGTATAATTCCAAATCTACTAGGATGTCATTGTAGCCAAAATCAAAATATGTGTGCTGACACTCTTTTTATTTTTCTTTTTTTCACCTTTGTTGATGAGCATCCTACTTCTTCCTTTCCAAGTTTGACCCTCAAAACAACCTAAAAAGTATGTGTTTATCTTTTTTGAATCTCAGTTTTCATTTGTATTGCATTAGAATTCATTTCTACTTGAATATTATATATCAATACGCTACCCAGAAAAGACATATTGATTAGGGTTATCTTAGGATGTTATAATGACTGCTTATTATTTGATTAAGTAGAATTTTATACTTTCCTTGAGAATAGTTTAAGTAAAATTGATGACTAAGAAAAAGCCTCCATTAGTTATCTCAACTTTACAAAATATAAATACTTTTAAGACAAAAGTAATGTCATATATATATATATATATATATATATATATATATGCCAAAGTAAAGAAATATAAATTCCTAATATTAAGATGTTAGCAATGAACTTTTAAAAAAATATTGGTGCATTGTAGTCATACATCTTAACGGGATACAAGATGGTAGAGACATACATGAACACATCACCCAATTAGCCCTTTATCTTACTTTTTATTTTTTCAGTTTTCCTTCCCTATAATACTGTGAAAAGTACTAGTCGAGACACTTAAATGTACTTGCATAATGGGAATGACTCTTTTTGACATTAGAGTAATATAAAACATTTTTAAAGAGATACTACTGAAACAAACATAAAAATTTAGAGAGGTTTGTATTTTATTTTAAAAGCTGCAGGTGTGGCCGGGCATGGTGGCTCATGCTTGTAATCCCCACATTTGGGAGGTGGAGGCAGGAGGATCATGCAGGTTCGAAGCCAGCCGCGCTGGTTTAAGAAACCCTGTTTCAAAAAAAAAAAAAAAAAGTATAAAATAGGTCTGGGGGTGTAGCCCGGAAGTAGAAGGCTTTCCAGGAACCCCAGTACCACACACACACACACACACACACACACACACACACACACACACAAAAAAAAAAGGTCAACGATGTACTAAATATGTAAATATGTTATCAGTTCTACATTAGATTTTCACCTCCTAGTGTTAAAATCATCATATATCCCTAGGAATGCAGCCAAAACCTACTGTTGATATTTCTATTAGAGATCCTTCAGCATATACCACATAGGAATTTTATTATTAACATCTATTTTATTGATACTTGAAAACAATTATTCAAAATAAACTTTTCTAATTTAATACCTACACTCCTCTAATGAGATAGCAATTCTACAAATATGGATTTAAAGCTTTCAGAAGTTGAAATTATTTAAGTGAAAATATAAGCAAAACTATAAAAATTTAAATCTGGTTCTTTGAATTTAAACCCCCAGGCTTTTAACCACTATTTCATACTTCATGAATTAATACAAAGTAAGAATTACCATTAATAGCATTTCATAGCCTCTACATTTATTTTTCTGACATAGTCTCACTTTTATTGAACAGTTAAACTAACCACAGCTTTCTAGTACTTGGAAAATATTTTTAATTATAAATATGGTATAGGCTTCATTGGTAAAGATGTAAAGATAATTCCTTGAAATATTTCTGAGTTTACCTTAATGTAAAAATGCTACATGATGTGCTCTTACTTTTCTTGGAATATATAGATTCCCAATATAAAAAGTTATTTTGTAAAATTTATTATTTTTAGATAACTTTAAATCTGGAAAAAGATAATTATGTAACTGAGAATATATTGCAATTCATTTAGTTGTATGGAATGTTAACACCAAATTTTTTTTTACTATAGAAAGTACTCTTTCTGTAAAACTCTGTATAGTTTTGTTATTTTAATAAGCATCATTGTCTTATTTTTATTCCTTAATTTTTTTACAAATGTACTTTGGGTCATGTAAAATAGTTACCTCTAAAAATGTACATAGGATAGATTATGTATGCATATCTGTATAAACATTTAAAAATAAACAGATATGTATACATATCTGTATAAACATTAAAAAAGAAAAAATCTGGATCCAAGGACTAATATATGTGCATTGAAATTATTTAAATTGTAATTTCATATTTTATATAACTTTAAACATTGCATATATATTTAAGGAAAGTATATGTAATCTGAAAATATGCCTTGAAATGGAATACATAATGAATACCAACCTATGGTATCCAGGAAAACTAAAATTATTTTAGTGTGTCATTTAAGGAAGAAGTTTAATATAAATTAAATTCATTCATATGGGTAAAATTACAAGCCTATCCATAAAAGGCAAAAAAAAGTAGCTGAGAAATCAAGAGTAGTTACAGACATGTAAAATGCACATTTCTGTATAAATTACTTGTCATCCAATTTTTGTTAAATATTTAATGTTTCTAGAGTGGAGTCCTGTTATACATCTGTCTTCTTGCTTTCTCTATAGAAAAAGTGGAGCAGATGGGGACAGTGAGACAATATAGAGATAATTCTTCCTCTTGAATGTAAATTCACTAAGTATTTAGGATCTTGGCAGCAGTAGCCCTGCCATACACAGAATGGCGGCCATATAATCTCATCATCCCTCCACTACAGATGTTTTATATAATGACATCTTTTCTTCCAAATTTTTTATACACATTGCAAACTGAAGACAGACATGTGAGTGTGTATGTATTTGTACACATGTATATTCATATATGTCATTCAGTATGTCTTTGTGTTTATTCAGATTTTCTCAATTAATATTGTATCACAAGTATCTTCCTTATATAACATTTCATTGTATTAATAGCCATAATGCATTTAATTATGAATTGTTAAACATTCAGTATTTTACTATTTAACTGTGAGATGAATATTAATTTTTGCATCATACTTAATAACAATCTTGGTATTATACCTAATGATCTTCTCAATATAAATAACTAATAGTCAATTAGGCCATAAAAACAATAAGAATGTTTAGAAAATTGACTCTTGTTAAAATTAGCATGTGTATGACATATACAAAAGCATCAGTAAAAAAATTATCTCAAAAACAATTACATATATATTTTTGTGTGTGCTACTGGGGATGGAACCCAGGGGCATTCTACCTCCAAGCTATACCCCCAGCCCTATTTTTAATTTTTTATTTTGAAACAGGGTCTCACTGAGTTGCAGAGGGCCTCACTAGTTAGCTTAGGCTGGCCACCAACCCAGATCCTCCTGTTTTAGGCTTCTGAATGCTGAGATTACAAGCATGCACTACAACACCTGGCAAACACAATTATATTTTTGAAGACTATATTTTAGAGTGTAAGAATAAAATTAGTTCATAGATGATGCACAACATTCACACAAATCACTTCCTAATGGTATTTTCTAGTTATACCAGGAAATGGAAAATATAATCCAGACATGTTATCCTCAGGAAGAAGAATTGCCCTGATGTCATCATGCAAGTGCGTGTTCCTGTCACCTAGAAAATACTAAATTAATAAAAACAATCAAATTCTTTTTAAAAATTTGTTATTGCTGCATTGTACTCATACATCTCAATGGAGTACAAGATGGTAGAGACATATATACACACACCATCCAATTAGCCCTTACTCAATTCTTACCCCACCCCCCTGTCCTCATGTTTGGCTTAGTGATTGACTTTGATATGTTTGTGAAAGTACACCATGTACATTGGGGAATTTCTCTCTTCTTTCCACCATCCTCCCCAGTTAGGTCACCTTATTTGCTCATCCATAGTTTCTCCTTCTTTGTCTAGAGCTCCTTCTATGATGTATTTTCTCCCTAGCTTCCACATATTAGGGAGAGAATCGATTTCTTATTTTTTGTGACTGACTAATCTTAGTTTCTTTTAAAAATCATATTTTCCAATTAAAATTAATTTTCAGAACTTAATCCTTGATGTACACATGCTAACATCCATTAAAGACTCTCTTGAGACATCCACATCGGAAAGATTTGGGCCTTCAAAATTCAAAGAGTAGATTTTTCATGTCTCCACAAGCCTAAGACCTCTCTCTCTCTCTCTCTCTCTCTCTCTCTCTCTCTCTCTCTCTCTCACACACACACACACACACACACACACACACTTATTTGAATTTGAAAAATTAAGAAAATGCTGAACATATGACCCAAGCAACTTTATAATAACATCTATTTCAATTATCTGAACAAATACTATTCTTCAGTACATATTGTTAAGTATATTAGAATTGAGAATTTGTTATGTCATTATTATCTCTCAAATTCCTGTCAGTGTTCTCTCATATTTCTCACCAAGACATAATATTGTGGCAGCTACATGCATTTGGCTATAGTTTGCTCACAAAACACTGTACAGGAGTTCACCTGCATCTAGCTGTAATTTTGCACCAAGTATAACCATATATAGCATCAAGTATAGCCAAGAAGAAAGAGATATACGCATGTTTCTCTCTGTGGTTTCTTGACTCGGGAATCAGTGGAGAACATGCTTATTTGGGTGATGAGAAATTTCAACTCACCTGTTTTCCTCTATCAATGTTGCTCATCAAAACACACAAAGAAACCCATCCATGAATGGGGGCGGGGCAAATTGTCCTCAGTATAAAAGGGGCTGAACACTATACTGGCACCTAATTACTTAAGTCTTCTATGAGATTCTAATTACCTAAGCTTTAATCCATAGTTGTTGTTTTAGTCTCATCATAAATATGTCAAATTGCATAGAGTTACATATTCAACAAATATTTATAAAGAAATATTAGGTATGAACACAAAGATAAATATGCCATCCCCTTTTCCTAAAAAAACTCATCTTAGAGCTGAGTGAGACAAATAACACCTAATCATTATTAAAAGATAAATGTTTTGTATTTGTTAGCTAACCAAAAAGATAAGAAATAGACCTGGTCTGTCCAGAACAAATATTACCTAATGGCCATGACTAAGAAAGCATAAATTTTAATAATAATTACTAGGTTTATTTTTGATGAAATCTCATATAACACAGTATCATTTTGCTACTTACTACCTTCTCCATTCCCCTTACTTTAGAAACATTTCTTTATAAATGGTACACTGGGAAATAAATGTTACTCTCTCTTCACACTCTGAAGTAGTCATTCATGGTTCATATGACTACACCACCAGGGTTCAAGTTCTCTTATCTGCAAATGAGAATGCAAATTGTTTCACAGATACAAAGTCTGGCATCAACACTACTTTTAAAAGTCTCATGATTCATTAAAACACTTCATAGTCACTGTACCCCGAATCTCTATTAGATGCTCAAGTGCCACCCAAGCTAATTCAACAAGTACTCACACACCATTTACGGGAAACACTTATACTGGGAAACACTTATACTCTAAAGGTATGTTTTCAGGTATTAAATGCCAAATGTGCAGAGTTTTTTTTTTTTTAATAATTACAATGTGCACACTTAAAACAGGTCCCCAGTGCTGGATTTAGTTAAGCACTACCAAATTTGAACAAGCACTTAACATCTGCACACATATTTTATCTGAAAACTGACATAATTTCTAAGTCACTTTTTCACTGAGAGAAAACTAAAATAGGAAACACACAATAAAAAGAAAATAAGTGTTATAGCATGTATAAAAGTTATTCATTTAAAAATAGAATTGCTAGTATGTATCCTGGATATTGGTGGAGGTTCAAGTGATTATTTTGATTAATCTGTTGAATAACTGAACTGAGAAAAGAACAGCCAGGCATGGTGGTACACACTTGTAATCCCAGCATTTGGGATGCTGAGACAGGAGGAATGCAGTTCACGGACAGCCTTGGCTACTTAGTGAGGCCATTTGCAACTCTGTGGGACCCTGTTTCAAAATAAAGAATAAAAAATAGGGCTGGGGTGTCACTAGGAGGTAGAATGTCCCTGTGCTCCATCCTCAGTACTGCCAAAAGGAAAAGAAAAGAAAAGAAAGAAAAGATATGTCTTAGGAAACAAAAAGCACCTATACTGGCCTAAAACCATTGTTGGAAGCCAATACAAAACATAAGATGACACTAATTGGGCTATATTTTGTATGTAAAAAAAATTGATCAAACTTTGTCAAACTTTAAAATGCCATCTGAAGACCACTTTGAACTTTTCATAAATTTCATGAACATTTACTGCTAATTTGCCTATTGAGCTATTCCAGTGCCAAAACTAGATGATCTGTCTTTTAATCTATAACAAGCTAAAAAAGAACTACTTAAAGATGGTTCAATATTTTTACAGTTATAAATGTAATTTTAGTGCTCTTTCCAAACACTGTTGTCTACTCAGGAAGTAGAGTACATTAAAATTGTGTTATTTCCCTTGTTATCTGTGTATAAAAAAAAAGATGCAGTGAGCCTTATCTTTCTGACATTATTTAATAGAGGGTTCATACATTACTAATGTTTACTGCATAAGCTATTGGTTTCTAGGGTATGTTGTTTACCTGTGAAAGAATTATTAGAATATATAATAAGTCACTGAGAAACTGGCATGAAATTTTTTTTAAATATCTTAATTTTATGAAAATCGGTGATACTAAAATTTCCAAAGTATGTACATGCATGGATTATAAGAAAGACACTTTTAAAATTTGAACTGTTTTATATATTTACATAAATAATTTTTATCTAGAATATATTACCTTATTATTTCAAAATACAGAATACCTATATGAATATGCATTAAATTGGATTTATAACGTTAATCACTGAAAAATAGTCATCTCCTTTTCTATACTTCTATCATTTTATATGAGTGGAATATTTAATATTTGAAACTAAATCGATAAATTGGTAAGTTTAAGATTTTGAGGGGAAAGAGAGTGAGCAAGTGTTGAATATTATTTAAACATATATTCCCTTTTTCATGTGATTATACTTTCAGAAATAATGATATGGATACTTGGTCTTTAGATGTCTAAGTTTTAGAAATGTTAACAGTTAACCAAATTGCCATGAAAGACCAAAAGTTTTTCAAAAAATAGAAAGCAAAAGTCTGGAAAAATACTAGATAGTTTTAGAAAAATAATACTTTATTCTTCTAATGTAATTCATCATAGATTTGTTTTCAGATATTTGAGTTTATTGGCTCCTTGTTCTTGGTTTTTTTTTTTTTTTTCATTAAACCAATGCAAGAACTTAGATTTCCACTCCAAGCTAAGAAAAATTATTTTTTTCTTGTAAGTTATTTACATGAATTGTAGTTACTCATTTCTGTTTGAAACATTCTTTATCTACATAATTTATTCCCACCAACAGTAAATGTAGATTGTTGTACAACTAAATACCTTCCACTCCACCTCTACAATGCCCCTCATTTTAAAAATAAATTTCAATATGAACTGACTGAATCCTGTACCCTTAAGTCTTTGCTGCATAGTAAGGTCTCAGGATAAGTATGATGCTTAACAACAGAGTTTGTTAAAAAAAAAAGTACAATATAAGCCCTTACTCAAATCCACCTACTTATTAAGGTTAAGTGTCAAATGCCTATAGTCATATCAACAGTGACTGGTATTCCAGGATCAAATGAGACAAAACATACCAAAATATTCCCAAGGAAATAGACTGTGCACATTTTGAGAGATGCTCTGAGTCTCATGGGCCCCTCTGAAAAACAACAAATGACTATAGTATGAGATACTATATCATAAGTGTCATAGAAGAATGATTTATATTTGTCTTGATTCTGAATAAAGAAATGTGTTTCTGAGACCATAGATTGTCTTAGAAATATTTTGAAACATTTAAAAAATGAATTAGACAAATCATTATTACCATGGAAGAAAGTTTTTCAAAATGTGATAATTGCCTAATTATGCAGGTAAAAATGTATTTTAAAAAAGGATTGATGAAAGTCTCATTGGCTTGAAATATGTGTTTTGTTGTTCTTCATTGATTATTTAAATTGTCAACTATGTTAATGCCAACATCAATCAATCTGAAACACAATCAAGAACTGCCAAATATTAAATGGATGCTTTATCTTTGTATTTCTAATATCCTTCTGCTAGAGTAAAAGTTCTAGATTCTGGTTAATTATACAATGCTTTAATTATACAGTTTTTCTCTGGAGTCAGTCCATAAGAAGGGATAATTTTGAGTTGACAACAATAAGAGAAGCAACAAGGGACATTTCACACCCAAGGTCCTCTGTTCTGAGATCTAAAACTACCTCTCCAACCTCTTCTCCTTCCCTAACTGCTTCTACAGGTGGCATTGCTATTTCTTAGACCCTCTCACATGCTCTTTTGTTTATGTTGAATCCTTTGCCAAGAATAACCTTCCTTCATCTCTTTTTTTCCCCAAGCTTGGTTTGGAAAACTCATCACCATCACAAAAAAATTCATGTATCTTTTTCCACAAGTCAAAATCAAATGCCTTATGTGTTGCAACATAGGGGTTTTAATACGCCTTCTTATTATAGCATGTTTCTTATTATATTGTAATAGCATTTTATATATCTGCTCTCACTATCCCAGGCATTTTGCCAGAGAAAAGACAGTATCATATTTAGTCTGGCACTCCATTAGTGCCGTGCTCACTATATAGCATGCTCTCAACAATGCTTTTTAGTTTAAGGAATGAATTTTTCATTGATTAAGCATTAAGATAAATTCATCCATGTAAAGTCTTCCTTTCATTATTATTTTTATTGTGTGCCCTTTAGCAACTACAACAGCAATGAAAACAGCAGATGTTTATTGAGGACTTATCTAATGTTAGGGACTGAGATAATGGTGTTGCATCTATTATTTATCTCATTTAATGCTCACAACAATCCTTTGAGTAGGTATAATTATTATCCATGTTTTAAGATAAGAAAAATAAACAAAGAGGGATCACACATTTGGCAAATGGTAGTGTCAAGATAAAAACTCAAGTCTGCCTCCAGTACCTGCCCTCTTTGAACACACAGAAAAATAACCTCTTACATGATTAATAAGAGGGATAATAAAAAGCTCTTCTCAGCAGCATACATAACAAAACATCTAAACATAATCACCTCTTAACTGTTAAAATTAATGATTCCCCACATGAAAGCTAACACTGCTCTCATTTCTCCCACTTCATACAATATTATTAATGCATTATTTTATATAAAGAAAACCCATTATAATATTATTCCATGTATGCATATACCTAGCTCACCACTAGAGTTTAACATGGCCCTAATCTCTCTCAATCTTTAAAGAAGTCAACTAAAAATGGATTGAATACCTTAATGCAAGAGTGATTACTAGGGCCTGGGAAGAGTGAGGGAAATGTTAGAAGTCTGTGGTTGGACATGATCCATTTACAATGTATCACATGAATATCCATATCACTTTACCAAGCATTTTACTATTTTTAAATACATTTTTTGGCGCACTGTAATTATGTGAAAGTCTAAGGGATACTAATACACACACATATGAACATCAGTTGTTGTACTTGCTTCCACATCCTACTGTGTTTCCCCTTCTCCCTCCCTATATGTGTACGTGAGATTATTAGTGAGACTTTCATATATGGGCATAAAATTATTTGAACAGTTTGTTTCCTCAATAATTCTTTCTTCCCAACTCCTTCGTCCAGTCCTCTTCCATTATTCTACTGGTCTCTCTTTAACCTGATGTCCCTTTGGTTTCCTATTTTTCTCTCTAACTTCTACCTAAGGAAAAAAACATCTGACCCTCTAATATAGCTTAATATTCTGCAGTTATATTCATTTTCAGATAGATCTCAATATAAGATTGAATTCTTAAATAAACGCAGTGACAAGTATTCATGTTTTTTTATTTATTTATTTTTGGTACATTGTAGTCATACATCTTAATAGAGTACAGGATGGTAGAGGCATACATGCACACATCACTTATTTAGCCCTTCTTCAATCCCCATCCCATTCCCTCCTCCCTCTCTCTTTCTCATGCTTGGCTTAGTGATTGACTTTGATATGTTTGTGAACGTACCTAATGCACATTAGAGAATTTCCTTTTTCCTACCTCCCATCCCTCTCAGTTAGGTAACCTTATTTGCTCATCTAAATAATGCTTTGTTTATGCCGGGCGTGGTGGCGCACGCTTGTAATCCCCGCGCTTGTGAGGCGGAGAAAGGAGGATCACACAAGTTCGAAGCCAGCTGCGCTGGCTTAAGAGACCCTGTTTCCAAATTCTAAAAAATATAAAATAAGTCTGGGAGTGTAGCCTGGAGGTAGAAGGGCTTCCAGGAACCCCAGTACCACCACAAATAATAATAATAATAATAACAATAATAATAATAATAATAATAATAATGTTGTTTAACCATCCTAAACTTTTATTTTAAATTTACTGAAAAGCATTTTTGAGGGACATACCTCTTCACATACCAGAAAAGTTCTAAAATTACACTTTGTTTTTATGAATGCATATAAAATTCAGCAATTTTGGTTTCAGTATACTTACACTAATAGAAGAGATGTATATTCAGTATATTTAAAATATTCAGAATAAATTATAATACTGTTTATGAAGAATTGATGTTGGCTTGAATGACATATGAGGAAACTTTTTAGAGTAAAAGTAGGGAAGACATATATATATATATATATATATATATATATATATATATATAGTGTGTGTGTGTGTGTGTGTGTGTGTGTGTGTGTGTGTGTGTGTTACTTGGGATAGAACCCAGGGACTTTATACCTCTGAGCTAAACCCACAGTCCTATTTTTTACTCTTTATTTTTTGAAATAGGGTCTCAGTAAGTAGTTGAGGCTGTCTGCACACCAAGCTCCCCCAGTCTCAGCCTCCCGAATGCTAGGATTACAAGTGTTTGCCACCAAGCTCAGCTTGAGTTTTTTACCTTGATTAGTTTTTTAGTCATCAAAAAAAACACAGCTTTTTACCTTAATTTTCCCTTCATTTATTACATTGTATTTTATTCCCCATTATCCTTGAACTAGACTTTCCTTATACAATAGGTTAACATTAAACCATCAACATTATGCCACTTAATCTGAATTAGTTTATATTTTTAGAGCAAAAATTGAATTTATTTTAGTTAAGTTAAAAGAATACTAAATACAAATTTTATATACAGATCATAAGCTAGGGATTCCCTATGGGCAAAAAATAATACATTGTTTTCTTATGATTACTTTTAATTATTTTTTGATATCAAGGTTACAGAGAAAACAATATTTTTGCTACTTTAGATAAAATTCAAAGCTGCTATGATATCTGACTGTTCACAATGCTAGTATTGTTTTGTCATTATGCTCTAGGGAGAGTTAGAGGTACATCCTTTATAAGACAAAGAAGGTCTAGAATATTCATGGTTAGAAAGAAGCTGAAGAACCTTATGCTTACCTCTTTCCTAGTCTGAGTAGTTTTACTTTTTTATCCAGGTGTAAGACTGCATTTTATTAATTCATTGGTACTTTCCCAGACATAGACAACCATGCTGTACCAAGTGTCTTCCTTGGTGTATCAGGCCCTCGCCTCAAGATTTTCAATCACTCTTGGTGATAAAAAAACAAAATCGATGGATAGCTTCTACAAAAACGTTTTTGTTAAGATCATTTTGTTTACCAGGAATGTTTCAACAGTAACCTTTCGAATAATGCCAAACAATTTTTATAATATTATTTTTGTCCCACCTTTATGAGGATATTATTCCTGCTATCAATGAAAGTACAATTTTCTGGGGAAATAACTATAGGCAACTAAGTTTGTTATAAATTAATAAATTCTATAATAGGGCTACATGCTGCTTTGACTTTCATAGAGACTAATTTTAATGCAGCATTTACTGTGAAAGGTTACTGGCAAGATTGGATTTCAGCTGCTTAACCTTCATTGACTTTTTTTTACAAGCTATTTTTTCAAATATTTAAAAATATTTCACAAAATATCTTTGGAATTATCCCCTCCTTTTTGGTCGAAAGCAGTTCTCTTCCATTTTGTATGAGCTGAGTATATTTATTTAAAGTTATGCTGAGACAGATAAAATGGAATATTAACTTGTAATTCAGAATGTGATATGCTCAGTTTCATGCTAATGCAAACTCAAATTATTTTCAAGTGTTTTTAGCCTGCTAAGATAGAATCCGTCTCTTCAGGCATGTGTCCTGGAACAGTCAGGGGAGGCTGACCAGCAATGTATTGGTCAGAATATATCCCTTCATGTGGTTCTAACAAACCATATCTTCTCTAAACTTTTAAGTTGAAACCAATGAGGAAGAAACAGCATTCTTGAAATTGCTGATCTTGAACATTGTATATTATTTGTGTGATTTTTTTCAACTAATGTTACATAATTTGTGGACATTTTGTTCTAACTTGATGTAATATAGTACTTGATATTGAACTTTGCTATTTTATTGCCCTTAATATTACTTATTTTTTTAAATCTGTATTGTCATGGATTAAATATTATTTATTCATTTGGAAAACAATCTAAAATTTAGCAGTTTTATATAAAATATCTCATTACTCAGATTCCAAATAAACAGAAGTAAAATGGGTATTCTAGAGGACGTACAAAAATGCACAAGGTGAATTGATATATTAGTGAATTATCTAATGCACAGACCCTTTAGGACTAAAGTACTTATTCTCCCAGGTGGTGAGAATGCTCATAGAAGACAGCTCTGAAATGATAGTTTTCTCTTCAGAACAGTCTTACGTTTTCCAGAGGAACATCCTCCTCGTCCTCAGAGTTAAGTACCTTCTCAGGATAGCCTGCTTCCAATGACTTATGTCTGGGCATGAACAGAATTCTACATCCATACTCCAAGTTGGTATTGAAAATGTTTCCTGGTAGCTTCAAAGCTGTGGGTTGGTTATCTTACATCTTCACTAAGACTGAATTATAGCCTACCTCCAACCTTGGTCCAATCCTGCCAACTTGCTTTCCATTCTTCCACTGTTTATCTCTAAAACACATCCTAGAATTGTTTATTCTCAGTGTCTGTTTACAGGATAACACAACCCTAGGTAATTCCTGTCCAGCAAACTATAAAACAGGATCAATTATCTTCAGTCTTGCTGAAAATTCCATGTAATCTAATATTACTTAAATATATTGCTTTTCATATTGATTATAAATTTTTATCAACCAATGGAAGAAAAATTTACTTAGAAGTCTTTGTTTAGAATGGCCCTCTAAAAGTAACAATGATTCAAGAAATTGCTGGCATTTAAGAGAGGATCAGTGGGACAAGAGTGCTTATAGTGGTATCACTGAAGATCCACAGAAGGAGCCACTTTTATACTGGGCAAAGTTATTATGTGGTTGATGTTTCTTTCCTCTTTTCTCTTAAAAATGTGAATTTTATTCTTATTTATCTCTTCCATGTTTATATAATAATGAGGAAAATAAGAATAGAAGTATAATCACAGGTCAAAAAATTTTAAAAAGAAAGGTAATTTTAGGATATCTCATTTAGCTTTTTTATTTTAAAGATGAAGAATTCATAGCCAAAATCATACTGAATGGGGAAAACTGAATTTTTTTCCTCTAAGATCAGGGAATAAACTAGGGTGACCACACTGACTACTATTTTTCAATATAGTATTGTAAATTTTACCCAGAGCAAGTAGGTAAGAAAAACTAATAAAAAGCATGCAAATGAGAAGGGAAGAAGCCCAATTATCCATCTTTGTAAATGTTAAGATTCTATTCATGGAAAAACATAAACTCTACTAAAAGACTATTAGAACTCATGAGCATATTCAATAAAGTAGTAGAATGCAAAATCAACATGTAAATATTGTTATGTAGTTTTTCATACACGCATAATAAATTTTCTGGGTAAAAATCATAAAGGCAATACCACTCACAAAAGCCACAAAAATAAATAACATACATAGGAATAAGCTAAGAAAGGAAATATCTTCTACAATGAATATAACAAAATAAACAAAGAAAAAATTTGAAGACACTAACATGTGGAAAGACTCCAAAGTTCACGGACTGGAGGAATTAACATAGTTAAAATGTCTAAGATACTCAATGCAATTTATAAGTTCATTCAATCTTCAAAATAGTAATGACTTACTTTATAGAACTAGGAAAAGTAAAATCCTAGTGTTCCTATGGGAGTGCAAAAGAGCCCACATACCTGAAGCAGTCTTAAGCAATACATGATTTCAAGGCATACTACAGAGCAAAAATAACAAACTCAGCATGATCCTGGCATAAAAACACACACAGAACAATGGAACAGAATACAGAAAGCAGGTCCCAGCATGGTGGCGCAAGCTTGTAATCCCAGCTGTTGGGAGGCGGAGACAGGAGGATCACACAGCTTCGAAGCCAGCCTTGCTGGCTTAAGAGAGCCTATTTCCAATTAAAAAATATAAAAATGGGTCTGAGAGTATGTCCCGGAGGTAGAAGGGTTTTCAGGAACCCCAGTGCCACACACACACACACACACACACACACACACACACACACACACACACACAGAGAATAGAGAAAGCAGAAATAATTCCACACATCTACAATTAAACGATTCTTGACAAAGTTGCTAAAGACATAAATGGAGAAAGGATAGACTAACAAATGGTACTGGGAAAGCTGAGTATCCACATGTGGAAGAGTGAAATTTAGTTTTTCTCTCTCTGCTTCTGTACAGATATCAACTCAGAAAAAAACAAATAATAGAAGCAAGTGTTGGATAATTTTCATAGTTGTTTTAGGGAGGGTATTAGAAATTATTTTTTAAACCAATGTGTTACATTTTCACTGTTTTGGCACACAAATTTGTATGACTTTACAAGTTACCATCAGTTATTGTGTATTGCAGTTTGGTTAGGGTAGATGAAAATATGTAAATAATCACACGACAGTATGAAAAGTTATATAAAGAAGGAAAGTTCATATTTGTCTTTTGTAGTAGTAACTAAAGTCTATGATAAAAGTTTGCATATATGTGTACATTATATTTCAGCTCAACACTCATCTCTTTGTGTACAAGTTTGGACCTTAGCCTTCACCTCATGGTACATATGCTTTCAGTAAGAATTCTTGAGCTATATAACTGACAATAGAACTCTCTATCATAGATAAGTATGTATGCTCTCTAATAATGTATTATACACTTTAGGTATCAATGAAACACAAGTGTTAACAATAAAAATATTAATAAGTATTATTAATTTATATAATTGAAGCAAGGCATAGTCAACTAAGAAGTTAATTAATACTTTTCTGATTCAGATTGATGGCACCAAAGAAATTCATTAATCAGAACACTGCATTGCTTATCACATTCTAGTTCATAGATTTCTCCAGCCACTGAATCCTAAATGAATCTAAATAACATATTGCATTAGATTAATTTGCTGCTTAAGGAATCAATTCTATAGATATCAGTGGTATATCTGAGAACTGAAAATATACTTGCCTCAAGAGTTTTATAACCATTTATAACTCGGGCCATAGTTACACTGCCTGCCATGAATCTGTTACAAATCATGCATTCCACACCTACTCAGAATATAGCCCTACTCTATGAGAATGGGTACTATAAATCATTTAAGCCTCAAAGGGAGAGACACAGTTCATCTTCCCAGTGACTATTGTGGTGGCTTTGGGATATTTCAACTCAGCTAGGCTGAACTATATATCCTACAATTCCTGTACTGGTATATTTCCAATTATAGTGGGCCACAAGTAAGATTCCTGTGTGATACTTGGTTGTGGAAGTGAAGCAGCCATCATTTTGCAGCTCTGGCACATTGATCAGCTGGCTCATCTCACTTGTGAGGGGAGGGGCAGCATTTGGCCTGCAAATACTCCACCTTCCCTTCCCCTGGATCTGCTGTCAGCTTCTCAGACTCCTGGACAAGCTCTGTACTGAGCTATGTGACCAAGGGTACCAAGCTTCTTCAGCAGGTCACACACATGTAAGGTTAGAGGAAATGAGAACTATTTGCTTGTGGGTGCCAGCTAATCCTTGCAGTACTTCACTTTGCACTTCTCTACCCTCCCAAATACCTGTTTTTAAACTCTACCATCAGATGCAAAGACAGTGACCTTGCAGAGACTGCTTTACCACATCGCACAATTGCATAAAAGCTTGCACTCCTGCATGTTCTCTCTCTCTCTGTCTCTCTCTGTCTACACACACACACACACACACACACACACACACACACACACACAAACACACAGCACAGGCACATATATTTTCCTTCTCTGACTGAAACTTCATTGATCCAAATATTCTGAAATCAAGCAAAGGGGTTTTGACCCTAGGAAAAATATTAATAAGAATTGATAAAAATTTAAAACCTAACCTTTCATTGATTTCTTCATCCTAAAGCTAATCAAAGATATGCCTCAGCTGTATTGTACTTCTGAGATTGTGTTCATTATTATGTATAACTTAGTAGATATTCCTAAAGCAGGGGTATATTTTTACATTCTTTTATTATGTTGTTTTATTTTATTGCAAATCTCCATCAGTAAGTTTGAAGATACACATGGCCTATGTATATTTATGATACGAATCACTACTGATACAAAAATATTATATATTATATTGATATTATAAGGTTTAGTTTTGTATTGGTAGATATAAGAACTAACCTTAAAAGACCAGAATTTTTTGTGGATACCAAATTTTATTTTCTGCACCCACTAGCACTTAGACACCATTATATAGGATGGGGTAATTTTTTATTCTACAAACTGTCCCATAATTTGAGACCCCTGACTTTCATTAAATTCCAGCTATTCTCCCATCTTGTCACTGAAACAACTAAGACTATACCTGATGACTAATTTCTCCTTCGGTTACCAGTAATGGGCCTGGTAGAGATTCTAACACCAATGTAGAGATACAGGAAAAACATATTTGGCTTGTGTCTATGTCAACATTCTCACTGCTATAATCTAAAACAACTAACAACACAACTTAGAGAAGAAAAATTTTTTTTCTCATGGTTATTTAGAGATTTTTGAGTTCAGCCCATGTAAAGCCCAGTCAATGGGCATGGTAGTGTGAGGCAGAGAGAAAAAAGAATAAAGCTTTGTTCTCACATAATGGAGGCTCGAAACAAGAGAAAGCCAGCAAGCAAGGGAATTCAAAGACAAAAACATAGTCTTAAGGCCACAGCCCCAAAGATTCACTTTCTTTATCCACAATGCAGTAGCCTCTGTTATCACCTAGGTAAATCCATTATCATGTATTTATCTACTGAGGAAATTATAATGTATACCATGATTCAATTATATCAGCTCTGAACATTAATACATGAGCTCTTCAGGGAACATTCTGTATCCAACCATGACAGATTATAATTATTTTCCCAGATATAGGTACAGTCAGTTGATGAGTTTCAGTTGATAAAACTGACGTTTTCTCTTTAACCTACAGAGTTCTCCAAAAGTCAGGCCTCTCACAGCATTCATTAAAATAATCTGTAAATTTAAACTAATAAATAAGTAAAAATTGGAAAAAGGACAAAATGTTGATCTTAAAAATGCAAAATATATATAAAATTCTCATTGAAGCAAGAAAAATGTTTGTTTTCTTATCCATTGTTATGGCATTATGTGAAAACATCAACTTCATTTCCAGTGTTACAAGTAAGCTAATTCTTCTCATAAGTTAACCTTTGCCTGAGGGCAACTTGGTAAAGAAGCAGTACAAATGACTTTTATATCAACCCACATTCAAATCCAACAGCATAATATGATCGAATTTTGTGTTAGAAACATACAAAAGATTACAGTTCTGTTTATAAAATTATGTTTATGAGATTAACCAATGATTTATAGTTTAATATGAACAAAATCTAAATAATTAAATAATTATCACAATTCCTTTCCAATATAGACAGGGGCAACATATGTAATAGTTTTGTATAAATAATCAATTTTTAAAAACACTGTATGTGCTAGTTTATAAGGTAACTGTATTTTATAAAATTGCTATCATGCAATCCATTCAAACTAATCTTGTATATATATATATATATATATATATATATATATATATATATAATGAGATTTTACTGTTACATAGATGAGGGACAAGAAATAATGACAAAGAGTTACAAACTTGTGACTAAAAGTCATTTCCAAGATATATTTCCACTGTCAGAGTTTATCGCCAATTTCTATAATTAATGTTTCATCTATAATACCACAACTTTTTTCATACAATGTAGATAATTAGCTTGTCCTCACTTTCAGCTGATTATTTCTATCCTCAGAGGGTCCTCATGGTATAATGGACAAAATGTCAAGAATAATTAGTAATAATGATGATGTCAACTTTACTATCAAAAGATGTGCACCTAGGACTGATTCTTTTATGCTTTGCCTTTGAAAGAGATATTTAGCCAATTTAAATATATCTCCTAGGCTTTCATTTTTCTTGATGCAAAAATAGCAACATTTGAAACCATAAAATGAAATGTCTGCATATTCAAATGTATGGCCAGTAAAGCCCAAGCTTAATTATTTATTTTCATATTTAAGAAGAAATAATAATTCAAGCCTCAAATGCCCTATGCCCTTGGTAGATTATAATATCCTGATATTCATCTGGTTATCTTCTGTGTATTGCAGAAGCTAATAGAACTATTTATTATGCTATATTACATAAGTATAAATAATAGTTTTTTCACTTGTTTTGAGATTTGACACCTTTACCTTTAATAATACCAAGATATAAGTTTTAACTTCTTAGATAATTTAATGTGCCGTTAATCTAATGCTTTCATCAGTAGTGATTCATTAAGGTGATTTAGATGAGGAGAGAAAAGTAATGTATAATTTCATGTAATCATACTCTAATTCACAAAGTATAACTTTTGTTGAATTACATAAACCTCCTTATGCTAACACTGTCATACTCTGCTGACCATGAAGAAATCAGCAACTGTTTTCACTTCAGACTGCAAAAAATAATTCAAGAAGCAGAAATACATTTCATTATGTCACATGTAACAGATCTCGAGCTCACATCATTCTGCATGTGATAAAGCACTAACTTTGTTATACCAGTATTTTAGTATTGTCTTTGGTCCACTCATAATTTCTGAGGAAGTGCAAAGATTTATGTCTAATATATAATTAAAAACAATGAGCTTAGGAAGGTGTGTGATATATCCAAGATCATAAATTGGTAAACAAATTATATTCTGTGTTTTTCAGTATTTTTGTATGTCTATTATGTTATCCAAACCCTACTCCAACTCTAGTCTCATCCTACTGTTTGTACAAGTAATAAACTTCAAAATTATCTCAAAAGTTCAAATTGTAACTGATTTCTCTTAAACATAAATATTTCATTTTATGAAATGAACATTTAAATTTAATTTTGTGTAATGAAACATAAAGCTGATAAACACAGTCTCCGAAAGATCTGGTTAAATATTATAAAGAAAGTAGAAGTTTAGAGAATGAATATTTAATTATTTTGTTTAGCCTTAACTCCCAAAGTCCTTAGCTGCCAATCAATGCCAAGTAGTATTGAACTACTCAACATCTACTTCCACATCCAGAAAGAAACAGAAAGTAAAGATTCAAAAGGAAAATAATATGTAAGAGGGTAACCTTTTATTTGTTTCCTAAATTCCTGAAAGTTTTGATATGGAAATGTAAAATATTTAAGAAGTCACATGTAACTGTGGGGACTGTGCTGTCTAAAAAATGTAATAATTAGTGTTTCTTTATGAGTGTAATATTCCTGAAAGGAAAAAAATGGTAATGCTCAGCCACCATCTAAATCCATGTGAATATTGTAAAAAGGGTAGTGATCTTTGGGTGAAAAGAATCTAATACCTCATTTAGTAAGACATTTCATTCTTCCTAATCAGGCTGTTCCATGCAATCTAAAGAAAGGCTGGATTTGGTGTTGGACTAGGTCTTCCAAACAGGTTGACCAGTTTACTAAAATCTCAAGGACCCAGAAACATTCCGGATGTAGAAGACTGCTACGTATCCCTTTCCTTTCTGGAAACAAATTCACATTGTCACCCATTATGTTCCGACTCAGGTTACGTATTCTTATGATCTATTAGGAAACAATTTTAGAGGCTGGAAACCACCTTTCTTGAATATGAATGCTCCCTTGATTTGACAACTCAAATCATGACAAAAAAATCTGAGCTATTCTTGTAATTCGACAAAATTCTGTTACCTATAGCAGATTTTTCTATTAGTTCTAGAAAAGCTAAACATGCATGCTTTCCAGCTTGCTAAAACAATATTTAAAAACAAATTTATATATTTTAAGTAATTCTTTTGTTTATTAATGCCTATGGTTTTCCACAGAATCTAGCTTGATACTGCAGCTGAAATGTTAATTTACAAAGACTGCTCTGTAGGCTAATGGCTGCACTTGACTTTTGCTACTGCTTCAGGGCTTGCAACTTTGATGTTTCTGCCTTAAATTAAGAGAAGAGAAAAGAGTCAGTTGTCTGCTCTTGTTCAGTTGCTCTTCTGAAGGATTCTTTTAACTGAGTTCCATGAAGACTTAATGTCTTTTAACAAGGATATTGATTGCAAAATAAAGCCTTGTTCCATTACCTTCCTAGAGTAAGCCCAGAGAGAGGTCTTTTAAAAGTTTGAGTAACATTACATCTTTGCTGGATATAAGTGTTCTGTTTATTCTCTAGAGTACATAAAAATAAAGGTTTTAGAGGGATGTGTTATGTAAGCAAATCTTTTCTTCCTCCACCATTCAAAATAAATGAAAGAATACCTTGCTATCTAATTCTTTTGAGAGAGTGTGTGTGTGTGTGTGTGTGTGTGTGTGTGAACTTAGAGAAACTCTCTACACCTTTAGATTTTACTTACTAGTTTGATAACAACTGTGTACAATGAACACTATGGCTTCTACCTTGAGACCTAGGAATTGACAAGTAATGGCTCTAAAAGTAAACAGCGGTGCCAATTATCCAGCCCCAGTGTCCAGTGTAGCTGGCAGACTAAAGCTCAGCAAGTTGAACCATTGCATACTGAGCGTGCTTAGAAAAACTCAGAGGCTCTTCTGAGCCAGTGGCCATCATCTTTTGTTATTCATCATCACTGTGGTTGGTTTTTGTCAAATTCCAAATGCACTATTAGAATTCAGTAACTCTTCCATTTTATATTATAATAAGAGCATACAGATAAAGCTCAAAATGTATTTACTTTAATGGACTATGGAATAATAACTAAAAATTCTACTAAACAATTTAAATAAAGTCCATGAAACATTGATATATGGAGAAAATGATTTCTGATTTCAAAATGAATCTAAACTAGAACTAATTAAATTATTTTAAAGTCATTATCTTAGGGTTTCTATTTTGCAGACTCTATGGGAACTTAGTTATATGTAAAGTGAGAAAAATAACAATGGAGTGAATTTTGATAGAGGAAAAAAGAAACCTGAATTTATGGCACTTACTACCAAGTAGTTTTATGATGTTAGTAAACTGCTTGTAATACAGTCCTGTGTAATTTCTCATTAATTAAAAAACTAGTGTTTTTTAATCTTTGAAGGTATCTGATAGAAATTTAAGACATAAAGACTGAGAAGCGTGCGCCACCACGCCCGGCTTTTTATTTATCTATTCATCTATTGATTTGCACCTACACTGGTTCTATAATTATACTATCGTGAATGGTGCTGCCATGAACATGGTAATGTGAATATCACTATAGGACTCTCTTTTTGCAAATCAATTTCCGATTGTTTGCATAAGTATCTAAGAAAAACCTTTCTCAAGCCTATGTGTTATCAATATTCTATCAATTGCTTTTTCTTTCTTCATACAGTTCCTTAATTATACAATTTGTAAAATATATCTATAATATATTACATATATCTGCAGAAGGTTTTTTCCATTGCTATTTTTCTTCTTACCAAATTTTTATGATGGTGTCTGTAATACTAACAATCCTAACTTTTTTCTTGACTCTCTAATACTTACTTGTTGGGAATTAAAAAGAAAATGTAGTAGTAGGTTCAGTAATAGGAAAAAAAATGCCACCAAGAAACTCACTGTCAGTATAAATAAGGCAGAATAGGTGGAACAAAGAGATTCAAGAAATTAATCACCTTTACTTATTACTTTGTTTTAGAATCACAGTTTCATTTTTTTTATGAAATCAAATTGATCAAAATCTGTAAGCCATATAGAACTTCCATTTCTACTACTGGCCTAATAATAAAATATTTGTATATAATACACATTAATATATGTATATTCAAAATTACTTTGTTGTATTTTCTATTATTAAATAAACATAAAATTACTAATTGTATTTTGAAAAATTTCCCAAGATTTCTTTCTGGTGGTGTTAGGAGTCAATGCTTTCACTGGCTTGGTATTAAAAAAATAAAACACACACACGTATGTATGTGTGTTGATATATATACTATAATTTGAGAAATAGGAAAACAATTTACCCTAAAGTTTTAAAGTTTTAGTTTTGTAAGCAAAGTAGTTTTTAATATTTACATACAATTTGAGAAAAGTAGGTTTAAAGGTATTCTATACAACTGGTACCATAGCCTAATGCTTTACCAAAGCATTACCAAGAATTTAGTTTTTATTCTAATTAACATGAAAATATGAATTAGTCACATTTCTAGCTGGTCTCAAATTATTTATTAAAAATCAGGTGAAACATACAATTGTCTTAAATTATTTCAGGTTATTTCTTCTAATACATTGTGTTTACCTCAATGTTCACATCATTTTTTAGCATCCATATTAAATTTTCTAATTCCTGAACCTTTTAATCATATTTGAAAGTATTTACAGAATGCTAGAAGGTCCTTTCTATTTAATTTTTAAAGAATATTGTAAATATATTTAGATGGAATTAAAATGTATATGTCCATGTAAATTAGAAAATAATGTAAATATCCATCTACATTATTTTATTTAAGTTACAAAACAGGCAATTTGTCCCTGATAGCTTGCAGCCTTGAGGACTAAACATGAACTGACATTTAATTGAATGAAATGAGAAAGTAGTTTTTAAACAGAGATAATCTATATATTTTGTGTTTCTGTTTGAGAAGTAAATGCTTATTCTAATGCATTTAAGCAAGCAGTATTAATGATTAATGACTTTTTTGATCCTGTAACTAGATCTACAAATTCTTGAATAATAAATAAAGCACTCAATACTGCATAGCACATCCATCTGCTAAGAATTTTTTGTGTGTGTGCATATAAGCTGTTACCATTGAAAACATGAAACAAAAAGGAAAGACTTTGAGATTAAGATAATATCTAGTTAAATATATATTTTATTGATTGTTTCTAATATTAAAAGACTTAAGTAATTATGATTTAGTAGTTGAAATGAAAAGGGCAATTTTATTATTCCTTCTAAAACAGTAATGAGTATCTGCTGATGGATTAAATTGTAGATATTAATGGTATACTTTAAAATCATGAAGTAGAGGAAATGAGGGATTGAAGAAACATACAATTGTTCATATGACCTAACAGTCTAAGAGATTGAGATACAATATATATATATATATATATATATAAAATATATATATATATATATATATTTTTTTTTTTTTTTTGGTGGTACTGGGGTTCCTGGGAACCCTTCTACCTCTGGGATACACTCCCAGACTCATTTATTTTATATTTTTATTTGGAAACAGGGTCTTTTAAGCCAGCGCGGCTGGCTTCGAACCTGTGAGATCCTCCGGTCACTGCCTCCCAATCACGGGGATTACAAGCATGTGCCACCATGCCCGGCAGAAAATAATTTTAATAAAGTATTTAGTGTAGGCATTATTTTGTATTCAATGGGGTCATAGAAATTTGTTTCAAGAAATAAAATAATAAAATAAGGGATTTTTAAAATGCATCATCATTCAATCCCAAATTCTTACAAGATAATTGCATTTTTTTTACTTTATGGTTGATCTTGTTTTCAAATAGAAGTCTTACGAAACTATGGTAGTCAGTTAGACTTATTTTAAAAATTTTAGCTCAATTTACATATTTTAAAAAATAAAAGAGCTTGGAGAGGTGGCATACACCTGTAATCCCAGTACTAGAGAGACTGAGACAGGGGATCACAAGTTAAAGGCCATCCTTAGCAATTTGGTGAGACATTGTTTCAAAATAAAAAATAAAATAAGATAGAGTTTGGTGTTTACCTCAGAGGTAAAATGAGTTCAATCCTTAGTCCAAAAAATAAAAAAAAAAGAAAGGAAGAAAGAAAGAAGAAAGAAAGAAAAAAGAAGTTTAGAAAGGTCAACATCTTAATAAGTCCTTTTAGGTCTGTGACTTTCCATTTTTCTCTTAGGTTAAACCTTAGTTTTGAAGTTACATGAAGGGGTCTGGCGTGGTGGCACATTCTTGTAATCCCCGTGCTTGGGAGGTGGAGGATGGCACAGGTTCAAAGCCAGCCCCACTGGCTTAAGAGACCCTGTTTCCAAATAAAATAGGTCTGGAGTGTAGCCCGAGAGGTAGAATGTCTTCCAGGAACCCCAGTGCCACCAAAAATAAATAGATAAATAATAATATTAATAATAATAATAATAATAATAATAATAACAATAATAATAAAATAAAAAGAAATGTGAAGGAAATATAAATATATCAAGCTGTAAGTTACTTTTATGTCATTATCAAACAAAAATGATAAAAAAATAATAGTAATTCAAAAGATAATTACAAAATATCTTCAAAACTAACAATGCAATTTTCTGCAGTCTTGATTTCATTATGAGTATAGTCCAACTAAATTATAAGAAAAATTACAGTTCTATAAGACTGTACCGTATTATTACACTAGATACAATGGCATTCACATCCATACAGTATCCATAGTTATGCATACAACAGTGTAGTCTCAATACTAAAATGTTGCCTTTTTCTTTTAGGAATCAGAGATCTTTGTAGATAGGTCTTAGAACATTTATGGTGTCCTAATTTCTAAATAAAATAACTTTTGACAACTTAAAGGTTTCAAATTTGTCAATGAAAATAGAATTCTGAGAGTTCTATAATCTATTTTTATTTACAAAACATTTTTACAGATGAGTATACTGATAAACAGGATACACTGTTCCATGCTATAAACATGAAAAGTATATAGTAAATAATTATACTATAGTACTTTCACATAAAAACAGGGGGTGGTTTTAGTCAGCATTCTCACTGCTGTGACCCAAAAAAACTGACTATGGAATGAAGAGAAAGGAAGATTTATTTACTTACAATTCTGGATATTTCAAGGGTTCAGTCCATTTAGGTTAGTTATGTTTGTGAAGCTCAGGGCAAGGCAGAAAGAGGCAAAAAGAGAGAGAGCAAGTCTGCTCTCACATCATGAACGTTGGAAGCAGCAGAGAGTAGGCAAGGATATTCAAAGAAGTCTGTAAGACAGTACCTAAAATTACACCTCTAGGAATCCTTTCTTCCAGCCACACCACATCTGCCTAGGTTACCACCCAGAAAATTAATTGTGATAAATTATCCACTGATGAGATTATAACCCTCGTGACTTTCTTATATCAACTTTGTACGCTGAATACATGAGCTCTTGAGGGGACATTCAATATCTAATCATGGTCAAAAAATAATTCAATTTTGAATTAAATTAATTTTCATTGGATTATCTTAACAAATATATTGAGGTATAAGTGATATATATTGAGAGCTACTTATTGTAATGCACATGTCTATGTAATTATCATCATAAGTGCTATATTTGTGTCACTCCAAAAGTTTTCTAATGCTTTATACAGATAATCATCTCCCAAACCTACCAGAAGACAACTCTGGCTTTGACTTAAATCACAGTAGAATCATTTCAACTGTTATTAAAAAAAAAACTATAATGAAATTATACTCATATAATTCACTTGAAATTAAAAACTCTAGAAGCTCTTATTCTTAGATTACAACTCATAAGAAAAATACAGGTAAAAATATCAAATTGGGACTTCCATTGAAGAATGCTATGATAAACAATACTAGAAAAAATGGATTGTCTTGGCATATAAATTATGCCCCACAAAAATACGTTTTTAGCTTTTTTAGTGTATTTCTTATGTTACATTTATGCCACAATTATGGATTTTACATGCACAATAATCTCAGAGATAAGAATATTAACCTTATTGTATCATAATTTGTTTTTTAATCACAGCTATTTTCCCTAAACAACTCTTCTGTTTTTATCTTATAAGTTTTGTAAATAACAATGTTTCTCTTCTCATGTTAACTGATTAATGTCAAAATTCTGGCTCACTCGTGAAAAACACATAGAATTTATGGTATCTATTTTTATGCTAACCTCATTTCTAGTTCTGTTTTGTTTTAACCTTGCTCATTTTCTTTGGTCACATCTTCAAATTCATGTAAATGTCTAACCATTTGATAACTAGAATAACACAAAAAATTAGTTTTGCCTCATATTTCACTATTTTTCTCTTAGATACATCGACTTCCAATTATAATGTCCTCCTTTAGAATCCTGAGCTGCAGACAAGAAAGCATTTCACATAAAGTGATTTGAAACATTCTGGAAACATATGACCCTTTGTTGTTAGGGCATTACCAGTAGAATCAAAGTCCCAGTCCTATCAGCTGTTAGCTACAACAGCTCATTACTCTAATTAATCTATGCTTATTATCAGCAATTCCATCCTTTTGCAAACAGAAAGTCAAAAAGTTATAGATTCTGTGAACTTTCTGGGATTAATTAGGAAAAAAAAGGACTCTAACATTTATAACATAGTAAAGTACTTTGATCTATAACAAAAACAGTCATATCCTCAAACATACTATTGAAACAAAAGCTTTACAAATATAAACATTTACTCATAATAGAAATTACTGAAAGAGTTGGCCAGCTACTGTTTCATTGGTAATAAATTACAAAAGTATGCCATACACATGTAGTTTCTTTTTAATATTATTAAAATATAAATTTTTCTCTATCAAGAACAAAGAGACTAATAAGTTTCTCACCACAAGGGAGAAACCAGTGCATAATATTCAAAGTGCAAATACTAGCTAAGTTTCGATGGTAAGATAGGAGAGGAGGAAGGTCGGTCTTGATTAACGAGGGTCTACACCTGAACATGTGTAAAATTATGAATAAATCATGGTTAACCTGGACAGCCATTGGTGGGAGGGGGGAAAGGAAAACGGGGGCGGGGGGGCATCAAATATAGTGTAAATGTATACTATTTACGTTCAATAAAAAAATTGTTTAAATAAAAAAAGTGCAAATATTGTATAATGTAGCTTGATCATCTGTTTAAATAGGATGCATATAGGTGATTTATACTCTTGAATAAAGCCCCATTTTAGAATGAACTTTTTGTCTCATAACATGAATTATGATGCATATATTTAAATGAAATATAAAAGACCCCAACAACTAAGTTAACATTGCACATTGAGTTTGTATGTATTTTGCTTTTGGTCTGTTTTCAAATTTTGAAAAAATGAATTGCAAACATTTGAAATGAAACTGAACTTGTCTTTAAAGGTATATAAAAAGACAATGTTTTCTGAAGATTATTATTTCTGAGCCTATAACTAGAAAATTTTATAAGCCTCCATTTAATAAATAAAAAATAAATCCTCTTTAATGCAGTTTGTTTAATCCCAAAGTTATGATTTCTAACAGTTATGTCCCACGGTTAGCTTCTGGGAAGGTAAAATAAGGATAGGTATATGACCTGGCAAATATTAGCCAAGGATGTCTTCCATGCCCAGTCAGTGAAATTTTAGAAGTATTATGGAAGGCTTTTCAGACATTTTATTTAACCTATAATCTAAATTCAGTTTTAAGATGATTCTTATATCAGTTCTACTAGCCCACTTCACAGAAATCACTTTATTTGCCTTAGTTTGTTGTTTTGGATATGGGAATAACTATACTAAGATGTGTGAAAGTTGCCAGGTGTGGTGGTGCAGGCTTGTAATCCCAGTACTTAGAAGGCTGAGACAGGAGGATCATGCAGGTTGAAAGCCAGCCTCAGCTGTCTTAAGAAACCCTGTTTCCAAATAAAATATAAAAAATAGGTCTGGGAGTGTAGCCCAGAGGTAGAAGGTAGAAAGCCCCTGGGTTCCATCCCCAGTACCACAAAAAAAAAAAAAGATATGTGAAAATTGTGTTTTATGGAATTCTTAAATAAATTGAACACATTTGGGTATTGCTAAAAATGCATGTGCCTGAACACCATCGCATGTCTACTAATTCAGATCTTGGTTGTAGAAACCAGAGATTGTATTGTTCATAAACTTAATATAAACTTTATGTGCAAAAACATTAATATCAGAACAAGAATAGTTTGATGAAAATTTTAAAGTTTTTGTCCTTGAAAAATGACAACATGACTTTCCCCTTCCTGGACCTTCCATTAGATATGGATAGGAGGAAAAAGATGACCCGATGTTCTTGGGGGGACTTCTATATCTTTAATATCTATGTTTTCATCATAAGCATAATTATAGAGAAAACACAATTCCTACCTATCTCATTCCCAAAATTCACAGCTTTATAATATACCCATCAATACTGATCTCATAATGTCAACTTCACACTAATCAAGATAGTCTCATAACTTCTATATCACATTTTATTTCTAAGATCCTTTGATTTCATCAGTCTTATGGTGGATAAAGTATCATCTCTTCTTATTTATATTCTATAATTTATTTTTTCAGATAATAGTTATTAATATTTGAAAAATACATATTTTAATGATTTATTTTTATCTTTTGTAGCTTCACTAGAATTAACCTTTTAAAACAGGGGGCAACAGTTCGTCAGTAAGTATTTTATGAATAACTAATCTAATTGTTCATATCTAACATTACCCTTTATTCATTTATGAAGTTAAAATTTATTATTAATTCTATAACTTTTTAGTGAAGGTGCATTTCGTTTCTTAAGCACTGATGTGGAATATACAACTTCATATAGAGAGAGGAAATTATCTTTTTACATAATTCCCTATTACTTGAATTCCTTCCCCAACTACCTCATATACTTAATTTACCAATCTATTAAAAGTTTTCTCAGCCCTAACTGATATCCCATTCTGTGTAATATTACGGTGTTTTAGACACCATCAATAAAATTTCTGCAGCTATCTTTATAGTGATTTAAATTTGACAATCTAACAATAAGTATTATATCATTAAAACATTATTATTAGGGTTTTTTGCGGTAATGGGGATGGAACTCAGGGGCAGTCTACTTCCAAGCTATAGCCCAACCCTATTTTTATTCTTTATTTTAAAACAGGTTTTCACTGAATAGCAAAGGACCTCATTAAGTAGCTGAGGCTGTCCACAAATAGTGAGTGATCTTCCTGTCTTAGCCTCCCAAAAGCTAGGATTACAAGTGTACACCACCATACCCAGCTTATTATTGGTTTTTAAATCAGGAGTCTTTCATTGAGATCCATTGGTACTTCTTAAAAACGTTTAGCCTTAAACCTTTAGATTTAGATGTTTTATCACTGTGACCAAAATACCTGAGTAGTATTAATGGGGAAAAATTTAGAGGAGAAATATTCTATTTGGCTCAAGGTTTTAGATGTTCAATTCATGGCTGGTTGGTTTCAAGTCAGAGACATTGAGGTAGGGAATAGCAGAGTACAGTTGGTTAGCATATGCAAGCCAGAAAGCAGTAAGAGAATGAGAAAGAAATAAGCAGCAGATATGGTCCCCAAAGCCATGTGTACAGTGACCTACCTTCTCTTAGAGTTAACACCCAGTAAGTCCATCCAAATTACTAATCCATCAATGGATTTATCCACTGAGTCCTGACTTAAATATTCTACCTCTGATAGGTCATTTCTTTGTTATCTCTTGACAGCGCTGTTTTATATGATGCCTATTTGATGACTCATCTAGTCTGTCTTCAAGCCTGCCTCATCTATTGCCAAAATGTATTTTCTACAATGAATATCTAATTATATCATATCCCTATTTAAAATACTTCTGTGCTTCCAGACCAACTATTGGATAAAATACTTAGTCATTTCCATATGAGACCTCCATTATCTGGCCTTAAATTGTTATTACAAATAATTGCTGACAGTTTTCCTACTTTTACCTTCTCCTTTACCAGACAAAATTATTTATAGATTTCCAAATATATCATAGAGTGTTTTGTCTCTATGGCTTGGCATATATACTTCCCTCATTTTAAAAAGGCTTTTTCACTCACTTAATGATCTCACAAATTACTTTTCAACTCTAACTCAAGATTATTCTCTTTATGAAATGTTTCCAAATTCTTACTTTGCACTGTATTGTACATTATCTTTTACCACTTGTAATCTTTATACTCTTCTGAAATTATTTGTTTGTAGAATATGTCATTTCCGTTTTTTTTTTTAATTTTAAACCCTACCAGCCATATTTACTCCCTACACCCTAAACCATAGACAGCTGGATCATGGATAAGCACTCAGACTATGATTAACAAATAGATGGCCAGAAAATACAGGTAAACTTGGTGACCATCTTTTATTTTTCAATAATTTAAATTGGAAATAGTGGGAAAATGGGCTGTTTTTAGGAGAGAATAAACTATAAAGACCCATGAAAGGAGACCCTGAGATAGTTTATTACAGGTATAAGGAGTCAGATTTATAATCATGCCATAGGGAAGTTATAAGAAAGCAAAAGGGATTAATAAACAAAGCTATAAGAAAAATAAAACATATCTACAGAGAGTGGAGAAACAAAGTGAATCTATAGCAAAAAAGGGGAAAAGAAAGAGTGTACATGACTCACATTCTAAAAGAACACCTATTACTAAGTATTCTTTCCACCCTTCTATAGATGAGGTTTTTAGTCCTGTCTTGGATCTCCAGAGAACTTGGAACATTGAATTTTCTCATTGGCCTTCTATACTATGGTTCCTCTTTGCTTTTTATCTAATTATGCATGTTTCTTCTCCTGTGAACATTCATGCTTAATGAAGAATCAATTCTTCATTACTTGAAGTAACTTGAGTGAATCTGTTCCTTTTAATCATAAAAACCTAACTACACTGTCTTTTTCCACTGCAATACAAATTTTTCCAGGATAGGACATATTCATTATTTTCCTTATCAAATCCCTGATGCATAGTGAGCACTTTGGCTCCCTCCATTTCTAGACACTATCATCATGTCCCAGTCTATCCTAAAAGTCATACTGCTTACCCTACAAGTTCCAAATTCAATGCAATTAGGATAATTACTTTTTAAAATCTCTTACAGTAATTACCACAAGGGAGTGGGGAAAGGGCAGCTGGCCAAGCTAAATTCTATCTGAAAAAGATCAGAAGAGCAAACTGTCCTACTCATATAATGAACAGGAATTGAGGATGCATTTTTCTAGCCTTGACCACAGTGGCTAATGCTGAAGACGCTATAAGTAGTTGGTCATTGGGCCCAGAGAACAATAAAAGTCTAAAACATCTATTATGTCTCAGAGATGATCACCCTTTTAAAATTTCAAATCTTTGTCAATATTTTAAAGTTCCCCATTTGAGGCTGTCAATTGGTTTTATTTTGGATTATGATTTCTTTAGGTGACCATCATTACTTGAATCAAAAGTCTATAAAACCTATAAACCTCTATGTTTTCCACTCACTTCCCTGGCCCAGAAACTTCCAATTTTAGATTCTCACAATGTTAAATATCTCATGTCTCATAAATTCTTTTCTTCTCAGTACTTTTAGTGACCTTTTACACAACCCTCTAATCTAAAGGAATTCTAGGTAAATCGAAGATGATTTATTTGTCTATGAGTGTAAAGATAACTTTCAACTACTCCTTCTGCAGAGCTCTTGAAAGAACTGAAAGAAAAGAATACATCCAAAATTAAATTTCAGGCAGAAAATTCTAAAGCTTAAATAAAGAATAAATCATTGGGATGATGACTGTATTGAAGATAAGTGGCCTGAAACCATGGGGTCTTACAACTATTTTTCATGATTAAACAGAATATGTGAAATAATACTATTAAGGTTAAAACCAAAATTATTTGGAGGTCACAGCAGAAACAATGAAGGTAATTTAATTTTAACAAATGCAGGGCCTACCAGTACTTACAAATCCTAGCTTTACTATTTCTCTATATCAGGAAGAAAGCCTTTAAAAAACAATGTTGGTCAATATTTACACACTTCACATATAAAAAATCTTTATGCATTTAGTCTTATATACAACATAATTGTAAAGTATATAAATTTCAGTTCTTCAAAACTGTTACTTTAGCAAAACTATAAGTATGCATACTGGGAAGACTTAGAAAATCATCTGCACAAAGTTAATACACACATGTACACACACACACACAAGCACACGTACACATAAATATAGCAGTCTTTGAACATAATGCACTTTCTGCTAGCTCTCTGGTTATTCTAGGTAATGGGTAGTGTGGTAGCTAGGCATAAAGACCAATGAAGGAAAGAGAGAACAAACCTAAATCCAACAACTTTCAGTTATTGGTGGAAAGTTTTTTTACTATTATTTCATATCCAAAAAAAGATTTGTATTTATTTAAAACCAGACAATTTTATATATAAACCATTAGAGGCCACTGAAAGGAAGCCCTATTTAAGAAAATAAAAATTTAGTAGTGATTCCTCAATGCATTCATAGTAAAATTGAAAAAAAAAACTTACAGAAGAACATTAGAATAATCTGGAGATGCATTTATTTCTTTTTATTATAACAATTTAATGATAATAAGTGTATAGATTGATGATTTTCTTGTGATATTTCCAGATATGGAGATGCAGATTTTCTAGATCAGCAGCACCGAATGCATTCTCTGACTTACCTATTATAGAAAATGTGAAAGCTACAATAAAGACTAAATCGATGGAAGATGAGTGTATTGAAGACAAGTAGCCTGAAACTATGGTCTCATAATTATTTTCTAACCTAGAAGGTTAGAAAACTCTCTGCATCCAGGACCCAGCAGGTGTTTTCATTTTTAGAGAGAAAGCTTCCTATTCAAAATAAGTATAAGCAATTTAAAAAAAAAAAAAAAAAAAAAAAAAACCTTGAGAGTATTTCTCTAATTCTTGGTGAAGAAAAGATAATCCTGTATTACTTTTAATTCATACAGAACTTTTTTCTGTTGTCGACACAACTCTTTATGTACAGAACTAGAAAGTTGCTTATAAAATATTAGGCATAAAAGCACAAAATATTTTCTGAGTAAATGGATCCATAATAATTAAAAATTAAAACAAAATTAAAATTTAAAAATACAAGTCTTATGTTTCTCTGTTATAGATAATGAGTTTGAGTCCTAAAAATTTAGATTTTTCAAATTTGCCATTCTCATGAGGAGCACACTTAAAACTGAAAGCCAATTTTCCAAGGAGAGTAACAATTCTACATAACTTAAATATTTCCACTACAATTCTAACCAAAAAAATTTTTAGCAGCTATGTAATTAGGTAGTAAAATTGCCCTTTCTACAGTTGAAAAATAGTCAACAGTAATTTCATGTTGAGACATATGGCTCAACACATATGTCTAGAAAAAGAAAGCATTCAGGTATATAAATAAATCCATACATGCACAAATGTGTGCACAGGTATTTCTCTCTAAATGCATTTTTTCTGTGTAGAAACACACACACACACACACACACACACACACACACACACACACATCATAAAAGTATTTTTCTTCTTGGAATTGTGAAAATTTAGAAAACAAAGGGAGAACATCCTCTGTCCTCTATGCTTCCTCATTTACCCTGATTCATTAAAATTGTACTACTTACATATAAGGCAATCTGAAAGAGACCATAAATAAATAAATAACATAGCAGAGGTAGCATACTTTTAATACAAGTATGCTTTTTGATTTATTATCTAACTTTGTATACGTCAATGTAAGAAGCTAAAAATTCTACAGATTACTCAATTGTAATTTGGAATACATATTACTTGTAATTGTTAATTTCTATGGGGCAGCAAATTACATTATTTGTGACTTAATTTTCTCTAATCACATTACTTCACAGGAATGTTATAAAGTATGACTAATTAATGATTACAAAATAGTTTGTAAAATCAATGTGTTAATATTAATGCCAAGTAATAGTGCTAATAATACTGAATGTTTAGTGAATCAATGGCCCTTTGCAATTGATTGATAAATTAGATAAACATAAAATATATTATCACCTATTGTGTGTTCTAAATTGACAGAGACTCATATTAATATTCTACAAAGTTAAAGAAAAACAGTATTAAATCAATAAATTAATTTTTATGAAAGTTCAATTTTAGAAATAATATACTTTTGATTGGGTTATTTGTTTTCTTAATACTGCCTTTCTTGAGTTCTCTTTATATTCTAGATATTAGTACTCTATCAGAAGAATACTTGGCAACAATTTTCTCCCATTCTCTTAGCTCTCTTTTGAGGTTCATGATTGCTTCCTTTGCTTTACAGAAGCTCTTCAGTTTAATGCAGTCCCACATGTTGATCTGCCTTTTAGTTTATTGTGCCTTTGGGGTTTTTACTTGACCTGTTTGTTGCAGTGTTGGACCCATGCCCTCTTCAAGTAGCTGCAAGGTCTCTGGTCTGATTCCAAGTCTTTGATCCATCTTGAATTAACTCTTGTGCAGAGTGAGAAAGTAGAGTTTATTTCCATTTTTCTGTAAATGGTTAACTGGTTTTTCCAACACCGTTTGTTGAAGAAGCTATCTTTTTTTTCAGTGTTTTTCTTTTTTTTGACCCCTTTGTCAAAAATCAATTGACTGTAAGTATGTGGACTTATTTCTGACTCTTCTGTTTTCTGCTCCATTGATCTTATTTGTTTTTGTTTTTGTTTGGTTCGGTTTTTTTGCTAGAAACATTCTGTTTTTATTACTGTGGCTTTGTAGTATTGTTTGAAATCAGGCATTGTGATTCCTTCTTCATGGTTTTTGTTGCTGAGAACTACTTTGGCTATTCTGCTTTTTTTTGTGTTGTTGTTATTGTTGTTGTTATTCCAAATAAATTTAAGGACTGGTTTTTTTTATGTCTGTGAGAAATGACCTTGGTAATTTAATGTGTATTGCATTGTCTCTGTAGATTACTTTTGAAAGAATGGCTATTTTGATGATATTAACTTTACCTATCCAAGAACATGAAATATCTTTCCATCTTCTAAGGTCTTCTTTAATTTTTATTTTCAATGGTTATTATTTTCTTTGTAGAGGTCATTTACCTGCTTGATCAGGTTTATCCCTAAATTTTTATTTTTTGTGGGATATCCTGAGTGGAAGTATTATTTGGATTTCATTTTCACTGGATTATAGTTGGCACACAGGAAATCTTATTTTTTTATGATTGATTTTGTATTCTGACACTTTGCTCAATTTGTTGCATCAGTTCTATAAGCCTTTCGGTTGAGTTTGTTGAACCTTCTAAGTATAGTCGCATGTCATCTGAAAATAGTAAAAGTTTTAGTTCTTCTTTTCCTATTTGTACTCCTTTGATTGCCTTCTCTTGCTTTATTACTTTGGCTAGAGTCTCAAGTATTTTATTGAAAAGAAGTGTGATAATGCATATCAAAGTCAATCACTAAGCCAAATGGGAGAAGGAAGAAGGTGGGAGGAATTTGGTAAGGGCTAAGTGAGTGATGTGTGCATGTATGCCTCTACCATCTTGTGCCCCATTAAGATAGATGATTACAATGTACCAGTAAAATAACTTTTAAAAATCATACATTAAAAATATTTCACAAATATAAGGAAAGTGTGTTAACTTCCTATTGTTATAATCAATAACTAAGATAGTCAACATACAAAGAGAGAAAGTTTACTTTTATCCACAGTTTTGTAAGCTCCAGTCCATGGTTGGTTAGTTTTATTGCTTTGGGCCTATAGCAAGACATAATATCGTGGTGGAAGTTTTTGGTAGACCAGATCTACTCACCTCATTGATAGGAAACAAAGGAAGGAAGAGGAAATGTATAGAGTCTCACAATGCCCTTTGATGTTACATCTCCAGTGACATTAAGGACTTCCACAGGTCTCACCTCTTAAAGGTTCTACAACCTCCAAATAGTGCCTCCCTTGGACCAAGCCCTAAACACATGGTACTTTGGAAACACTTAAGATCCAAACTGTAGTAGAAACTAAACACACACACACACACACACACACACACACACACACACACACACTTACATTCAAGTTTAAAATATTTTCAGTTGCCTGGCATGGTGGTGAATGCTTATAATCCCAGCATTCCAGAGGCGGAGACCAGAAGATTGCAGTTCACAGACAGCGTCAGCTACTTCATGAGGCCCTTTGCAACTCAGTGAGACCCGGTTTCTAAAGAAAGAATAAAAAATAGGTCTGGAGGTGTAGCTTGGAGGTAGAATGCCCCTGGGTTCCCTCCAGTACCAAAAAAATAATTTTTTCAGTAGGAAAATTATATACTTGATTATGCATTTATGCCTTTGAAACTATGTATTTGTATAATTCAAATAGTATCTTTTTTAGTGATTGTATCAGAATCAGATCTGCTATATTCTCAGTGTTCTGCAACTGACTTAAAATTTATATAGTTGTCAGGTGCAGTGGAGTATGCCCAGATTCCCAGCTACTAGAAAGATTGAAGCAAGAGAAAATGTAAGTTTGAGGCCTACCTGACAATATAGTGAAATCGTGTCTCAAAATTTAAAAAAGTAAAAAGAACTGAAATTGTAGCTTAGTGGTAAAACACTTGAGTTTAAACCCCAGTACTGAAAAAAAATCTATAATAGCCACAAATCTAATATATGACAATATCTGCTTACAAAATGTGATTTGAGATATTTTATGGTAGATAGGTTCTTTCCTGTCAAACTAACAAAAACAATTATTAAAATCATTCTAAAACTGTGGGAGAATCACAGACCTGTGTTTTGTATAGGAAGAATTACCATTTCCCCACCTACAAGAAAAATAAGAAACAGCCATAATCACTTTAAACTATAAGAAGGATCAGCCTAAAGTCAAAGAAAAATAAGAAAAATTAAAAGTCATGAAGAAACAGAAATAAATCTCTGATCAAACCAAGTTTCAAGCCCTTCCTATATATAAACTATCCATATGTATAACCTAGTACACATCTTTTGTGCTTGATGGATTTCATATATCAGATATTTGCATTAATTTCCCTAATTTCCCAAGTAATATTTCCATAATTATAACTTTATGTACTAGCCAGACATCTATTATCTCTTCTGTCATGGTATAAATTTATGATTATATACAAAAGTGATGCGCAGGTCCATGCAACATCTCTAATACATATTCATCGCTTGTGGTTGTTTGGCTGAAAGCCTAACTTCTAGCTGCATGTTGGTGAGAGCCTGTCTTCAACTGGAGAAGCTACTTATAAATTCCAGAAGAAATACCACAGAGTCAATTTGAAACTATTCTTTTGCCTTGTCCAATTATTAGTGATAATGTATCAAATAGAAACTTCTAACTGAAGAGCAAGAAAAAACTGGTGTTTAATTTGTGAAAAATTCATAAGGTATATTTGCTTTTAATCTTAGCTGGTTGATTCGCAATAAGTCACACATTTCACTTGTTTGTGTGTTATGTTTTGATATTATCAATTATGTATAATTCCTAAGATACTTTTTGATACCTCCTTAATAAAGATCATTTCATTTCCATATAGAAGATCAGTTATGCTTCTGCTATCATTCATCATTGTTTATGATTTTCTTTCTTTTCTGCCAGTCCTACTTCTTTTGCACTGTTATTGACTGAGCAAAGTTTGATAGGATCACTTGAAAACTCAGAGACTTATAAGCTTTTCCATTTCTTTCTGTATCTCTAGAGGTCATCCTTACCATGGAAGTGTACAGAACATGGAAAACAATAGAATTTTTATACAGATAAATAGAAATATCTATTAAATTCACAAATATACTACATAGATGTTTGGAAATATACAGTAAATGTATATGGCAGCCTGTCTATATTCCTTTGATATCATTTTATTGTTATTCTAAAGGAGGATTCCACCATGATAGATGCCATTGTTTGAACTACATATGAAACATATGAGTTTCTAAGTATGAGATTCATATTTGCTTGCTTCCAAAATGTACTGTCTGATGCCGGGTGTGGTGCCACACGCTTGTATTCCCTGCACTTGGGAGGCGGAGACAGGAGGGTTGCGCAGGTTCGAAGCCAGCCATGCTGGTTTAAGAGACCCTGTTTCCAAATAAAAATACAAAATACTTTTGGAAGTGTAGCCCGGAGTTAGAAGGGCATCCAGGAATCCCAGTACCACACATACACACACACACACACACAAAAAAAAAAAAAACAAATAATTTTAAAGTGGAGAAAATTGGCACATACTGCCTCAGACACTTGACTATGTTAAACATCAATGCTGATAAAATTAGGTTGATTCAAGTACCATTGATAAATGACTAGAGTAGTATTTACTCCACAGTGCAGTCTTTCAATAGAAGATCCACAATTCAGTCCAATCTTATATGATGAGCGACCCATCGGATAAGTCCCAGTTGATGGATACCATAAGGACTCCTTAAAGTCGTAAGATTAGTGGGCAGGTGATACATGCCTATATTTCCAGTAGTTAGAAGGCTGACACAGGAGGATCACAGGTTCAAGGTCAGCCTCAGCAATTTACTGAGGCCTTTCAGAATTAGTGAGACCCAGATCCTCCTGTTTCAAAATAAAAACAAAATAGGGTTAGGAGTGCAGTGTTAGTAACACACACACACACACACACACACACACACACACACACACGCACCTCAATACCGTAAAGAACAAGAGACTCCTGAAAAGATCTTTATTTTTGTGCTGATTAAACTCTGGGGTATACTACCTCCAAGCTACACCCCAAACTCTATTTTATTTTATTTTTATTTTGAAATCAGGTCTCACTAAGTTGCTGAAGGCCTCACTAAGTTGATGAACCTGTGATCCTCCTTTCTCAGCCTCCTAAGTATTGGGATTACAAGTGTGCACCATCACACCTGACTTCTGAGAAATTCTTAGAGCCAAAAAGGAGCCTACAGAAGATATGACAATTTAATGCAATATAGTATACTGAATGGAACCCTAAAAAAGAAAAATAGAGTAAGAAAACTAAATAAATTTTGTTTCTGTGTAACAAATAACCACAAATTTAGAAGATTAAAGTTAAATGTATGTATTATTTTATTATTTCTATGGTCAAGAGTCCAGTCCTATCTTAGTTGGATCCTATGATGATTAAAGTGTCAAAGTCTGTTAGCAAGTGTTTGATAGGCTGTGTTCTCATCCAGTGGTTCAATTGTAAGGAATTTCATGTCCATGTTTCTCCTTACTGTTGGTAGAATTCACTTCTGGTGTTCAGCTGACAATCTGCATTCTTGCTGGTTATTGGTGAGCTGTTATAGCTGAGGATGCATCCTGTAATTTTCAGAGGTAATATCAACAAAGTATTTACTTTCAACAATAATAAGTGTTAGTAAAACAAATAGAAACACCTACCTAAGGACTAAGAAAAATCAGTGTAAGTAGATAACAGATATTCAGTAGTGTAGCCTCTAAGCCTGTAGCTTAGAGGTGAAATTCAATCCCTAGTACCACATGAAGAAAAGAAGAAGTAGAAGAAGAAGAAGAAGAAGAAGAAGAAGAAGAAGAAGAAGAAGAAGAAGAAGAAGAAGAGAAGAAGAAAGAAGGAGGAGGAGGAGGAGGAGGAGGAGGAGGAAGAGGCATCTAACAAATTATCTGACAGAAATATTTTAAACTTTCAGGATTGAAAGTGGAGCCCAGCGTTAAATCACTTGTCTTGCACACTTGAAGATGTGAGTTCAACCCTGATTACAAGAGAAGAAGAAGAAGAAGAGAAGAAGAAGAAGAAGAAGAAGAAGAAGGAGGAGGAGGAGGAGGAGGAGGAGGAGGAGGAGGAGGAGGAGGAGGAGGAGGAGGAGGAATAGGAGGAGGAAGAATTTTAATCATCCTTTATAAAAGAGAACAAAATTAGGTCATTTTCAGGAAAATGGATGGAACAAGGAAACATGCTAAGTGAGATCAGCCAGTTTCAGACAGACAATGGTCGTATGCTTTCTTTATACATGTGAAAGCTAGAGAATAAACAAAACAGAAATAAAGGGGATTCAAATAAATCAGACTAGCGACCAAGACAATAGTGGAAGGGGACTGGAAGAAGGTTGGAGAATTGAGGAAGAAAATCGCTCACATAATCTGTCCACATATGAACGTATCACTACCAGTCTCACTGATGAACACAGGGAGGGAAGAGGGAGAAAGTAGGGTGGGATGCAGAGGTAAACACCAAGTGATGTGTGCATATATGTTTATATTACTTTGAATTTCAGTATAGTTACAATGCACCAACAAACACATAAATGTGTGTATGTGTATGTGTATGTGTGTGTGTGTGTGTGTGTGTGTGTGTGTGTGTGTGTTACCAGGGATTGAATCCAGGCGCATTCTACCTCTAAATTACTTTCCCAACCCTATTTCTTATTATTTATTTTGAAACAGGGTCCCTCTAAGTTTTGAGGGCCTCACTAAGTAGCTGAGGCTGCTGCAAACCTACAATATTCCTGTTTCAGTCTCCCATGTACTGAGATTACAAGAGTGTGGCATCACCCCTAGATAGTATAATATTTTTTAAAAGAAAATAAAATTCTAGTTAAAAATAATTTAAAAAGAAAAATGTGTCCACATTAATTTGTGTTGATCTACAAGACAGCTGAAGAAAAGGAAAATACAAAACACATACATAACATTTGAAAAGATCTTAGCTATTAGAGAAATGTGCTTATATGTTCCAGATGGCAAATCCCAGTGATAAATGCAATAATGTTCATTGCAATGGCACAATTTTTAGCAATATAAATATATATTTTTGAAAAAGACAGATAAGTGCTTAGTTATGTTGGTTTCTGGATATCAAAGTAGGATTTGAGGTCTATGCCAAAACCGATCCTTTTCACTTCCATTTTTCACTACTGAACTAACAGTGTAGAATTGAAAAAGAAACATAAAGAACTTGTGTTTATGAGCTTAGAATTTCTGAGACGAGTGCCTTTAAGAGTCTTCAAAATGAAGTCATTGAGCAATATTACAACCATATTTTGAAAACCTTTTAAATGAGCTGTTTGCAGTACTCATAAATGTTCTTTTCCGAGCTCAACCATTTCTGTTTTGTTTTTGCCAGGGTATTTGGATGTTGCCCTAGAGACTCGGGGATATCAGTTGTAAGTACTATAGTCAGACTGCAGCCAGAGTAGATACAGATGTACAAATCCATCTTTCTCCATTTGAACAGCCTGCTAAATTCTACATGCAGCTGCCGACTCGGAGTGATTTTTAACTTTTTTGTAATATATAGTCTGAAAATATTAAGATATTCCCTTCTCTTTTATCATTATCATTTATTTCTTTTCTCATTTTGATGTACAATGTAGATTTATATGACTTCCTCAAATCCTCATGATGTGTCTCTAACAATTTCCTGGTTCCCAGACATCTTTGTCTAGTCTTTATTCAACTATACAAATAACATATAATATAATACAGCAAGAGAAGAACAACATCAATTTAATTTTATAATGGAACTATTGACCAATGTTTGTCTACCAACAGTGTTTAATCAATAATTTTAAAAATAAAAAGGGAATTGTGATAATATGACACAGATAGGGATAGAGAATAAAGCTCTACAAAGCCTATGGTTTGGAAATAAACACAACACCACTATGGAATGATGCTGTTAACACCGTCCCCTTTCCCTTCTGCTTGCCCACTAGTGACACTTTACCTTTCTACTCCTAACCATAGAGAGTTAAATCTAGCTGTTCCAAAGGATCAAAACCAGAAGACTCAGTTTTTATCGGAAGACTAAATTGGTCTATTTTCCTATTCATCTCCATCCATGAATGTAAAGTAATGTATTAGCAAAATAACCATGCATAAACTACTCCTTACTATCAATGAAAATATCTTGCCAAAAGTAACCTATTTCACACTTTAAAAGAGGAGCCTATCCCATTATGATTATAAAATTCTACTCTTCCTTATATCAAAATACAGACCAGGACCACTGTATAAGCTTGGAGCCACAGCCACTCTCAGGAAAGGAAAACGGTGATAGTTTTCGACTAGGAAACCAGCTACACAATACAAATTCATTTACATGATGCGCTTTTGGCATCTGCCATCTGCAGCACATGAGCACACTCCCCTAATGACTGCATCCCTCCACGAGGGCCTGTGTTCTCTGTGTGCCATTTGCACTTTCCTTTTCATCAGCTCCCTGGCGAACCAAAGGGAACAATTCTTCCAGGTGAGCATAACAGATGCCATTTTCTGACCTCACCAGTAAAAGATCTGTTGCTTTGTTTGTCGTCGGAAATATTTCTCATTTGAGTGTACAATATTTGTGCTTTTCATACCGAGCCACCAGCTTGTAGCCCAGGTTGCAACTTGCAGTCTTCATTAAAATTCGAAATCATGGTCCCAGAACACCTCTGGCATAGCCATCAGGGGTATGAAACGTACGCCAGGTGGAGTACAAGGGGGACAGATACTAGAAATCAGAGCAGGAGCTACTCTGTCCTGCTGTGCCTTCAGAAGGCAACATATCATGGGCAATTCCAAGGTCAAGGGTGACTGGCATGAGTAAGAAGGCAAAACAGAAAGGACACCACCTACCAAACTAAGCATGCGTATCCATGTCCATAGCCGCACAAACACCATTGCCAAACTACGGAACCAGCCAAGATGTTCATCAACAGATGAATGGATTACAAAACTGTGGGATATGTACACGATGAAATTTTACTCAGCCATAAAGAAAAACACAATTACATCATTTACAGGGAAATGGATGGAACTGGAGGACATTATGCTAAGAGAGATTAGTCAGTCGCAAATAGTTAGAAATTGGATGCTTTTCCTAATATGTGAAAGCTAGGGGAAAATGGGTAACGGGAGGAACTCTACATGAAGAAGGAGATCCTATAGAGGATCAAATAAGGTGACCTAACTGAGGGGATTGGAGGGGTAAAGAGGGAAACTCTCTAGAGCACATGATGTACTTAAACAAACATATGGAAGTCAATCACTAAGCCAAGCATGGGAAAGAGGGGTGGGGAGAGAATGGGGTGGGGATCTGGTAAGGGCTAATTGGATGATGTGTGCATGTATGTCTCCACAAGTCTTATATTCCATTAAGATGTATGACTACAATGCACCAATTAAAATATTTTTAAATAAAAATAAATAAATATGAAAGAAAAATTTACTGTTCTAAAAAAAGAAAAAAATGTGCATTTCTGTCAAGATTTTCTTAAAATTTCAGGCTTTGTTCCTATGTTTATGCCACTTTTTTTAAAGGCTATAACATCTGAGACCATCATTTCTGTCACCTCAACTATGTCCCACCATAAACTTCCTCAAATTATGCCAACCCTGTGATATCTTTCTCTCCTTGCACTGACATCTCCTTGCTGCAATATTCATTGATTTCCTTCGTTTCTACATCACCATTGTGCCCATGATCTTTATCTTACAAAGATAAACTTTACTCAGCCTTTCCACAAATATTTATAAAGCTTGTACCATGTCCCACTTGTCCTTGACTTTTATTTGCTTTTTCTTACTACCTGGATGTGAGCACCTTAAGATAGGAATTTGGTGAAATAAATTTGTTTTGTCATCCCTGTTTTCTTTATAGTATAGGACAAAGATTGAAAATTTGATAATAACTTTTTAATTAAGAAAAAGGGAAGAGTAAATTATATAAAATAAAATATAGGTAAGTATGACAACTTAAGTAAGAAATGTACTGATCATATTTATGTTATATAATAGACATTTTTAAATCAGCAGCAAATTTCTGGGTGAAATTAAAATTAAATCACAAACTAGGATCATATTATTTGATTTCTTAAAGAAAGTTATTTTTGCCTGGTGTGGTGGTGCAACCTTGTAATCCCAGTACTTGGGAGGCTGAGATAGTTGGATCAGGGTTAGTGGCAAGCTTCAGCTCCTTAGTGAGGTCCCGCAACTTAGTTGGACTCTGTATCAAAATAAAGAATAAAAAATTGGGCTGGGTGTATAGCTTGGAGGTAGAATCCCCCTGGGTTCAATCTCCAGCTCTACAAAAAAAATAGGTATTTTAAAAGATGAGAATATAATAATTATGGCTATAGCTGATTAGAAACAAGAGATAAAATAAGGTAAGATTTTATGATATGACTTCTGGTTGGAGGAGTAGATGGCTGAAGAAATGAGGGCATTATAATTTTTTTTTTCTTTCTGTCATCCCTTGTCCTCCAGACTAAATTTATTTTGGTACCTGTAACTGAGTCTGATTTCCTGTTAACTCTACTACCAAATATGAATAATTAACTTTTCACTTAGCAAGCATTTGTTAAGTTAATAAAAGCAACAGAAACCAACTGGACACAATGATGCTAAGACCCAGCTGAGAACTTTTTCATACAGATAGCATTTAAGGAAAGAAAATTGACATTTAAAAAGAGTGTTTAAAAAAAAAAAAACATGTAGGACTGAGCCGGGCATGGTAGTGCACACTTGTAATCCCAGCATTCGGGAGGCTGAGACAGAAGGATCGCAGTTCGCGGACAGCCTCAGCTACTTAGTGAGGCCCTTTGCAACTCAGTGAGACCCTGTTTCAAAATAAAGAATAAAAAATAGGGCTTGGGGTGTAGCTCGGAGGTAGAATGCCCCTGAGTTCCATCCCCAGTACAGAATAAATAAATAAACTTAGGACTGAATTGGGTAGTAGGTGTTCTTTCTAAAGGAAATTTCCCAGGCAAACTCATAGATATCAGAAAGAACAAGCTATACTTAGAAAGATTCCCAAGACTGTTCTTTCCATTCTATCATCCTTCTGAACATGATTGGGTAACATTCCATTATGTTTTAAAGTACATCATTTTTTCTTTTTTTGGTGGTACTAAAGGTGGAACCCAGAGGCTTTCTAACTCTGAGCTATACTCCCAGACCTATTTTATATTTTATTTGGAAACGGTCTCACTAAGTTGCAGAGAGCCTCACTAAGTAGCTGAGGCTGGCTTCGAACCTGTGCGATCCTCCTGTCATAGCTTCCCAAGCAGGGGGATTACAACCGTGTGGCATCACGCCCAGCTCTAAAGTATATTATTTTTAACAAAAATGAATCTAAGAAATACTAAATTAAAAAACAGCTTAAAGTACAAATATTCCAAAGGTCAATGATGTGGGCTTGAGTTTAGTTTTATTTATCCATTTTTAAAATGTGCATGGAGATAAAAATCACAATTAATGACAACAAACTGTTACGTTTCAAAGTCCTTTGAGAAATTATACTATTGAAATAGATCATAATAGCTTGGCAAAAATTATTTAGAGTTTCTGAAAACATAGTTTGCTATTTTCCAAATGTATTATTTTATTATTTTAAAACATTTTAGTAGTTACGTATTATCATAGTGATATTAATTAGCCAATTCTACATGATAGTATCTCTCAAAACTATGTATTTACATAAACAATGATGATACAGAGATAAACACAAAACATCATCACTATTGTACTGATATATTTCAATTTTTAAATGTTTTTTAAATTTAGATAATAGATTAGATAATAAAGTAAAAATATTTTCAAAGATTAAATGTTAGCTCACACGACATTTTTGTTTAACATTCTTTCTATGTGAAATGAAGATAGAGAAGTGACTATGTTTAAACGTGAACAACTTGAAATGTTCAAATTGTGACAGAAGTTTTAAGTTGTAGGAAAAGAATAATCATGTTGCCTTCTCTGTTTTCACCAAGTGCCAGCTCCATCTATTCATAAGTCTCAAAGTGAGTTAAAATAACCTAATCTTTGTACTTGAGTATTGAACTGCATAATAACTACAGGTAAATTGAGAGGTAATTGGAGAAATTGAAATGTAAATAAGATGTCACTTTCATTATCTCTTCTTACAAAACTCTCCAAGGAGTAAAAATGTATAGGAAAATTTCTTAACTATGTCATTTACATCAATTTACATTTTCTATGATGCACTCTCTATTGTCCCAGAAATAAGACTTTCAAAATGGGTTAGTGAGACCAAGTAAAACTTGGCATAAATAGAAAGAAGAAATCACAATACTAGCACTTAAAATTTCATGTCCCTCAGTTGGTATCTTGCTTGCTATCCACCCTCTTACCAAGTAAGCAGGAAGGGAAAAATTGCACATCAAGGGCCATTGATACTACTTAGCACAACAGAAAAATGTCTCTCTAAACTTCTACTGCATGAATGAGCTACCTGGTTAGCAATTCCTGCTCGGGAACCACTTGTACAACCAGAATCAGTGCAACTATCAGACATAATTGCAAGAAGGTATTTCCTGTGCATCCTTTCTGTGTTCATACGGTTAGTTCTCTCATTTTGGGTTCAACTGTTCCTATTATGACAAAACTTGGTCAAGATCCTTTCAGCAGACTTTTGTCAATTAGTGACTGAGAGCCACCGAATTCTTTAATAGAAAAACACTGCATTCTATGTGTTGGGGATTGCATTAGGTACAATGGTCCTGATTTTTGTTTAGCCAGTATTTTCTTTTTTTTTCTTCTTTTTTTCTTTTTTTTTTTTTTTTTTTTTTTTTTTTTGCGGGTCTGGGTGTGGAGCCCAGGGGCATTCGTCCTCCGAGCTACACCCCCTGCCCTATTTTTTATTCTTTATTTTGAAACTGGGTCTCACTGAGTTGCAAAGGGCCTCACTAAGTTGGGGAGGCTGTCCACAAACCGCGATCCTCTGGTCTCAGCCTCCCAAGTGCTGGGATTACATGAGTGCACCACCAAGCCCAAATGTTTAGCCAGTTTTAGCCAGTATATTCAGTTCAGCACCATTCTATATCCTGTGTTGTTAGAGTAAATATTTGAATGCTGGCAGATGTCTGTTTTTTTTTTCTTCATGTTTTTCTCTCATTCTTGATCTCTTCAATTATCTTCTGATGAAATAAAAAGGCCTATCTGCCACGTATTTATGTTCACTAACTCCAAAGTGTACTTTTTAACATGAAGAATGTTTCCCCACAGGGTGACACAAGTTCTTATGTTAGTATTTTTTTCTGTGATTTCCTCTGACTAGGAAATCTTTCTCCCACTCTTTGAGTTTGCATGCTTTCTCTCAGTTGCTCCATGTGCTGGAGCTACAGTCTTGTGATCCTTTTGACTGCATCATCTTCCTAGGCTTGCTAAGCAACTGGCTGAGCTTGCATACCATTGCCTGATGTCCTAAATAGCCCCTCTCAACTCTGCTGATCCCAGAGTGTCAATAATTCTTCTGCTTTCTGCCCTGAGAACATCGTGAATAGATACTTGTCCTGCTATTACCATTTTGAGTGTGAATTAGAATAATGACTGTAATTTTTTTAGTGCTTCCTATATGCCAGATACTGTGATATGTACTTGACACACATTATCTAATGTAATGCTCAAAAATAAAAATCCATGAGGAAGGTACTAATGTTAGCCTCATTTAGAGGTGAGAAAACAAGATCAGAGGAAATTTTTATGTTAAATACAGTTGCAGAGCTAATAAGTGATTCAATTCTGTCTGATGCCAAAACATTCACTCTTGTCCATTAATCACAACAGCATCAGAAACAGTGGATGGGCAAAGTTAGGACTAGAAAATTATCCCTTTCTCTCATCACATTTTGATCTCTTTTGAAAATGTACTGTCCTACTCCATATATAAAGAAATAAAATCTTAATGAGTAGAAATGTGGTCCTATTGTAATTTATTAGTGTCAGGAAAGCCTCTTGATAACCCTCTCATCAATGGGTTTATACTGCATTTATGATTTTTTTCCAAACAGAAAAATGCAATTAATTTTGTTCTCTATAACTGAGTTTAAAGGAGGGCATTATTTAACCCCATTTCAAAGTGTGGAGATATTGAAAGGTAATGGAAATGTTCCATAGGCAGAAGTTAAAGTGCCAGCTTTGTTACAGATAAGTAAAATCTGGTTCAGGTATGTATAATTAGGCTGAGTCACATATTCAATCTCAGGCTACCTTTTCTGGGAAAGTCAGGCTCAAAGCAGTGTTCCTCAGTCAAGGGCAACTCCTCATCCTCAAGGGACATTTAGCAATGTCTGCAGAAACTTATTCTTGTCAAAAGTAGGGGAGTGTTCCTGGCATCTTAGGGTGCAAACGAGGGATGCTGCTAAATATTCTGCAATGCATGGAACAGTGCACAAAATGAAGAATTATCTGGTTCAAAATGTCAATTGTGTTCTGTTTGACAAGTCCCTAGAAGAACCGAGGGGAGACTTCAGAATAGAACAGAATGCATTCTCTCTGGAAAGAGGCCAATCTCAAAAAGAAAGATGGATGATGCTGACTGCACTTACCCAGTTCCTGCTTCAAAATTTATCAGTTTGATAATTCACCAGTCTTGCCCTAATGAGGAATGAAGAAGGAAGATTAGAAGGCCAACTTTGTGTTACATTAATTACTGTCCTTGAGCTGAAAAACATGAGGTGAGGGGAGAGGAGGTTCCTTCATTCTAAACCTATTTACATAATGTGATTTGTTCACATATTCTAAATTGATTCTCATAGCATAGGATCATTTTAATATGACAGTAAGTTAGTTTTGTAACACACAGTCATTTAATTCATGCTCAGAAGCACAATAAGGGTTTTATTTGCATTTAGGTCTATTTTGCAGGAAAGGAATGACCAATTGCAACATGTTATTTTATCTAAACTATCTTTTAAGCTCTACTTGAATACACACAAAGGCTTTTCTTACAGGATAAAAGAAAACTAAAATGGTTTGCAAAAGACATATTTGCTTTATTGATTAAGCAATTCAAATGAGGATTGACTAGTTACTATAATATCTCAGATACACACAATTAGCCATACTGTTAAAACTGAAAAACAAGAAAGGGAGGGCAGATAGCAGAGTCATTTGAATCACACAAAAAAACTGAGGTTCTGGTGTCTAGATCAATGCTAAAGGTGGATTAAAATATAACATCTAACTTTAATGCTTTCTTCTATTCTTTGACTTTTCTTTTTACTTCTATATTCTGAAACACATTAACTTTCCATTTCTTATCTTCTCTCTTTGAGTCTGAATAGAAAGTAATGCCCAGGAGGTTTTAGTCTACAGTCAGAAGTGAGGCAGACTTCATTTTCTACTGTTTTGATGTTTATATAAAATAATGTAAGGAATTATCCAGGACTATTAAACATTCAAGTGAAATTCTGACCTCCGTGATACCACCAGGCCAATCATAATAGTAAATAAGCCATTTTCAAAATAAGAAGGAATAAGAGTATATACCTCATTTGAAAACTATGACAAAGAGGGAAATTCAAATCTCATAATCTCATAGGAGGGGATATTTCTAATTATAGCCTAATAATATCTTTCATCCATTGAACATATACAATGACCAAGCACGACTGAGAGAAAATTATATGTAATATCTCATTTTATCTCCCCACTCTGTCTCTGAGAATCACTTTAATTGTCTGCATTTTATAGACAAAGAAAATTGTCTGCTGTCACATTGTGTTTTAGTAGAATAGAATTTAGTAGGCACAAGTTTGTCTGACTTCAGACCCCAGCAATTTTTTTTTTAATTTAATTTTTATTTTTTTGTAAGTGGAACTTATTGAGAGTAGTGTACATTTACATTGTCCTTCATGCTTTTCCCTCTCCTTTTCCCTCCCCCCTCCCCAATAGAGAGTGTCCTGGTTAATTGTGTTGTATTTATGCTATTATACATATTCGTATGTAGCTCCTCCATTGGACAACCTCAGCTTTCTTCCTCTCCTATCCTTCCGTTCAAGCTTTGCTGAGATTTCCCCTCCATCATCTGGAGTCCCTCTGGTATTACAACTACTCCCTAGCTTGGGCATATTAGAGAAAACATATGTCCCTTCTCTTTCTGTGCTTGACTAATCTCACTTAACATAATGTTCTCTAGTTCCTTCCATCTTCTTGAAAATGCTATTATTTTATTTTTCTTTATAGCTGAATAGAATTCCATTGTGTGTATTTCCCATAATATTGCAATCCACTCATCTGTTGATGGAAATCTAGGTTGGTTCCATTTTGGCTATTACGAACTGTGCTGCTATGAACATGCGTATGCATATGTTAACGTAGTTCTCTGATTTTAATCCCTTTGGAAAGATACCCAGGAGTAGTATAGCTGGATCTATTCCCAGTTTTCTAATGAATCTCCATACTGATCTCCATAGTGACTGAACTACTTTGCACTCCCTCCAACAGTGTAAAAGAGTTCCTCTTTCCCCACATCCTCGCCAGCAATTGTTGTTGTTTGATTTCTTTATGTTTGCCAGTCTGATCTGTGAAGTTATTAGAGAAAGGCATAGGATCTAAAATTCAACATATAGGTACAGGGAGTACCTTTCTCAATAAGACTTCCAAAGTGCAGGAAATTAAAGCAAGAATTAATAAGTAGGATCGCTTCAAACTAAAAAGTTTCTTCTCATCAAAGAAAACCATCAAGAACCTAAAGAAGAAGCCTACAGAATGGGAGAAGATCTTTACCAGCTACCACTCTGATAGGGGGCTAATATCCAGAATATACAAAGAGCTCAAAAAGACTCTACACTAGCAAAACAAACAACCCAATCAAGAAATGGGCAACTGAAATGAATAGACATTTCACAAAAGAAGAGATACTAAAAGCCAATAGATACATGAAAAGATTTTCAACATCACTAGCCATCAGGGATATGCAAATCAAAACTACATTGAGATTCCATTTAACCCCAGATCCCAGCAATTTAAATCCTGATGTGAAAATGTGTAGTAATTTTAAAATGTTCAGAAAGAAGAGTCAAATATTTTATAGGTAACTGCCAGTGTAGGAAAAATTTAACATTCAAAAATTGAAGAATGGTTTCTACTGAATGTGCATCACTTCTGTACCATCATAAAGCTTTAAATATAAAATGTAAAATACTATCACAGGCAACAACAAAAATAAATGAACAAATAAGAGAAAGGTAAAGAGCTTTATAAAGTTACACTCATTTTTAAAATGTTGGTTTTGAGCTACATTGAACATAAATATTTTTTGATATTTGAGACTTTCTGAATATAGAACCAGTTTTTAAAAATGAACCTCATTTTATATAGCTTAAGAGGGTTAATTTCTTTAGCACTTTTAGCCCAGATGTGGATATATGAGTGAGGTCTCAAGCCAGCGGGAACATCTCTATGGCCATAGAGACTTGTTTGAAGATAGTTTGTAATACATCTGAGACAATTTAATAAGCTCTCCCTATAACTTTTTGGTGTTGTCTGTAAAAAGTGAATAATGTGAGGGGTAAAAAAAAAATATTGTGTAGCTTTCAAGTTGCCAATATTATCTCACCATCACTTTGTGAGAGTCTTCTTCTCATTGGCACTTTTGCACCACAAAGAAGTAAAGACAGAGACAAACCCATTGCTTGAACTCTTACACCAAGGTATGCGCAAAAGTAGATTTTCAATTATAAAAATCAATAAATTCCCTTTGAAAAATAGTAAATTTGAACTGTATACTCTGCTCCTGGAATTAAAGGAGTCATAAAACATATGATATTTGTAGGGCACAAATCTGGCAATAATATCATTTCCCACTCTCCTGGACTCAGTGGAAGGGTGAGTTGCAGCCACATTACCTGTGTGCTATGGTTCAAATTTAAACTATTGATCTACTGCCACCTCTGGTGGAAGCTGCATCTCTCCCACTTTCTTCTCAGTTTTTACCATTTATTTGAAGTCAGGCCACATCACTTAGCATTTTTTCCAAATGATCAATACAATTCCTCCACTTTCTTTGATGACTCCAACACCTGGCTCACTTGTTTCCTGTCTCCATACTTAATCACTTATAGCTCCTTTAATAACAATGCCAATGATCCATTGAACAGCTTAATCCATTCACCATTATCACTCAACTCCATCCTTTCTGATCAAGTGGCTTTCAACTTTACATCATTCCCGTCCCTTTTTAAATGACCATATTCATCTTGGTCATTCCATTGCACAGTGAAAAAAACAAAACCATAAATAGGACTTTTACTTTTATACTTTATATTTATTTTATACTCCAAAAATAATATTATATTTATTTTTTTCAACCATAATGATGAACTCCATTTGATCATTCTCTGCATTGACGTGATAATATTACCACTAAGAGCCTACTATACTTTTGTATTTTATCACATCACTTATTCATTTCTACATATTTTTTCAAGAAATACTGTCTTAGAAAATACTTCCTTGTTGATCTTATTTCGATAACACAGCTCTTTTTCCTCACTCCTCACGTTCTATCTATCATTAACCCTTTTTGATTTGACCTTCTACTGTCTATTTCAATATTACTGTTTGTGTCCTTTCTACCCTGGTCAGGCTAGGTTGTGTCTCTTGTTTGCTGTCTTGATTGCACTTCCAGTTTCCCCATATTATTATTCTGGCTTCACTATATTTTGTTTCTCACCATTTTTTTATGATGTCATCTTAATTTTCAGACCAATAATTTGCTTCTTAATACTTGTAGAAAAAACGTTCAAATCATTGTTCAGTGATTTGACTTCTGCCTGACTCCAACTTCATTCTGACCTCACACCACTTCCCAACATGCTGTAATTGTTTTCCATGTTCTCTGTCATGCTATCTTTTCTACCCTGGATGTTTTGGATGTGATATTTTCATTTAGAATGCACTTCCCTCTGCATTGCTTCATCTAGATAATTTCAGTTCAGCACGTATAATTTTTCTCATACATATTTTCAGAGAAACTTTATATGATGTCACACTTAAGTTCATGGGTCTATTGTATAAGGGCCCTTATGACTGCATTTTTAATTTCTGCTATCTCTGTAATATTACTATATACTATATACAAGTACTATATACTTCATTGTCTAATATTTATCTCCCCTATATTTTTCTTAATAGAGGCTCTTAAATATATATCTATTAAATGAAAAATTAGATAAATGGAAAATATATTGAGATAAGATGTTCTGGGCACTATGTATTTTTAACATGCAAAAGTGACATAAAAACAGTCAACATATAAACACATGTATGTATGAACATATCAACAATGTGATAGTTTAATAACAGTACCAAAAATAGGAGTTCCTAACACAATCTAATGATGAGTTTATTGGGTAAAACTACAGATGGGCATATCACTTAGAAAGAGGAAAGGTAAGCAGGGCGTGGTGGCACATGCTTGTAATCCCAGTGCTTGGGAGGCTGAGACAGGAGGATCACATAAGTTCGAAGCCAGTGTCAGCTATTTAGTGAGGCTTTCAGAAACTTAGTGAGACCCTGTTTTCAAATAAGTTATAAAATAGGGTCGGAGGTATAGCCCAGAAGTAGAAATCTTCTGGATTTAACCTCTCAGTACCATTAAAAAAAAAAAGAAAGAAAGAGGAAAGGTATTACCATACTAATTCTGAAGACTTATTAATTATTGTCTTCCTGGAATGAGTGAGTATAATTGAAAAAGGCAAAAGGAAATTCAGTATTGAACCACAATTAATTATTATTTAATTCTCTTAACAGATTTTTATTGACTTTCCACTATTTATTTCATATTGTGCTAGACCATGATCGTAGGAGTAATACATGTGCCTCGTACTCCAATGCTTTCCATTCCAATTCATGAAGGAATCTTTTATGTGCAATATACTAAAATATTACAGGGGAAATGACAGATGACATTAGAGTACATCGAGGGTCATCTAGGCAGACTGACAGCTCTTTAAAAGTTTATTATTCTTTTGGAAAAATTGAAATGAATCTAGAAATATAAGTAAGAGTAAAAACTGGGACAACATATTCCAGACAAAAGAATGATCAAAAGATGAATGCATTGAGCTGGAAACATTATGCTAAGTGAGATTAGTCAGCCACAAAAAGTAAGAAATTGGATGCTCTCTCTAATATGCTAAGGCTAGGGAGAAAAAGGGTCATAGGAGGAACTCTAGATGTAAAAGGAGAAACAATAAATGAGCAAATATGGTGACCTAACTGAAGGGAATGGCAGGGGGGAAGAGGGGAATTTCTGAGTGTACAAAACATAAGTGCATTTATAAACATATCAACGTCAATCACTAAAGCAAACATGAGAAGGAGGGAGGGGAGGAATGGGATGGGAAATGAAGAAGGACTAAATAAATGATGTGTGCATGTATGCTTCTACCATCTTGTATTTCATTAAGATGTATGACTACAATGCACCAATAATTTAAAAAAAAAGATGAATTGGAGGAATGCTAGTACATTGTTTTGTTTTATGGTATAAGACAGTTGAAATCCTAAGTAGAGATAAGTCAATCTATAGATGTATGCAGGAGCAAACAACAGAATCTTTGAAAAGAAGAAAATAAACTGGATTTTTCCATGAAAGAAGTAAGAAGGATTTTAATTTGAAAAGTAAAATGAGATTTAGTCTTCAGAAAAAATATCTTTCATAACTCTGAGAAGATTATATCCGAAGATGGACAAAATCAAGAATGGGTTCATGTCACTAATCATGCAGTATTCCAGTCAGAAGTTTCCCAGGTGGAGAGCTGTGAATTCATGGCTTATATATTTAAATTCATATAATGCTAAGTCATACTGGAATTGATTTATTTTATCTATTAACTACTTAATATTTTTCTGGAAAACTTTTCTATCATCCCACTGTGTTCTCCAGGGAACTAAGCCAGCTACTTGCAAAGGATATAAACTCTAAAGAAATGTTGTTGAGTCATTCTTTATTTCCCCAGGATTAACTGTGTGTATAATCAGATTGGCTATTTGTTGCAAGAAGATGAGCAAATATTGGGAGAAGGCATCTTATTTGATAAGAAAGGATTAAAATATTAACTTAAACTTTTCACAGATATCAAATTTTTCTCAGTGGGATGTATTTGACAAAAAGTAATAAATATATCTCTACATAGTGTCATTTTAAAATGTACACTATAAAATATAAAAATGCTGTTTGCTTTTTACATTATTATTTTTATAATATTTCAATAAAAATCCTTCTTCAAATGAATTCAGCAGCGTTAAATAGCACATGAAAATTTAGACAGATGTTATATATAAATATCCAGAGTATAAATATCAAAATTATGCTTACAAGTATAGAAAAGATTTATTTTTATTTTAAGTGATTATCACTTTTTTAGAATGTATTACAGATAGTTTTCAACTGTAACAGAGAAGCAGAATGAATTATCAGAACTATGAATAATCCAGAAACATTTGTGTCCAATTTAGGGATGTAGTTTTTGGCAACAGAACCACTTTAATTGCTTGTTACTTAAGCAAAAAATTTAAACTAGGTTACTTTTCCTGTGTCTGTAGGAAATGGTTTACCAAATGAACTGTAAGGTTAATTGGTGAGAAATATGTGGGCTTCGGGAGGAAGTAAAAGCAAATCCACAGGTAATAAATATGCTACAGTACTTTATTACCTCATTTTATTAGATGCATTCCTAGAGCCATCATTTTGATCAGTTCTTCTCATGGATACTTAGAATAATTCACTTTCTTCTGTATTATTTTTGCTTGAACTACGTATATTTAAGGCGATCAATGGCAGGAACTAGTTGAATAGAAGTTATATATTTTACACATTTAAATATCAACTTTATATTTACTGAAGGAAATTGAATTTATTTCTCTAATTACTAAAGTTCAATGGTAAATGAGTAGTAAATTATACTCCCTCATGCTGACAGTAGTAGTTATCTTTGAATAAAAGCAGATTCATTCCTTTTTGTTTATTTATATAAAAAGTCTTATGAGAGTGCTATCTTGTATAAGGAATTATACAGAGGAGGTTGATTAAGGTAATTGATAGTGTGTCATTATAAAGTTATTTTAAAGAGGTAAGATTCTTTTTCAAAATAAAATAACTTTGGAGAAAACACGGAATTTTGTAAATGTTTTAAATCTGTACCAGAATCTGAAGATTTCTTGTTAGGGTTCAGAGAAGGGACAACATCTATATGCATCCTAGTTAGCTGACTAGGTCAAAATACCTGTTGCTTGTTAGGAGTGGATACTATTGGGGAACAGACAGTTGTTTTCAAGTTATCTATTCAGGGAATGGTGTTGAAGAATGCATAAGGAGAATAAATATAGAATGCTGGTTGGCAGCAGTAGCCATTTTGATTAGGTCATAAAAATTTTAGAAATTCAGTTTTCAGTAATACAGGGTGAGATGTTCTTCACTGTAAATGAAATTGACCAAACTTGAGTAGATTATTGACTCTTAGATACATATGATAAGCCTCTAGTTCTTGAATGAAACTTAAAATAGTGACAACCTCAAAGAGGCAATACAGATATCTGTCTCACACTGTAGACTGGCTAAGTATCAAGAGTATTTTATCTCTGGAAGACTGGATTCTAAATGCAGTTGATATGATTAAGTGAGTCCCACTAGACTGCAGTGAGCTGGGAGTGAGGTCCAAAGTGCAAGAGCTGTCACAGATTACTAGTAAGTCTATCTGTATCCCTTAGGGGCATAAGCAAATAAGAACCTTAAATTTTTGGTGGAGGATGTTGTTTTTATATTTCACCCTTTATTTAAAAAAAATTAAAGGTAGTTATTATGGGATATGTCAAGATATTTTAGAGCCATTTCACAATCAAAGTTTTAAAAATTATAGACAAGTAAGGGGGCTTCATGTTTTCTAAGCTTCCTGTGCTTCCAAAATAGTTATATAATCTCTGACAGTGTGCAAGTTTGTATTTTGGAAAGAACCCAATGCCTATACCAAATATGCCTCTATACTTATCTAACCTTAATCCATAAATTTAGTGAGCAGAAGAATGCTAACTGCTTTATTATTTGTATTAGTCCAAAGTTTATAATTGTTATTTAAGCAATGCAGACATGTGAATGTGAAAATGGCAGTTCCCCACTTCTTGCAGATCATCAGTAATTGAGTAACAAACTGCATTTCTTCCTCTTTCTATTGTTTTTAACCGTTTCCCTTTGTACCCTTTTTTTATCCTTAATTCCATATTATTCTTAACATTCCAGCCAAATCTTTCAACCATGTATCTATTACTTAAGGTTCAAGGCAGAAAATAAAAATCTTTCTACTTATTTAAAACACACTTAAATTTAGTGCAGAGAAGTAAATGGCTTGAAACATCCTTGGAATGCCTAAAGAAGCCACAGAAAGGGGAATCATCATTCTACTACTGATCTGAAGTATCTTGATCTAGCTTAAATGCACAGTGTTATAGGATGCCATGGCCACTGTACCTACTGAGACTGGCCAGGAGTGTTTTTCAATTGCCAGGAATCTGGCTACTGTTGTGATGTGGAGTCTGGTCAGCAGTGCTTTTTATGTCTCATATGATGGCTTGCCTAAATAAATAGCATTAGAAGGTAGCATCTTTCTGGTGTTTGTTTTCCAAAACTTATATGTTAGTGATTGATTAAAAAATCTTACTTGAATCCAGGGTGTGTTAGTCAGTTTTTTATAGCTGTGATTAAAAAAAAGCAGAAAAAAATTTAGGGAAGAAAAATGTTATTTTGTCTCGCAGTTTATAGGTTTCAATTAATGGTCTACTGGGTTTGTTGCTTTGGGCCAGAATCTCATGGAGGAAAGACATGGTATAAAAAAGGTGTTCGGCTCATGGCAGCCAGAAAGCTGAAAGAGAGAGAGAGAAAGAGAGAGAGAGAGGGAGAGGGAGAGGGAGAGAGAGGAAGAGGAAGAAAAAGAAAGAGCAATTGGGAACTAAACATAGCACCCAAGATTCCCAAGAACCCACTCCTTCAACTAGGTTCCACCGACTTTTATCTCTCATTGATGCCTTCAACTTATTTGTCCACCAATGTGATCAGAGACTCTGGGCTTTAATCACTTCCCCAAAACCCTGTCTCTGATCATTGCTGTATTGGGGACTAAGCTTTCAAAACCTAAGTCTCTGGAGGACATTTCAGGTCTCAACTATAACAGACTCTGTCTCTACTTGGGAGAAAGATTTTTTTTTTTCAATTTTCTAGTATCTCCAAATTGAATGAAGCTAGACTGGAGGTAAGAGGGCCAAATCCAATATCTAGACATAGCATTATACTGATTTGTGTTGCCTAACCAATTGTTTTCTCTTTCTTTTTATATTATTTATTTAATTAACACTTATAATCTTAGCATTTGAAAGGCTGAGACAGGAGGATCACAGTTCACAGCCTCAGCTTCTTAATGAGCCCCTTTGGAACTCAGTGAGATCTTGTTTCAAAAATAAAGAATAAAAACTATATAAACTCTATGGTTTATATTCTCCTGACTCTACCAAATCTCATTCTTGCCCTTTTATGTAACTATATTGTCCAAATTTACATTTTATAGCATATTTGCTATATCATTAAGTTAATTTCAATAATAAGTATCTAAAATTTAGGGAAGAAATGCACTATGGGGTTAAAAATCAGAAGTTATGCACATAAAAATTACTTCTCTACTAGGGACCTAAATGTAAATATTGTATTATTTCATTAGATTTTTAATTCTAAATAAATGTCACTTTTTAAATCACATTTATGTATACTGAAAATATGTAATTATTAATAAAATATAAATTAGAATATAGAGATATATGTTTTTGAATTATATACTTGCTCCTAAAGTATTTTTAATCAGGCAAAATTTATTTCATATAGGCAACATCATGAACTTAAGTATCTTCTTTCTTTTTCACAACTGTTTGAAAATGAATGATGAAAAATCACCGGGAAAGAATGATTTCATAACAGTAGCAACACAAATCATTCATTTAGTCATTTTAATCAAAATATTATTTTTTCTTGCATATACTTTAACTGTGAATTGACTAATATCATCCTATTTTCATATAAAAATTAATCTTGATTTCAAAAGAAGAAATAAAATTATGTTCACACTAATTAAAATTCCAACACAATTTTCCTCCTTTTTTAAACTGAAAGTGAGATTACTTCTCCAAATTATTTTTTTTCTGTCTGATATCTCTGTTGACTCAAAGTATTTTTCCATTTGCTCTCCTTGCCTCTAATATAAAATGAGTTTACAAAACTAATGCTTAATCATATAATCTAATAAAATGTCCACTTTTCCCTTCAGAGGAGTCTCTTTTCTCTACTGGAAGCACATGCTCTTATCAGAATCCAGGAAGCTGTGTTGTCCCTTAGTTCAGAATGCTGGACCCAAGAGTCTGATGTTGTATTTACTGCATGAACAACAACTTAATTAAGTGTTGCTTTAGAAACATCACCAGAGCTTTGTTTCTGGTATTGCACTCAGGCATGTATCACATTGTTTTGACACATGCATTGGGAGATTTGCTTTGTAGTTAGTCATGTTTTTGGAGCACTACTAGTAAAGACAGAAAAAAAGGAATAATCCTACTGGTATATCAGGGAGAATATGTTCCAATATCCCTAAAATGACTCTATAAGACAGAGTGAAGAACAGAATTTTCTCCTGAGATCATTTTCTGTGAATATTTTATCTTTTGACATTAATGGATTTTAAACAAGTTTTCCCCACTACTATTTTTTTTTTTCTTGGTGGTACTGGGTTTCTGGAAGCCTTCTACCTCCGGGCTAAACTCCCAGACTTATTTTATTTTTTGGAAACAGGGTCTCCTAAGGCAGTGTGGCTGGCTTCCAACCTGCGCGATCCTCCTGTCTCCGCCTCCCAAGCGCGGGGATTAAAAGCGTGCGCTACCATGCCGGGCTCCCCACTACTATTTTAAAGATAAAAAATCAACTCTGAAAAGGTATTTTTCTCCCACACTCCCATATATTTTAATAGTTTTTATGGTGTATTGTAGGCATACATCTTAATGGAATACAAGATGGTAGAAGCATACATGTACATATCACTTATTTAGCCATTTCCTAATTCCCACCCCATTTCTTCCCCCCTTACTCCTTTTCATGTTTGGCTTCCTAATTGACTTTGATGTGTTTATGAGTGCACAACATGTAGATTAAGGAATTTCCCACTTCCCCTTCCATCACCCTCAGTTATATCACCTTATTTGCTCATTTATAGTTTCTCCTTCTTCATCTAAAGTTCCTCCTATGACCCGTTTTCTTCCTGGTTTCTACATATTAGGGGGAGTATCTGATTTCTTATTTTTTGTGACTGAATAAACATAATGTTTTCCCATATTTATCTTCCTAAAATACATATTTATATATTTAAATTATTTTGATAATTTTACTTAGACTATGATTTATCATAATAAACTCTTATTTTTTAAATTTTTGTTCTGTGAATTTTAGTCATATATCTTAATAGAGTATAAATAGTAGAGGCATAGATGCATGCATCCCTCATTTAGCCCTTCCCCAATTCCTACCTCATCCCCTTCCTCCTTCTTCCTTCTCATACTTGACTTACAGACTGACTTTATGTTTATAAGTGTACATCATGTACATTAGGGAAATTCCCTCTCCTCTCTACATCTACCCCCAATTAAACCTCCTTATTGGTTTATCTATAGTTTCTCTTCTTTTATCTAGAATTCTTCCTATGATTATTTTTCTCCCTAGCATCCACATATTAGGAAAAGCATCAGATTTCTTATTTATGTGACTGACTGATATCATTTAGCATAATGTTCTCCAGTTCCATCCATTTCCCTGAAAATAGCATAATTTTGTTCTTCTTTATGGCTAAGTAAAATCACATTGTTTACATATCCCCTAGATTTGTAATCCATTCATCTGTTGATGGACATCTTGGCAACAGGTAAAACTTTCTCAACAAGACCCCAAAGGCACAAGAAACTAAATGGTAGATTTATATATGGGATTTCATTAAAATGAAGAGATTCTATACAACAAAGGAAACTATCAAGAACCTCAACCTAGAGCTAACAGAATGGGAGAAGATTTTTGCCACCTTCTCCTCAGAAAGAGGACTAATATCTATAATATACAGAGAACTAAAGGAACTCAGCATTAGGAAAATAAATAACCCAATCAAAAAAATGGGCAAGTGAACTAAACAGACACTTCATAAAAAAAAGAAATTCAAATGGCCAATAAATGCATGAAAAAATACTCAACATTATTAGCAATCAGAGAGATCCAAATCAAAACTCCCTGAGATTTCACATAAATCTAACTAGAATGGCATTCATTTAAAACACAAACCACAACAAATGATGTTGAAGATATGGGGAAGTAAGAACTCTAAGATATTGCTGGTGGAATTGCAAATTAGTGCAACAACTTTGAGAAACAGTATGGAGGATTCTCAAAAGAATGGGAACAAACTTAACATATGATCCAGCAATACCACTTCTGGGTACCCAAAAGAACAGAAACCAAACTACCAAACTAATGCATGGGTATCTAACTTCATAGATGCACAATTCACAAATGCTTAACTATGGAACCAGCCAAGATGTCCATCAACAGATACAAATCTATGGGATATGTAAAAATGGAATTTTACTCAGCCATGAAGAAAAACACAATTATGTCATTTACAGAGAAATGTATGGAACCAGAGAACACTATGGTAAGTGAGATTAGTCAGTCACAAAAAATGAGAAATTGAATGCTCTCTCTAAAGTGCAGAAACTAAGCTGGGTGTGGTGGCACACGCTTGTAATCCTAGCATTTGGGAGACTGTGACCTGGAAGATCGCGGTTCGCGGACAGCCTCAGCTACTGAGGCCCTATGCAACTCAGTGAGACCTGGTTTCAAAAATAAAGAATAAAAAATAGGGCAGGGGGTGTAGCTCGGAGGTCAAATGACCCTGGGTTCCATCCCCAGACCCGCAAAAAAAAAAAAAAAAAAAAATGCAGAAACTAGGGAGAAAATGGGTCATAGGAGAAACTCTAGACCAAGAAGATAATATAGATGAGCAAATAAGATGACCTAACTGAGGGGGATGGACGGGGGAAGAGGAAAATTCTCTAATGTATATGATGTAAACAAACATATCAAAGTCAATTACTAAGCCAAACATGAGAAGGAGGTAAATGGGAGAAAATGGGCAGGAATTGGGTAAGAACAAATTGGGTGATGTTCGCCTATATCCCTCTACCATCTTGTACTCCATTGAGATGTATGACTGCAATGCACCAATAAAATATAAAAATAATTATTATTATAAACTTAAAAGTGTGATAATAATGGTATTGCCTTCAATATTCGTAAATATTAAAGTTTAATTTTTAAACATTCTTTAGGAGAGTGGAAGGCCTTTGGAACACTTTAGAAAAATAACTTTTGTGACAAAAGTGGCTCTTCAAATCAGTGAAAAATTAATGATATTTTAAATTAACAGTATAGAAAGAAGAAAGTTTTAAAAAATCAAAATTATATAGCAGTCACATATATTATTTATATGCATTTATATATTTTATACATTTATATATTTATTACATTATGGTCTCTTACTACATTAATTAACACTAGTATGTTAATATTTATATATTATTGTTAATATTAATTTTAGATAAAATATCAAACATTTAACTCTTCTCAATAACATTTAAATCAGTGTGTTATTCTATAAATTTATTACCAAAATGTTACAAAACAAAATTGTGTTGGATTAAAAAGCAAAATGGGATTAGATTAAACATAAAAGAAAATTAAATATATAAAACAAATAAGTTATGAAAAGACCTATATTTATTTCTACATGTGCAAAAGATAAAAAAGGCAATTCTCAACAGAAAGAGAACAAAATTAATGTAATATAGAGAAACTACAAAATGTTAGAGCACAAAATAACTCCAAATTGCAAATATTCAAGCAATAAAGATTTCTTGCTCATATTATATGCAATAGCTTAAAGCCAAAGGGAACTTAGTTCTTGCTTGAATTAAAGATAAATTGGAGGACTGCTTTGTATCCTCTCCATTCAATGACCTGACTCTTCAGACTTCTACCTAGAAATGGCATCTTCATGTCTGTTCATTTCATTGGTTAAATCAAGTCACATAGTCACTATATTTCCACGTTTTTTTTCCAGTTCTGAGTAAATGGAACAATGTTTCAAACTAACTCTATATTTTATTTTTTAAGTTTGATTAATTAGAACAAAGTGGGCTCAGAAAGAGATAAAAGCAGTTATATTTTTCTCTTGTTTTTGATACATTTAGCTGTAGAAGTAGAAGCACAAGAAAGAAAAAGAAAACAGTTTACCACCATACAATGTAGGTGAAATAATTTAACTGACAGGAGCCAAAATAGCTTCCAAAGTTAGAAGTAGCTATACAATAGAGGATTAAGTGACATAGTAAAGTGTAAAAACATCTGGTTTATTAAATCTGAATATATAATTCAATACTTTAATGTTCCTTAAGAGAAATTATACAATATGTTGACAAAATCATAAATATTAGAAAGAAAACATTCTGCTTGATTATAAATGAGCCTTTTATCAAATTACTCATAAATTATCATTATTTAATGTATCATGTATAACTTTTACCTTATTAAAAAGTCTGCATCTTTTTTTATCTCCTCTTTAAAGTGTTGAGGTAGAATATAACTCTCATCTATTAAAGTCTCCTGTCTTAGCCGGGCACAGTGGCACATGCCTATAGTCACAGTACTTGGGAGGCTAAGACAGGAGGATCTTAGGTTCACAGCTAGACTTAGCAACATAGGGCCTCCACAACGTATTGAGACCCCGTTTTAAAATAAAAAGAAAATAAGGCTGGAGTGTACCTCAGAGGTAGAATGCCTCTGGGTTCAATCTCTAGTACCTTAAAAATATTCAGTCTTTTGTCTATGGTACCCACTTAATTTTGTAATGGCTGAAGGTTTGAAGGCTGATAAGTTAGATAATATTATGATACCAAAAAAACCCAAAATCTCAGTAGCTCTTCTTCATGTACTAGGCATTTTACTTACATGCCAACAGGTAAAATTCTGTCTGTGCAGCAGAAGAAATTTTTGAAAGATTTATTATTTTTACATTTCATTTTTTGTAGAACTGGGGATTGAATCTAGAGGGATCATACCACTGAGCTATACTCCTAGCCTTTTTTAAATTTTGAAACAAGTTCTCACTAAGTTGCAAGACTGGCTCGAACCTGCCATCTTCTTGCCTCAGTCTGTCCAGTCTCTGAGACTGTAGGTGTGCACCACAAGGCATGGCTAAGACTTTGAAAATTAAATATTTATACCTAAACTTGATGTGTTATTATGTAACATAATTTTAGCTCAAATTTCACTGGCCACAGAATATTATATGACCTCATCTTTCTTGGGTAAGTGAGTAGATAAGATTTACCTTTTTACCTTAGAGAGAAAAATTTAGTATCATCAAATAGTATGAATGATTATCAAAGGGATATACTGGAAATATATTTGTATGAATAATCTAAAATAGAAAATCACTAGTGTTGCTTATAGCAATTAAAATATCTCATATATACACACATTGCATATTCATACATGCACACAGACTCTCTCTCTCTCTCTCTCTCTCTCTCTCTCTCTCTCTCTCTCTCCTCTCTCTCTCCCTCTCTTCCTCTCTCTCTCTCTCTCTCCTCTCTCTCTCCCTCTCTTTCTCCATAAACCTTTGTAAATTACCTAGGAATTTGGCAGTGTATTACTTTAGTTAGCTAAACTGCTTATGCATAAATGATAAAGCAGCAGAATGCATAACATTTTTTTAATCGGATTGTTTAATAAGGAAAAATATTTTGAATTCTAAGTAAAAATCATGTAAAAAAAAAGGGGGACTGAAAGGCTTTTTTTTTTTTTTAATGGATTATCAACCCTGTATGATGGATGATCCTTCTCTTGCATTTGAAAGCACAAGATTCTTGCTTTCATTTTCAAAACCATTAATATAACCAGTGGAAAAGACAAATCTCTATGCAAGACACCCAGATGCAGCGCATTTCCATGAGTTTCTTCCAGTCACAGCAGTCTACCATGCACTGCATCCTTCACTTGCCTGCTCCCAATCCATGACTGTCTCAGACCTATTCTACGTGCAGCACATGTTTGGAGAACTATACTTTTGATTCTTCTCTACATGTTTCTGCAGTCTCTGCTGCTCTCAGCAAGCCCCAGTTACCAAAACTGCTGTCTTTGAATTTCTGATTTCTCGTTGCTTCTGATTTCTGTTTCCCCAGGATTTCTTCTGATCATCGCTTCAGTTTGTTCATGGTGTCTGCTAACTCGAGGCCTGTGTTTCAAGATTTCTGTCTCCTCAGATGGAATTCCTGCAATCCAATGCTGATGTTTCCCACACGGTACAATAAAATTTCCCAGATAAAGCTCTAACCTAATCAACTAACTACATTATGCCTGTTTGTGTAGGATCTTACTTTTGAGCCTTTTCATATAAAATGACTTGTATGTTAGTTTCCATTGAATCTATTCTCATTTTGGGCCCATCTGATTTTTCTGAGAAAAGTAGTCAATAAAAACAGAATCCTTTATACTTCAGAAAGTCTTAAGATTCACTAAAAAGAGCAGGAATCATAATTAGAGATCATCTCAGAAACACATTTTAGTTATATGTGTGTGTTTGTGTGTGTGTGTGTGTGTGTGTGTGTGTGTGTGTGTGTTGACACCCACCTTCATGGAGTACTGCATTCTGTCTTCGAATTAAGCCCCTGGCCTTATTTGGAAACAGGGTCTCACTAATTTTCTGAGAGTCTTCTAAGTTGCTGAGGTTGGCTTCAAACCTGTGATCCTGCTGGTTCAGCCTCCCAAATCCTGGGATTACAGGCCAACAATTCTAGCCTTTTAAAGTTTACTTAATTTAACCAAGTTTTAATGTCTACTGAACATTATAATAAGTTTCCTATATTGGGAAAAAGGCTATAAAGAAATTTTCAATAGTTAGATACTTTATCAATCATCTGATGTAAAGAAAAGAAAAACTGAATAATTAGTCAGAAAATTATATGTGATGCTTATTATATATCAATTTCTAACCTTTCTTAAATTTATCACTCATTGCTCTAAATCTCCCCATCAGTGTGCTTATGGCCTCATACTTTTCAATTGACAACTACTTTTCTTATATTCGTACAACCTGAATAGATCCTGAGAGACCATAGATTATGTTGGATCCAGGAATAAAATCCCACTGGGTAATGCCTGTTTATAAGTTCTAAAGTACACTTTATTAGCATATAAATTGAAAATAGCAACTTTGATCAGATTGTTTAATGAAAAACACCTCTTAGTACAAGTGAAAAACTATTTTCTTAATCCAGGTTGCTTAAAAAACAACAACAAAAACTACTTATGTGATTACTGCAAAAGGTGACAGGAGACAGGAAATCAAAGTGATGACTAAGCCAATCAACCTTTTGAAAAAGTCTTAGGTTAACTCTTGGCAGGTAAATAGCTGGATGCACGTGTAGACAAAAACCCTCCACAAAACTCTTGATGTCAAGGTCTTTTGGGTAATAAAGACTTCCCTGTGATGAAATCCATAAGGCTGCAACCTTAAATACGGCACACAAGATTAGCCCTGGGTGACTACCTCCAGGTTTCCCTTCAGTGACAATGCACCAATTCCCCCTTTTCAACAGGGAGTGGTAGGGATTTGATCAAACTTTCAACCTTCAATTTCCCTAGAAGAAAGACATTTCTAAAAATATCAATTTTCTTAGAACTAACATATAGACATCATTTTGTTTTCCTTCCTGTACATGACGCTTGTGTCATTTAGAAGATTAAATTACTTCATTGAAGGTTGTTTTGGGTTTCTATAATGCTTATAATTATATCACAAATAAGTTACACTTCATGAAAAAAAGTGTTTAATAGGGTCACATCATTGTGTTCACTTCTGATCATTCATTTTTGAAGTGAACATTACTTTAAACCATAAATCTCAGTAAAAGGGCCAAAGATATCTTGCTCTGACTGGTAGGTCCGAGTCCAAGAAGAAAGAGAATAAATACATGTTGCCGAATGTGTGAAAGAGGAGGAAATAGAATGTATTGGACTATATATGCTAGTTCTCTACAGCAACAACATAAAATTTGCCTGAGAAATAAAGTAATACTATATAAAGAAATATTATAAAAAACTTTTACACCTAAAAAATTGCTTACTTTTATAGAACATATATACTTTTGTTTTTTAAACACTAGGGGGGAAAGGTATAACAAAAATAATGGAGGTGTGAATTTTCCCTAAGCAGGAAATCTTATACTGCCTATAGAGATAAGAAAGACTTATAGAGGAAGATATAGAACTATAGGAAATAAGACAGCTTCTTTTATCAGATTTAGTTTAGCAAGACACATGAAGTGGATGGAGTGACAGAGGTCCACAAGCAGACTGTACTAGCTTCCTGTAATGGTTGTCACAAGTATGGCTAACAGTGGCTCAAAAAAACTGACTGCTTACAGTCCTGGAGGTCCATAGTCCTCTAGAAATGGGTCTCACTCTCTAAAATGCATTTTTTTGTGCTCCCCAAAGGTTCTAGAAGAAAATTTGTTTTCTCAGTTTTTACTTTTGTTTTGCTTCTATGGGCTTTGCTTATTCCCTGTCTTGTGGCCACTTCCATTGCACTGGCAACATCTACCCTGAAACTGTCTAGACCTTCTGATAATAGGCTGCCTATTCACTAATAATATAAGAACACGAATTATAAAGGTCTTTCTTGTAATTCTGTGATCAGTCTTATAGAGAACATATTTATAGTTAATAATACTGATTAGGCTCTTAAGTGCTTACAACACACTATTCTAGCTTCATCTTGACTTTTTCCCTTATAAATATTGTCTTATGTAATAGTACAAAATACTTTTACTTCAAACCCATAATAGGATAACTTTGTGTGTATGTGTGTGTGTGTGTGTGTGTGTGTGTGTGGTACTGGAGTCCACCTAAGGGCATTCTATCTCTGAGTTAAACCCCCAGCTCTATTTTTTATTCTTTATTTTGAAACAGGGTCTCACTGAGTTGCAAAGGGCCTCACTAAGTAGCTGAGGCTGTCTGAGAACTGCAATCCTCCTGCCTCAGCCTCCCGAATGCTGGGATTACAAGTGTGCGCCACCATTCCCGGCTAATAGGATAACTTTTAAGGGAATATTATCTAGGTTCTATCAAAATCCCTGTGAAGAAAAAAACCATAGGGCACTATGTTTTAATCATGTTTACACAATTATCGTTTAATGGTATACCTTAAACTTTGGTTGAAGTTCACTACATTAAAAGACATATGATGCTGGGCGTGGTGGCGCACGCTTGTAATCCCTGCTCTTGGGAGGCTGAGACAGGAGGATCGCATAGGTTCAAAGCCAGCCTCAGTTACTTAGTAAGGCTTGAAGCAACTTAGTGAGACCCTGTTTCCAAATAAAGTATAAAATAGGTCTGAAAGTATATCTTTGAGGTAGAAAAGTCCCTAGGTTCCACCCCTAGTACCACTAAATAAATAAATAAATAAATAGGAATAAAAGACATATGATTTTGTTTTTCTTTGTACTGAAATCATCACTGAGGGCCCTATATGTATTTAAAAGAATATCAAAGTCTAAGCCTTGAATGTGCAAATGTTTTATTTGGTAAATAAATTAATATATAACTGATTTAGGTTAATTTTATTAACATGTGATTTATATATTACATATAATGTTTAAGACAATTGTATGTAATGTTTTATACATTTACCATATATAATTTTATATATGTTCTGTACCAATTCTTGATATCTTGGAATTGAAGTCAGAATACTGTATTGATACATGCATATACATATTTATAACAGCATAATTTACAATAGTCAAATTATGAAACTAAACTAGGTGTTTGTCAACAGACAAATGGATAAAGAAATTGTGGTATATGCATACAATGGAATATTACTGAACTAGAAAGAGCGATAAAATTATTTGAAGGAAAATAGATATAACTAGAAAATATTATGTTGAGATCAGCCAGTCTCAGAAAGTCAAAGGTTGTATTTTTCTTTCATATGTGGAAGCTAAAGAGATAAAAAGAAAACAAAAGGGACTTAAGTGAGGAGAGAGATAGTTGAAGGTTATTAGAGGAGGGAGTTAAGAAGTAGAAAATGAAGGCTTGAAAGGAGAAAAAGTTCAAATAATGCTACGTCTATACATCACTACCAATCTTATTAACATGTTTTTTTTTTGGCGGGGAGGGATTCGGAGAGAAATACACCAAGTACTATGTGTATAATGCATGCTTGCATCACATTGAACCTAAATACAATGTGTAATTATAATGGGCCAATAAAATTTAATCACATATATATGAAATGAATGCATTTAGGGAGGTACATTCCACACCTGCAGCAGACTCTGGCCCCGTGCTATTTCTTGCTTGAAGCCCTTGTGTTTCAAGCACTTGTATTTTTCTTGTTTATTATCATTCTCAGTGTTACTAATATTATGTAATTTCTCTCAGAATTAGTATATTACTAAGATTTTATGTTTGCTAAAGAAAACTGGCATTTCTTTCCTATATAAGTATCTTCCAAATTAAAATTTTTGAAACAATCATTAAAATTTTTGAAACAATCATGCCTAAACATGTTTTAGTGAACATCATAAAGCATACTCTAGGTGAACATAAAATATGAATAAGTTAAAAATAATTAGGCATGTTAAAATTGTTAGGCCATTCCTCTCTGAAAAACATTATCCTAGTTTATACAAGTGCATTATTAAAACAGGATGGCTGGTAATGAGCCAAAAATGATGCATAATAAAATGTACTTTTTTGATTTAATGTTGTCAAGGTTGGTCTTTCTCCTTAATTCTCATTTTCTTCAATATTTAGTTTTTTAAATGTTCCTTTTTATATGACTTTACATATACCTTTTTTAAAAAAGTAAAGTATAAAATAATTATTTGATCTATTGGATAGAGTACCAACATATAAACACCATAATTATGCAGAGAAGTAAAATAATACTTATAAATTTTATATTATGTTCTCAGGGTCACTTTCTTGTCTATATAAATCAAATCAAGCATAATAGCACATATTTGAATTCAAATATATTCTTCATTTGAATTATTTCTCAAATTGGCTGTTACATTTTTAGTATTTTTTGCTATTACTATTCTTGTTAACACTTATTAATTGTACAAATTATTGAGATTCAGTGAGTTATTTCCATTCAGGAATACACTGTTTCTAGACCACTTCCACCCAGCCTCCTTCTACCCTTATTCTTTTCACCTATTCTACATGCTTATTATTACCTAATACTTCCTTTTTCATTTCCAAGTTGATTAAAAAAATGTTTATTTTGGATAAAACCCAGGAGTGGTAAATCTGGATCATAGGGTAGTTCAATTTTTAGTTTATTAAGACCCTCTATATTGACTATATTAACATTCCTACCAATGGTGTTTAAAGGTTTCTGTTCTTCCACATCCTCATTTTTTTATTTGTTTGATAATTGCCATTCTTTAATGGGAGTGAACACTTTTTGAGTAGAATCACATTTGAAAATACAGCATTCTTTCTAAAATCTAATGGACAATTTGAAAGTATTTAATTGAAGAAATGCAAATCTACTCTGCTCATAACTTTCCTATGCCAGGCTGCAATCTACTACACAGTAATTTAGTGGCTCTTTACCAGGATCACATGTAAAAAAAACAACATTGTAGGAAAATTGTCAAACTAAAAATGCCAGAGATTAGTCCAGTATGCTGTTTAATTTTTGTAGGCCCTTGACATGAACAAAAAAAGGAGAAGAATCACAAAATAATGTTTGGACATTTCAACTTAAGAACCAACTGAATACAAAGTACTAGATGTGGTGACAAAAAAAAGCAAAATTTAAATTAGAAAAATTTAAAACCTTGTTCTCATTTAAAGAAATGATAAAAATTAATGCTTTAAATGTATTGTCTTCATACATAAAGAGCTGTTTTCATCCAGTCACTTCTGAACACTTAAGTGACTTTGATTTGATTATACCATATCAAATATTTAGTTGAATAATAAATTAAGAGTCAAATATATCTACCACAATCACTTTAAATGAGCCAAGATCATATAAAACCTAAAATGGGAAAATAATATTGGCTTAAGATCTAATAAATCTCTAATCTACATACAATCCCTATTGGACTTATTTGCATTTCTAAACCCAAGTGATATGTTTGCCTGTTTTTGCAGGGATTCAAACTTAGGCTAGGGATCAATTCAACTTTCCCCGTGTGATCCTAATACCTAACCAACTTAATTGGTTTGATTTGCAAAATAAGGTCTAGAAATGGAAATGAATGACAATAAAATAAAATTTTGTACATTTCATTTTCTAATCATTGTCAAAATAATAATGTATAACTGCACAAACATGGATAAGCATATAAGGGATAAATTAATAAATTTGAATTATAATGCCATTGCAGAAGCACTAAAATGATAGAAATTCACTATCTTTAATCAGACAAATCTGGTAGCTATATTAAAATATTCACTAGGGAACAATTTCAAAGCTTTATGTTATCTTTTATGCTCCTTCACATTTTGGATTGGAGAGGGAAAATTGCCCTGGAGGAGAAATCCTTCAGAAAAAGAGGAGAGGGAACACAAGGACTCAGGAAAAAAAAAAAAAAAAAAAAAAAAAAGTTTGCAACTGCAGAGAATGATTAGTACAAGGAAAAGGAGGAGGAGACATCTGTTGGTGAAATGGTTTTTAGAGATAATTAAGTGCATTCATCCAGAAATAACACATATTATACATCTTTTGCAGGCACACATGGCTTTACTAAAAAACAAGAGAGACTTTGAAAGGCCCACAAAAATAATCAGGAGCTTTGATTCGATGTCACCAAAATGTCAATTCCCCCTGTATGCCTCACCCTAACCTTCTTCACATTACCTAAAAATTTGTTATTGCAGAGTATGTATGCTATTTATAGAGGTAAATTTGTTCAGAAAGTATTGATAGAAAAGTGTATCTTGGTCCTCAGGTTTCTTAAGTATCATAGACTAACATACTATTTCAGTCTGATGGAATGTGTTTGGATTTCTGGGCATCTAAAGAGGTCTGAGTATAAAAAAAAATACTGTTCCCAAAAATTGGCAGCAGATTATTTTTAGCTTTGAATAAGGCAATTAACCTGACAGTAATCACTGCCTTAACCCTTAATAAAAAATTAACCTAGAAATACATTTTAGATTTTACTTGATTTTGCTTATTTAATTTCTATAATAGAATTTTTGGTTCATACCTTAGTTTGTATTGCATTCCTGTGTAGCGTGGGATATATTCTGTATATCACTAAATTGAGATCCTTAAAATGTAGTTAAAAATAAAACAACCAGGCATGGTGGTGCATGCTTGTAATTCCAGTACTGGGGAGGCTAAGATAGAAGGATTGCAGGTTCATGGCCAATCTTAGGAACTTATAGGCCCTCAGTAATTTAGTTAGACCTTGTTTTAAAATAAATGAATAAAATAGAACTGGGGATGTAGATCAGAGGTATAATGGTCTGAGTTCCATTCCTGGTACCACAAAAAACATTAAAAAGATAGAAAAATAAGACAAAAGATATTTACAAGAGTTAACAAATATTGCTATTCAAAGAAAATATATGAGGCCATTCTTGATTTTATGCTTACAGTCATTTTAAAAATTAAGTTAAAATAAATATATAATTAAAAATGGGAAAGGAAAATTTCTTCCCATTAATCCAGGTTAACTATACAAACAAAATGAGTGGTATTTCTACCTTAAAAATAATTTGACATTTAGAGATTTCCTAAAATATGACTAGATAGACCTTTGATTTTTCTGTCTCACATCTTCTTGCCTATGCAATATCTCCTAAATATATGTGATCAAATTTTTTTTAATGGGCAAAAGATAGTGGTTCCTCAAAAATTAAAAATAGAACCATCATCTGACCTACAAATGTAACTAATGGATAGATATCTAAAAGGAATGAGAGCCAGGCATGATGGTACACATGTTTTATGTTTTGGGAGGTTGAAACAGGAGGATCATAGTTTTGCAGCCAGCCTCAGAAATTTATTGAGGCCTTCTGTAGTTCAGTCAGACCTTGTTTCAAAAATACAATAGGGCTGGGGATGTAGCTCAGAGGTAAAATGTCTTCCCTCAAAAAAAGATAATGAAATAAGTTTATCATGTATGTTCTACCGTTCACTACAGCACTATTCACAATTTTAACAGTATGGATTCAGCCTAAGTGTCCATCAGTAGACAAACAGATAACAAAAAATGTGTTACATGTACCCAATGATATATTATTCAGCCATCAAAGAGTACTAAGTCCTGTTATTTGGAAAAATATAACTGAAATTGGAAGACATCATGTTAGGTAAAATAAGCTAGGCACAGAAAGACAAATACTTCATGATCTCACTCATTTGTAGATTATAGAAAAGCTACTTTTATGGAAACAGAAAGTAGAATGTTGATTACCATAAGATTGGGAGGCTAAGAAAAGATGGAAGTCAGAAATAGGTGGTGTACAGGTACAAAATGGCAGTTAGACAGGAGAAATAAATACCGGTGCCCTACTGCATAATACAGTGTTTAAAATCAACAATATTGCATAATAAATTTCAAAACATTAAATGAGAGACTTCAATGTTTTCATCATCAATAAAGAACAAATGTTTGTGATGAGAGATATGCTAAACACCCTGAATGAATCATTGGACAATGTACATGCATCAAGACATCACAATCTATTTCATAAACATATACTTTTATTTCAGGTCAACTAAAAATATAGAACAAAATGAACATAAAACTTGCTCAATAACATCCGTTTTGAATTATCATTTGCTTCAGATATTTTTAGCTCAATATTACTCTCTCCCTTCACAAAATAGACGTGTGTGTGTGTTTTACTGGGGATTGATCCCAGGATCAGTCTACCTCCTAGCTACACCCCCAGTTCTATTCTATTTTATTGTTTTTATTTTTGTTTTTGTTTTTGGTGGTACTGGGGTTCCTAGAAGCCCTTCTACCTCCAGGCTACACTCCCAGACCTATTTTATATTTTTATTTGGAAACAGGGTCTCTGAAGCCTGTGTGGCTGGCTTCGAACCTGCATGATCCTCCTGTCTCTGCCTTCCAAGTTTGGGGATTACAAGCGTTCGCCACCAAACCCTGCTCCAGTCCTATTTTTTGTTTTTTTTTTTTTTTGAAACAAGGTCTCACCAAGTAGCAAAGGGCCTCATTAAGTAACTGAGGCTGGCTGCAAACCTTTAATCTCCTGATTCAGCCTCCCTTGTACTGGGATTGCAAGCCTTTGCCACCATATCAGGATCTATAATTTGATTTTAAATGAAGAAAATCTAATATTGCAATTAATGAAAATTAACTAGATAGGATACTTCTATAGTTGATTAATTCATTAGTTCCTATCAAGAACCTACTTTTTCTGTCTGCTACTGGGTACAGTGCTAGTAAACCTTGGAATCTAAAGATGGCATGAAAGGCATACAAGGAAGATTACTCTCTTCAAAAGTTAGAAGAATCAAAGAAGCCATGCCAGTTCATCATGTTTCTTTATAAGAGCGAGAACAATTTTGCCAGAGAGTATTGCAGAGTAATATGTTATTTGCTAGAATCAGATCACATGAGCATTCACATGACAATGTATTAAAGCGTGAATAGAATCCCCATGAGTGCTTGCCTTGGACTACTGAAGATCAAACAGCCATGGCTTCCTAATGCATGAACAGTTTCTAGGTTCAAAAGGCAAAGATGAACCATAGCCAAACTATGGAACCAGCCAAGATGTCCATCAACAGATGATGGATTACAAAACTGTGGGATATGTACACAATGAAATTTTACTCAGCTATTAAAAAACCTCAATTACATCATTTTCAGGGAATTGGATGGAACTGGAGAACATTATTCTAAGTGAGATTAGTCAGTCACAAAAAATAAGAAATCAGATGCTTTCCCTAATATGTGAGAGTTAGGGAGAAATGGGTCATAGGACAAACTCTAGATGATAAAGGAAATCCTATAGTGGAGCAAACAAGACAACTGAAAGGAGGAGAAAGGAGGGGGAAGAAAGAAAATCTCTAAAACACACAATGTACTTAAACATACTGAAGTCAGCAACTGAGCCAAGCAAGGGAGGGAGGGATGGGGAGGAAATGGGGTGGGAATTGGATAGGGGTTGAATCAGTGATGTGTACATGTATGTACACACAAGTTTTTTACCCCAATATGATGTATGAATATAATGCACCAATAAAATTTTTTTTAAAAAGGCAAAGAAGGAGGTATTGGTACTACTGGTACACTACAGTCAGACACAGCACTTTCATTTTTAAACTATATCTATTGCAATGATCAGTCTTCTTTTTTTATTGGTGAATTATATTCATACATCATATTGGGGTAAAAAACTTGTATGTACAGACATGTACACATCACTGATTTAACCCCTACCCAATTCCCACCCTGTTCCCTTCCCATCCCTCCCTCCCTTGCTCGGCTTAGTGGTTGACTTCGATATGTTTAAGTACATTGTGTGTTTTAGAGATTTTCCTCTTCCCCCCTCCTTTCTCCTCCTTTAGGTCGCCTTGTTTGCTCCTCTAAAGGATCTCCTTTTTCATCTAGAGTTCCTCCTATGACGCATTTCTCCCTAACTCTCACATATTAGGGAAAGAATCTGATTTCTTATTTTTTGTCAGTCTTCCTCTTGAATGATGCTATTTTTGCAAAAGTTTCATATTTATTTATAGAATACAAATAGCTTTATAAAAAAACACATTTGGAAAGTTTATTTTTTACAAGTCCCAGTTTTGTCTAGGATTTATTACACTGGCTTAATTATCATAGGTATTCAATAAAAGATCTTTTTCAATGAATGAATAAATGTGTGATATATTATTTGTCTGGCATATAGTTTTCATTTACACACATTTATTCTTAGCTTTGACTAAACATATTTTTCTTAAAGTGATAAAATGCACCCTTAGCTACAATTTCGGGACTGCTTCTCTGCTGAGAAGGAAACCATTAGGTGTAGGAAAAGGAATATAATTGCAATTTTCTCCTTGTAAAAATAAAATAGGCAGCTGGTCATGGTGGCACAAACCTGTAATCCCAGTACTTGGAAGGCTGAGACAATAGATTGCAGATTCGAGGACAGCTTCACAACCTAATAATAAGACCCTGTTTTAAAACAAAAGTTAAAAAGGGCTGGGGATGTAGCTCTGTAGTAGAATTTCCCCAGGTTCAATCTCCAGTACCAAAAATAAAACAAAAACACCAAAACAGCATTTTAAACAATGGTTTTTAGAAAGTGATGTTTCAGAATATAAACAAAGATGGGACTTGATTAATTTTAATGTGAGATCTAATACAGTAAATCTGAGATGATTTTAAATTAATTGCGTTGATGCAATTTGGTGCAAATCTTTCCAGAGTTAATATAAACACCAAATGTTAGAAGATGACTTTTGAGTTTGTCATTAAACAAAAAAGGTAAACATTCTTGAAATAAAAATAAATCATATACTTTGTATCAATTATTTTGCAAAAAATTTTAAAAATTGATGAAAATATCCATTACTTCCTTTCCATTTCCATTTCTGTCATTCTAGTTTTTCGCTCACCGTTTTATCCCATCTGTTTGCACTCTACATCAATCTAACCAACAAAAATCCACCTTTCTCTAACACACATATCCTGAAATACAGACTTCTGATGTGGCATGTGTTGAATAAAGTTTGTCAAGAGAACTGAATATAAACTCATCATTTTGGAAAATTAGCTCCTTCCTAAAATAAACCTAACCCACATTTTCAGCCCTTCTTTTTATATATTTACACTCACCTTATTCTCCAATCTAATTGTATTACACACAGTTTTTCAAGCAAAATCTGTAGTTTCTCTTATTGAATGTACTTAGTTTTTTCAAGATACATCGAAATACTCTTACTATTTTGGAAGCTGCTCATTGTACCTCTATGATTACGTAACACTTTTACTCATTTGGGATCTTTCCTTTGTGCCTCTTATTCACTTTATATAATTTTTTCATTCCATTGATATACTTCTATTAATAGTTCCCACAAACCAATGTATAGTTGAATTTTCATCCCCCCCCCAAAAAAAAATGATGTGTTGAAGTTTTGACTACCAGTAACTCAAAATGTCACCTAATTTGGGAATAAAATGATAGCAGATACAGTCATAGTGGAGTAGAATAAACCCTAATCCAATTATTCCTATAGTTTTGTAAGGGAAGATGCAGGGACAGGTAGGACGAAGGAATGACAAATGAGACAAAGCAGAAAATGGAGTTATGGGACTGCAAATAAAGGAAAGCTAAGAGTTCTCAGTGAACCTCACACAACAGAGGCCAGGAAGGTGTCCTCAACAGATTTCCAGGAGTCCCTGCCAACACCTTAAATTGGAGCTGCTGGCCTCTAGTTAGCTAGTAACTGCAAACCAACAAAAGCCTGTTGTTTTGGGGCACCTAGTATATATTTCTTTATTGAAGAAGCCCTTGAAGTTAGATGCAGCCACTGACACTCAATAGACTTCCTTTGAAGTCTAAGGTGTTCATAAATATCCCTTTCTCTCCTCTTGCTATACTCCGATTTTAACGCAGTAATATAATATTTGCCTTCCTCTTATTATAAACCATATGAAAACAGGCGTGTTTATCTTATTGTTAAATATTTTTGAAAAATTTTTGCTACTTAACAAAAATTATCTAATAAAAATAAAATATTGTGAGAAAATATTATGATTTAACACTTCTCATAAGGTTTGGAAATGCTTTAGGCAAACACCTAAAAATATTTATAAGGGAATTCTGATTTCTTAAATTTCTTCTACACACCATCTGGCATACTAATAATGTGGATACTGACAAGTAGTAAGTTTCAAGGCCTACATAGCTTAAAATATACCTATATAAGGACAAATGTCCAGTCAATTGTATAGATATAAGTAAACATAAAGTAACAGTAAAAAAAATTCTATTTAACATTTTGAATGTACAGGTAATAAGATAGAAAATTGAGTAACAATTATAATGCATATTGTATTATTAGTGATTACATGTGTACTTAAATACTTAATAAACATGTAAAGTAGAGGAAATAGAACACTAATTTTTTTATAAATATGTTAATTAATTTTAGAAATTATGATCTCATAACTAGTTTCATGTTTATTCCCACACCACCCTTCAAACCCTAGAGGATTATAAAACATAAATTTTTAAATTTCCTCTCACCAATCCTTCACCCCATACCTGGTATTTTCTCTACCTTTTAGACAAATAGATAAAATTTCTGATGGGTTATTATACAATATGATATGATATGATATGATATGATATGATATATATGAACATTCCCAATCATTCAATCAGGATATGGTAGAAAGCCATTATGATAATATGAAGAAGTAAGACTCTGGCCAGGAATGGTGGCACATGCTTGTAATCTCATTACTTGGGATGCTGAGAAAGAAGGATCCCATGTTTGAGACCAGCCTCAGCTACTTAGTGAGGCTCTTTACAACTTACTGAGATCCTCTTAAAAAAAAAAAATAGGGCTTGTGGTGTAGCTTAAAGGTAGAATGCCCCTGGGTTCAATCCCCAGTACAAAAAAAAGAGAAGAGAGAAAGAAAGAATAAAGAAAGAAAGAAAGAAAGAAAGAAAGAAAGAAAGAAAGAAAGAAAGAAAGAGAGAGAGAAAGAAGGAAAGAAAGAAAGGAAGAAAGAAAGAAAGAAAGAAAGAGAGAAAGGAAGAAAGAAAGAAAGAAAGAAAGAAAGAAAGAGAGAAAGAGAAAGAAATAAAAGTTAAGTAAGGCTTAAAAGACAGTAGAAAGACAATAGTAAGGGACATTTTGAATGTTCTGTGTTGTGAGCACATAGTGAAAGAATGGATGCTGTGTTTTTACTTATTTAATTACATGAAAAGCTATCAGTATATGTAAAAATAAAAAAAATCTAAGAAAATTATCTGTTGCCCCATACAGAACATTGACATTAGCATAGTCTAGAAGTTCAAGAGTGACATTGGTTAGAACATGTGAATGGTGTCAAAATTAATAGGAGAAAATTACTGTTCCAGAAGAACTTTATGAGTATCTGCCTTGTCAATGTCAACATGTGCCTTTAAATAAAGAAAATCAATAAATCAATGCACAACAGATAAAAGGGCCTCAGAAGTGTTAGGCTATTCAGACATTGTGAAAGAGCTGACTGGTACTTTGGAAAGAGACTACCATACAACATATTTACTTCTGTTTCATTCATTAAAAAAATATTATCACATATTGTTGCTTCATTATTTTCACTTCCAGAAACAGACCGTTTCAGACTCCTTTTCTGGAAAGTACTCCTTTGTCACTGACTATTCTTAAATTGTAAGTAAACCTCCCTCAACAGTCCCTAAAAATAATGTAAATAAAAAATAAGGAAAAATTTTTAAATAAGTAATTAAGTATATACTTTTAGGCACTAGAAATAGGAATAGAGACAGGTGAGCAAGATAAGAGGAACCACAGATAAGTGAATTTCAGGATGTTATGTCAAAATTTGACCACAGAGGAGAAACTTAGGGAAGAAGAGGACAGGTAAGGAGGAAAGAAACAGGAAGAGAATTACTGCTATTGCAGTAATTCAGACATAGAGAAGGGAATTTTAGGTAGGACAACTACAATTTTAGTTTTTTTTTTTTTCAAGAGAAAGTAAATGAAGGTGTATAGCATATCAGTATGGTTAAGGAAAGAAATACCAAGGTTGAACACTAAGATTCTGTATTAAACAACTGAGTAAAGGTGATATCTTTACTGAAATGGTCAAAAACTTATTTGAGAAAAAATATTTTGTAGGTCATATTAATACTGAGAGCCCTATCCAAAGAGAATTATCAGGGAAATGGGCTTAGCCGGAAAATTAGAGTTGAAGAGAGAATTCTGAAGTCATGAGCACACTGAGTGTATTGAAAGCTAATTTATGATTTCTAATTCTTTAAGATGGTGATTTTATTTCTTAACATAAAATGCCAACAACATCTTATAATCCATTAATATGTATGACTACACTGCACCAATAAAAAATTTAAAAATTATGTATTCTGGATTAAAATTGCATTGATTTTTTTCTTTCAAAAATATGTATCTGTAAAATAAACTTAGACAATTTTATTGGTTAGAGCATGGCTGTTTAAAGCTCTTGGGCACCTTTTTGTGTCTCTTCTCTTTGAAAAGAAAACAAAAACAGATTGACAGTTTAATACGAAGAAAAAAACTCAACATATGTTTAATAATATAAGCTTTCATTTTTCACATAGCACAGACTCAGTAAAAATTTTTATTAAAATACTTTTATAAGAAAAGGTTGAGAATTATTATTTGAAAAAAATCAGCATTGTAGGCAATTAGTTAAATAGACACTTCTAAAACATATTCAACCTTATTTTCTACATACACAAATATTTTAAGCCAATAAATTTTATTTTTTTTTTTTTTTTTTTTTTTTTTTTTAACAATTTTTTTTATTGAACATAAATAGTATACATTTACACTATATTTGGTGCCCTCTCCCCCCGCCCCCGTTTTCTCCCCCCCCCCCACCAATGGTTGGCCAGGTTAACCATGTCTTATTCATAATTTTACACATGTTCAGGTGAAGATGCTCCTTAATCAAGATCGGCCTTTCTCCTCTCCTATCTTTCCATTAAAACTTAGCTAGTATTTCCCCTCTAATATCTGGGGTCCTACTGGTATCCTTTGTGTTTTCTAGTTTGGGCATATTAGAGGAAACATGTGTATCTTCTCCTTCTGTGCTTGGCTGATCTCACTTAACATGATGCTTTCCAGGGCTTTCCATCTTCTTGCAAATGATAAAATTTTGTTCTTCTTTATGGCTGAATAGAATTCCATTGTGTGTATTTCCCACAGTTTTGCTATCCATTCATCTGTTGATGGTGATCTGGGTTGGATCCATATTTTGGCTATTACAAATTGTGCTGCTATGAACATAGGTATGCATATGTTGCTGTATTTCTCTGAATTCAACCCTTTTGGAAAGATACCCAGGAGTGGTATAGCTGGATCATATGGTGGATCTATTCCCACTTTTCTTAGGAATCTCCACACAGATCTCCATAGTGGCTGAACTAGTTTGCACTCCCACCAACAGTGTAAAAGAGTTCCTCTTTCCCCACATCCTCGCCAGCATTTGTTGTTGTTTGATTTCTTTATGCTTGCTACTCTCACTGGGGTTAGATGGAATCTCAGTGTAGTTTTGATTTGCATCTCCCTGATGGCCAGTGATGAAGAACATCTTTTCATGTATCTATTAGCCCTTTGTATCTCTTCTTTTGTGAAGTGTCTATTTAGTTCATTTGCCCATTTCTTGATTGGGTTGTTTGTTTTGTTGGTGTAGAGCCTTTTGAGCTCTTTGTATACTCTGGATATTAGCCCCCTATCAGAATGGTGGCTGGTAAAGATCCTTTCCCATTCTGTAGGCTTCCTCTTTAGGTTATTGATAGTTTCCTTTGAGGAGAAGAAACTTTTTAGTTTAATGTTATCCCACTTGTTTATTCTTGCTTTAATTTCCTGAGCTTTGGAGGTTTTGTTGAGAAAGTTACTGCCTGTGCCAATATGTTGTAGTGTTGAACCTATGTTCTCCTCTACTAACTTCACCGTCTCAGGTCTAATTTCTAAGTCTTTGATCCATCTTGAGTTGATTCCTGTGTTAGGTGAGATATAGGGGTTTAGATTCATCTTTTTACAAATGGCTAGCCAGTTCTCCCAGCACCACTTGTTGAAAAGGCTGTCTTTTCTCCAGCGTATGTGTTTGGCCCCTTTGTCAAAGATTAATTGACTAAAGATGTGTGGGTTTGTTTCTGTATCTTCTATTCTAATCCACTGGTCAGTATATCTGTTTTTGTGCCAGTACCATGCTGTTTTTACTACTATTGCTCTATAGTATAGTTTGAAGTCTGGGATTGTAATGCCTCCTGCGTGTTTCTTGTTATTGAGAATTGCTTTGGCTATTCTAGGTCTTTTCTTTCTCCATATGAAGTTCATGATTGATTTTTCTAGGTCTCTGAAGAATGTCACTGGTATTTTAATGGGAATTGCATTGAACCTATAGATCAGTTTTGGCAGAATGGCCATTTTGATGATATTTATTCTGCCTATCCATGAGCACGGGAGATCTTTCCATCTTCCAAGGTCTTCTTCTATTTCTTTCTTTAATGTTTTATAGTTTTTGTTGTAGAGGTCTTTTACATCTTGGGTTAGGTTTATTCCTAGGTATTTTATTGGTTTTGAGGTTATAGTGAATGGAATTGTTGTTTTTGTTTCCTTCATTGTGGATTCGTTGTTGGCATAAAGAAAGGCCACTGATTTCTTTAGGTTGATTTTGTAACCTGCGACTTTGCCGAATTTGTCGATCAGCTCCAGAAGTCTTTTGGTTGAGTTCTTTGGGTCTTCCAGGTAAAGGATCATGTCATCTGCGAATAAGGATAATTTCACTTCCTCTCTTCCTATGTGGATTCCTTTGATTTCCTTCTCTTGTCTGATTGCTGCAGCAAGAGTCTCAAGGACTATATTGAAAAGGAGAGGTGAAAGTGGGCATCCTTGTCTTGTTCCTGACTGTAGCGGAAATTCTTGCAGTTTTTCCCCATTCAATATAATGTTGGCTTTGGGTTTGCAGTATATTGCCTTGATGATGTTGAAGTACTTTCCTTCTATCCCAATTTTTTGCAGTGTTTTTAACATAAATGGGTGTTGGATTTTGTCGAATGCTTTTTCAGCATCTATTGCTATGATGATGTGGTTTTTGTTCTTGGTTCTATTTATGTGGTGAATAACATGTATTGATTTGCGTATGTTGAACCAGCCTTGTTTTTCTGGGATGAAACCGACTTGGTCGTGATGAATTATTCTCTTGATATAGTTTTGAATGCGTATAGCTAGTATTTTGTTTAGAATTTTTGCATCTATGTTCATTAAGGATATTGGTCTGTAGTTTTCCTTTCTTGAGGTATCTTTATTTGGTTTGGGGATTAATGTGATACTGGCCTCATAGAAGGAATTTGGAAGAGTTCCATCTCTTTCAATTTCCCGGAACGTGTTATGAAGTATTGGTATTAGTTGTTCACTGAAGGTTTTGTAGAATTCAGCTGGGAACCCATCTGGGCCTGGGCTTTTCTTTGGTGGAAGAATTTTTATTGCCGTTTCTATTTCTTTGGTTGTTATTGGTTGGTTTAGGCTTGCTATGTCCTCTTGGTTGAGTGTAGGAAGGTTAACTGTGTTTAGAAATCTGTCAATTTCATCCAGGTTTTCAAATCTATTGGAGTATAAATTTTTAAAGTAGTTTCTGATAATGTTTTGAATTTCTTCACTATCTGTGGTGATATCTCCTTTTTCATTTCTAATTTTGGTAATTTGAGTTGATTCTCTTTTTCTTTTGGTTAGGTTGGCCAGGGGTTTATCAATTCTATTAATCTTTTCAAAGAACCAACTTTTTGTTTTATTGATTCTTTGAATTGTTTTTTTGTTCTCTATTTCATTTATTTCTGCTCTAATTTTGATGATTTCTCGTCTTCTGCTGGCTTTGGGAATGGATTGTTGCAGAATTTCTAGATCCTTGAGTTGTTTCATTAGGTTCTTTACTTGGTGGTTCTCCATCCTTTTTATGTGGGCACTCAATGCGATAAACTTTCCTCTTAGTACTGCCTTCATGGTGTCCCATAGGTTTTGGTGGGTTGTGTCTCTGTTTTCGTTTGTTTCCATAAATTTCTTTATTTCTTCCCTAATTTCTGCTCTTACCCATTCGTCATTTAGTAGTGTATCATTCATTCTCCATGAATTTGAATACTTTCTTTCGAGTTTCCTGTTGTTGATTTCTACTTTTATTCCATTGTGGTCTGAAAAGATGCATGGGATTATATTACATTTTTTGAAATTGCTGGTATTTTCTTTGTGTCCCAGGATGTGATCTATTTTGGAGAAGGTTCCATGGGCTGCTGAGAAGAAAGTGTATTCTGTAGTTCCTGGTTGAAATACTCTGAAAACGTCTATTAGGTCCATTTGGTTTATGGTTTCCTTTAGTTCTAAAGCATCTTTACTCATCTTTTGCCTCGAAGATCGATCCAGTGGTGTGAGAGGCGTATTAAAGTCTCCCAGAATTATTGTATTTGGGTCTACTTGGGATCTTATGTCCAGAAGGGTTTGTTTTACGAATGTGGTTGCACCCACATTTGGGGCATAAATATTTACTATCATTATATCTTCTTGGTGTATTGTTCCTTTTAATAAAAGGAAGTGCCCTGATTTGTCTCTTTTGATGTGTTTTATTTTAAAGTCTGTTTTGTTGGATATCAGGGTTGCTACCCCTGCTCTTTTTCGGTCACTGGTGGCATGGTATATCTTTTTCCATCCTTTCACCTTCAACCTGTGAATGTCTTTGGCTGTGAGGTGAGTTTCTTGCAGACAGCATATGTTTGGATTATGTTTCCTAATCCACATTGCCAGTCTATGTCTTTTGATTGGTGAGTTAAGTCCTTTGACATTAAGTGATATTATTGAAATATGCTTTTTGTTTTCTGCCATTTTGTGTTCTGTCTACTCTTGGGTGTTGTGATCTTTCTTCTTTACTTAAATGGCCCACTTATTAACTTCCTCTCTTCTCTGATTCTGGAGTCTGCTTCTTTTTTCTTCCTTATGATTTATTTCTTTAAGAATTTTCTCCAGTGTTGGCTTTGAATTCATGAATTTTTTGAGATTCTGTTTATCCTGAAAGACTTTGACTTCCCCATTGATCTTGAATAGTAGTTTTGCTGGATAGATTAATTTGGGCTGGAAGTTATGTTCTTCCAGGGTCTGAATCACGTCGTACCAGTCTCTCCTAGCATTCCTGACCTGGGTTGTATAGTCTGGGGTGATTCTTATTGTTTTGCCTCTATATGTCACCTGTCCTTTTGTTCTCACTGCTTTTAAGATTCCTTCCTTGGCCTCTATGCTGGTCAATTTGGTTATTATGTGGCGTGGAGTGGTTTTTCTTTGGTCCTGTCTCAGTGGAGTTCTGTATGCCTCCTGTACTTGAAGATTCAAGTCTCTTTCAATATTTGGAAAATTCTCTGAGATTATTTCCTTGAAGATATTACATATGCCCTTGGTCTGTACCTCTATCCCTTCCTCAATGCCTATTATCCGTAAATTAGGGCGCTTCATATTATCCCATAATTGCTGGATGTTTAGGTTTTGTTGCTGTAAAGATTTCTGTATATCGCTGACTGTGTTTTCGGTTTGGGATGTACTGTCTTCTAATATTGATATTCTGTTTTCCATTTCATCTAATCTTCCAGAGTTTCTTTCTATTGCTGTCTTCATTTCACTTATTGCCTCTTTCATTTCATTCCAGACCTCTTTCTGATTCTTTTTTAGTGTTTCTATTTCATCTTTAACCTCCTCTATACTTGTTTTAAAACCTTTCATCATATTGAACAACAAGATTCTGAACTCCCCTTCTTGCATTTCTAGTAGGTCAGTATTCGTGATTTCTGCTGTCTCTTCATAACTCCTGGTTCTCATATTTACAGTGTTCTCTGTCCTGTTTTTCTGATTTCTACCCATCGTTCGTGAGTAATGTGTTTAGTCAAATCTTAATATTAGGAGTTTAGGAGTATCGGCCAGTCAGCTGAGCCTTTCCAGTGTTGAAAGTGGGTGATGTGGGAGGAGCTGGGGTGATGGGTAAAGGAGTCAGATTAGGTGGAGGATATGTTAGGTTGAGAAGGACTTTAAGTATGATAAAGTAATAACTTGCTATGAATGAGAGAGAGTTAACTACTAGGACTCTTGTTGTTAGTAGAGTAGTTATGGATATAAAAAATACTTTGAGTTTTAAACCATGAGGTATATTATGGGGAAAAGTTTTGGGGGAGAAATGTATGTAGGTTAGTGTGGGAAGGTTTGTAAATAGGGATGCTGGTAGGAGCAGACAGACATAAAAAAAAAAAAAAAAAAAAAAAAAAAAAAAAAAAAAAAAAAAAAAAAAGAATCCCCTCAAGATACCAAGACTATTATGTAATCCAAGAAAAAGGAAGGTAAACCAATCAAAGGAGGAGAATGAAAGAAAAGGAAGGAAAAGGGAAGAGAGAGGAAAAAGGAAGAGGAATAAAATAAAAGGAACTAGCAGCCGTGTGAAATAAAAAAATAAGGCAAACTATCCAATGTATATATATATAAAACAACAAGTTAAAGTAAGAGAAGTTTGGATTAAAAGAAGAAAAAAAAGAAATCAGCAATAACCATACTAAAACAAAAGCACTTTAAAAGCAAAAGAAAACATAACATCCACATTAAAAGTAAAACAAACAGTCCTCCTTATTTACGCATATGGGGTCAGGTCCATATAATATGTGCGTATCTGATTGCTTGGTAGCTTTCAGGATACCGTCCAATGTCTCTTAGTTTTCTTTGTACTCTATTTTTATCTTCTTAAGTCACTCTGGGTGTTTGGACACCTTTTTCTCCTTTAGCTGCTTTAGGTTTATGTGTCCGGGTGTCTGGTTTCACTGTTATTTGATTCTGTACAGTTCACAGATTCTGCGAAATTCTAACCTGTGGTCAGCACATCTGCACTCACCACCCTCGCCTCCAGCCTGTGCTTCCCTACAGCAGGGGTGGAGAGTGACTAAAGTGTAATTGGAACTTCCCCCTGAGGTCCTGAGCAGATTTTGTGGCCCGATGGATTTTCTTGTGTCTCTGGAAATTCCAGCTGGGCTAGCCGGTGTGGTCCCAAGATGTGCCCTGGGCAAATGAATGCTGGTTCCTGGGTGGCCACACTTACTGCCAGAGCTCTGCCTATTCCAAGAGTGCAGGCTGGATGCACTGTTAATACTGGACCCTAGTGAGAGTGGGTGCAGCTGTCTATTGCTGCTGGTATGTTCTTCCAAGGTGTATTGAGCTGTGTTCTCACTTAGAACTAAGCATCTGGCTACCAGGAGGTTGGGAATACCCCGCGGTGGGCCAGGGGTGCAGGGTAGGTGCTCAAGGGTCCAGTGTGCGGTGTCCAGCAATGGTCTCTGCGTCCCGCGGGACGTAGAGGCTGGGGGTGCCCCAAGGAGATTTCCGGGTCTCCCAGTGCTTTTGCAGCCTGGAGGGTAGGCTCTGGCAAGGTAGCAGGGGTTAGCCACAGAAGCAGGCTCCAATTTAGGAGGACAGTGTACAGGCACTGATTACTAGTAGGGGACAGGCAGGATGCGCGAGGAGAGTGCTCTGAGGCTTGAGCCCGTGGTGGGGGGTTGAGACTGCGACTGCGCACACGCTAGGACCCCAGTTACTAGGGCGCCCTCAGGTACCTGTCTTGGTGCAGGAATCCGTGTGAGTCTCTGTGCCGATGTGATCCGGTCGCTGGTGGGCAGACAGAGTTCTGGTGGGTGCTGCTCGCTGCTTAGGATGCGGTCCTAAGTCCGTTTTTATTCCCGGATTATCTTGCCGTGGAAATATCGGGCAGGCAGCTCCTTGGACAGCTGCCAAAGCAGCCCGCGGCTCAGCGTTCTGGTCCGCGGTCAGATTGTATCTGCAGCAGGTCCCGTGTCCGATCTTTGTTCTTCTTGTTCAAGTTCAGGGTTCCGCCGAGGTACCAGGATGTGTTTTGGTTCCTGGTATGTATTTGTTTTGTTGATTTAGACACTGCTTTCTCCGTATTTAAACTTTATTTACTTCAGCTACTGAGAGGTGCTGTGTCCCTCAGTCGCCATTTTGGAAAAAAAAAAAAAAAAAAAAAAAAAAAAAAAAAAAAAAAAAAAAAAAAAAAAACCTCAGTCGCCATTTTGGAAAAAAAAAAAAAAAAAAAAAAAAAAAAAAAAAACCAATAAATTTTAAAGTAATACACATCATAATCACATTCAGAAGAACATGCCTATAACTCACTTCTCTAAACTCATATTCAGTGTCCACATGTAGGATTCTGGCATGTATATTGGGAAAGATTGATGAATGTAAGCTCTAAAACAGTGATGTTATAAAAAAAAAAAGGCTTTTGCATCAGCACTGCCAAATTTAATCTCTCTGACTTACTCTTCTTTTTTTTTCTCAACAAACTACCATTCAAATTTAAGCCCACAGATGAATTATCTCATCCATTCAATGACTTTGTCCTATTTGAGATGATTTTTGAGATGGTTTTGGATATTTTTTATCATTATGCATATATTGTGTACATTAATTTATAGGGAATAATTTTTTCTTGTATCTTAAATAGGCTTATTATTGCCCCTATTCACTATTGTTTATCTCTTAATAAAGCTAAGATCTCTTTTTTTATCCTAAATGATACAAATTTTTACTGGTCTTGATTCCATTCTGAAGGCATTCATAAAATTGATAAATTGCTTTTTGTATTTTTAAAGAAAGTTTCACTTAGAGTTCTTCATGAATTAACTGTTTTTCTAAAATTCTGCCACTTTGCCATTTATAACTTCTACAAACATTAATGTCACTGAAAAAGCAGTTTTCTTTCAGAATGTGCACTGCATTTACAAAAATGATCAAATATATCTTTCATACACTTTGAGCCAAAAGTCTCATTTAAAAGTACAATTGTAAAATATTTTTATATGCACTTAGGGTTTCAGGTTTATCTTGAAAATCTATTCTGTGTTATACAAAAGTTTTATATTCTATGTTTGTTTCCTGGACAAAACTCATACTGAATTCCCTGCACTGATCATCTAAGAGTTGTTTTTGAAACAAATTCAGACTATGTAATAGAGTATACAGTGAGGTTAATTTGACTCTGGATCTACGGTGTCATTTTCTTGGCAATAGCAAAATTTCTCAATGCCAAATCTATAAACATGTTAATTTGTCCAAGTTTTGGAACATAAATACATTGTTAATGAATGTCTATATTTATTAAAATTCTTTTCCATATCCAAATGTTTATTTCCATCATCCTAGAAAATGGGAAAAGAAACTATTAAAAGTACACTGAAAAAAACATTTGGAAAGTAAATGCTCACCTATTAAATATGCTCATGTTGAAAATGAAACTGGTCTTTGTTAGAGGATATTTAGTGGGAGAGGGCCAATTGAAGCCAACTGGAATTCTGGCTTCTGCCCGTTATGAGGCATATCAGATGGCCACAGCTTTAAATCCTAACCCTTATGTAGGACTATCCTCACACTGAGAAAACTTTTGCAGGAGAGGTGATATTTTTTTTAATAGCTAGTACTTGAAATCGAATTAATCAACCACATGAATTAAGGTTTTAAGTCCATTCCAAAACAATAATGGATTTAAATTATTGGTCTAGTAAAGTATCTCAACTAACTATTAAATTAGAAAATAACCTCAGTAGTCTACCTTGATTTTTTGTTGTTGTACTAGTCAGAATTTCAGATGCAAACAATAAAAACTAATTTTGTTTAATTGAAGGAGAAAGGTAAATAGATGGGTGTCAAGATGATCATATGCTCAGTGGAAGACTGAAAAACCAAACTAAGCATGTACTTTATCTATTATTTTTGTATTGGGGATTGAAGCAAAGGGCACCATATTTCCAAGCTACAGCCTTAGCTACAAGCATGTTACCACCATAGTTAGCTTGGGGATTAACTGCTGCCAGAATAGTCTCTGAGGCTTATGGATACTTCTTTTTGGATATTTCTTTTCTTTACATCTTAGCTCTACAACAGCTACTGTTAATTTACAGCTGTTCTTCTGCAGTAAGAGTCTTGAACACTATAACCAGCACATATAATATCTACCTGAAATAAAATAAAATATCATAAAGTGTAATGAAATAAAGAACTATCCAAATGTCCCCAAATTCAAGGAGGGGTGTGTGTGTGTATGTGTGTGTGTGTGTGTGTGTGTGTGTGACATTGGAGATTGAACCCAGGGCCATTCTACCTCCTAGCTACATATACTCCCAGCCCTATGTTATTTTTTGTTTAGAAACAGGGTCTCTCTAAGTTTCTGAGGCTGGCTTTGAATCTGAGATCCTCCTGTCTCAGCCTCCAAGTACTGGGATAACATGTTTGTGCTATCATGCTTTTCCTCAAGCATATTTAAATCTGTGGGTTAGGGGAATAATAAATGTGTCATAATCTAGTCAGGAGAAAAAATATAAACCATTTATTTGAACAAGAAAATTCCAGTATGAAAAATATTAGTTGTAGAATAGTGACCAACTCCTAAAATATGTGAAAGAAAACTCCTAAGGACATGCAAATATTATTTGTATAAAGGGCTACTATTTCTAAGGCTGAGAAGAAAAGAAGAAACATTCTTGGGAAAGAGTCCACTCCCCACCAAAGCTGAGATACAAATCTGGCTGTGAGCTAAGTTAGTGTGGTGCCAACAGTTGCAAGCTGGGGAGTAAGGAATTGCCCACTGTGCTGCTGACAAAGCTCACAGGAAGGTGTGGAACTCTGGCTCCTCTGAATGCCAGGAGAAAAGAAGCCAAGTGCTTGGGTGCTGGCAAAATTCAATGGAGGGCCAACCCCACCAGACCTGTAGCACACTTCCCGTGGAAGCCAGCTGCTGAGGTGCTAGCAAACCACAGTTAGAAGCCGCTTGGTGCAGTGCCAGGGAAGCTTGCTGGAGGGTGAAAATCTGTGTCTTTCACACACTGCAAAAAAGGAAGTTGCTCATTCAGAAACTGCAAATACCATGGAAGGTGAGAACTTCTCCTTGTACTAGGGTTAGAACTCTGAAGACTGGAGTCTAGCTATGAGTGTAGGAGCCGGTAGAGGTGGTTCTGATGGGTTTAAAAGAGAAATAATCTCCCATTTCCAGGAAAAATGAGGTTTTCAAGTTATTTCAAATAAAGGTTGATCAGTCTCAGACACAAGAGAAAAGGTGTCTTCCACCGGGAGGGGAAGCTCAGGTTGACTTGGAAGCTTGACATGTCTGTTTAACTAAGTCTAAGCACATCTTTTCACTTCAGGCTTCAGGGTTCCATTCTTTCCCCCCACACTTTGAAAAATTTTTATACTGATAAATTGTTTTAATGTTCTTTTCTTTGGCTTATGTGCATTTTATTTTATTTAGATGCTTTTATTGGTGCATTGTAATTATACAGCATGATGAGCTTCAAAGTAATACAAACAGACAGGCAAACAGGGCTTGGTATGCTTTGTCTTCAGATCCCACAAAGCTACCCATCCATCCTTGTACATATTAGTGAGATTGGTCTTGGTATTTTCCTATATGGTACATAACATTATCTGACATGTTTTCTTCCTCAGTTTCCCCCTTCCTCATTTCTATTCTTACTCAACCAATGCAAATTCACACAAGAAATATAATACTGAGAATCAGCCAATGTTGCTTACCATTTATTTTGCTTTTTGTTTGTTTGTTTGTTTGTTTGGTGGTACTGGGGTTCCTGGAAGCCCTTCTACCTCCGGGCTACACTCCCAGACCTAGTGTGTGTGTGTGTGTGTGTGTGTGTGTGTGTGTGTATGTATATGTATATATATATATATATATATATATATATATATATATATAATGTTTTAGAAAAAGGGTCTCTTAAGCCAGCGCGGCTGGCTTCAAACCTGCACAATCTTCCTGTCTCTGCCTCCCAAGCACGGGGATTACAAACATGCATCACCATGCCCGGCTCATTTATTTTGTTTGATATTTGAGTAATATCTGTTCTGTGTACTGAAAGCATAAGCAATTCTTTGAAGGCTTCAAGGAAGCTCTTTGGTTTCCTGGTGACTTGACCTTACTGTCAAAAGACCTGAACTTCTCGGGGCTTTTTTTGTGTGATTTTCTCTAGTGTACACAACAAACTCCTCTCGCATCAGGATCCTTCCAAGGATCATCATTGCCATCACGGTCAAGTGTTATTGCCACTTAAGCTCCCAAGGCACGTGCTTCAGCGGGCACTCCTTCCAAAAATCAAACACAGGTGGTAGCTTGATTAATTGTGATGCCACTTCATAGCTTGAATTATCAGTATCCTGTTTCTCAGTGGCCAGAATATTAGCACTGTGCTCAAGCTCATAGAGATGGTCAAATGCATCCACAATGACTTTCTTTACAGGTTTATTTCTTAAGGCTACTTCTAATGCCAATTCTGCATCAGTCACAATTAGGAGACAGAAACAATGCTAAAATTAAAACAAAATATTTAAAACAAAGAATTTCTTATTAAAAGTGTTTATTAATAGATGATAACTCAAAAGACATAGACACAGCACATATAGGAAGGTTTACTATGTCTGTGTCCAAGGAAGAATACACAAACAAAAAAGAAACTTAGAAGAAACACTTCACACCTCAATCTGGATTTAAACTTGAACATTGTTGGAGAAGGTAGACTGCGGAATGGAAATATTTGGAGAGGTGTCTTCACCCAGAGCTGCTAAGTAGGGAGCTGCCAATCAGGTCACCAGCTGTCTAGGCCTGACAAGAAGAAAACAATTGCTGGGTGTAGGATTGTCCAAAAAAATTTGAATTTCCAACAAATGAATAAAAGCGTAGTATAAGTATGTCCTAAATACTGCAAAAGAAGTTTTTCATAAAATTTAAATGGGTGTTTATATCTTCATTTGCAAAATACAGCAATCCTACATTGCAGAGATAATGAAACGTGCTAGAAGAAGTGTACAGCTATTTCTCCTACTCAGAGCTGCAAGATGAACACCACTGGGATGCTAGTGAGTCCTGGGGAAGGAAACGGGGAAGTGAATAAGGTTTCTTCCAATAACTGTCCATTAGAGGCATGAAGAATAAAACACATGAGAACCAAAAACAAAATCTCTGTTTGGCCTGCCAGATTCCTTTTTAGTTCAATGTAATGATAAATACTGCACTAATTATCAAATAAAAATATCTGGGAGTAGAACAGCACTAATATCAAAAGACTGAGCAAGAATGGATGAATTTGAGGCTGAAAAATAATGAATTGATAACTGGCATGCTAAGTGAAGATTGTGGATAACCTAAAATACTAAAATGATACTTCATTTAAACTAAATTACACAAGTAATCATAAAGCTGCTAAGTTTTCAATTCTATATTCATAAATTTAATTTTGAATCAAGTAAGCATTTGTTCTTTTGACGATTTTTTACATATTATAACGTGCATTTATATAATTTGCCTGTAAGCTCATCTTTTAAAGAGATATTTTTAAACGGTGGTTATAATCATTAGTGTCAGTGAATGAATCAAAGTCCCGTGTAGTAAATCATTTCTTCGTGAGTGCATAATTCACTGCTGTAGTAATACTTAAAGTCTATCAAATTTTGGGGTTCGTAAGCTAGAGAAATAAACTAAACATAGTTTTTCTCTGATTATATGAGCATTTTTTTTTCTTATCCTACTGACATTTTGCAGTGATGGAGTTTCAGTAAACTGCTATTAGATGCCTTTTTTTCTAGGGTAGAAAAATAGCAACTGCTAATTTTGGTTGGATATGAAGGCCTACAATTATGTTCCCTTCTACCAGCAAAGCTATTGAAGAATTTCACGTTGTAAAATGGTTTATAGAAGCTTGCCTTTTTAGGGATCCGTATGTCAAATCCACTGCTTAGTGCTGCTATGCAGAAAGATATGATTAAGATTTTTTTTTCTTTCATATAAGGTAAAAAGTGAAGAGCTTGTAGATGTTACTTCATTGAATGTTGAGAAATGAATGATTTTGAATTTTATTTCTCAAGATGAAGGTAGAAAATATCCTGAATATTCTTTTGTATATATGATAAAAATAAATTATTCAGAGAACCAAGTATGAGGATTATTATAAAAAAAATCCAGGAGATTATGAGTATTAGAAAGCCTACGGAAAAGAGGGAAACTGTGTAGTGTTGGTAGAATGTAAATTGGTTTAGTAATTATATGAAATAATATTGAGATTCCGCAAAAATGGAAAACAGCTAGTGTACATTTCACAATTCCACTTCTGGATATCTATTCAAAATTAATAAAATCAATATGGTTAAGATATATCTACCCTCTATATACATTATAGCATTTTCGAAAGAGAAAAAAATTAAATCAACTTAAGTGTCCCATCAATTACTGAGTAGATAAAGAAAATATGTTGTGTGTGTATTATGGAATACTATTTATCCATTAAAAAGGGAATCCTGTCATATACAACAACATGAGTAGACCTGGAAGACATAATGTAAAGTGAAATAAGTTAGGCACTGAAAAAATAAATAATGTATTGACGGTGTCCTGCCCGTCAGTGGCGCAGGGCTGAGCAGGAAGTTTGAGTGCCAACGACTCGAACACACACACACACACACACACACACACACACACACACACACACACGAGCCAGGAGTCAAGTCAAGCAAGATCTCTTTTATTCCTCTTCAAGAAATCATATATATAGCACAAAACCACGAGGGGAATTCCCATGGGAAATAGCCTAACCTATCGGGATAAAGATCACTAGCACGTAGTTCACAGCCAATCCCAGGCCAGTACATGAGCCATTCATGTGTACAGAAGGCTCCTTTAAAGGGAAAACTGCTCAGTCTCCCCACCCATAATGAATGGGGAAACCACGCCTTTGTAGCTCCCTCCAGGCACAATCTTAGCCCCTTTTCTGCTGAATCATTTTACTGAGGAATTTCTTAAACTTTACCTAAAGCTTTGCCTTAGGCTGCAGGCCGCTCAGGCCGAGGGAGGCTGCATCTCTTTAGGCACTGTATGGACACACCCCATCAATGTATAATTTCACTCATATGTAGGACCTACAAAAGTTGATTTCCTAAGAGCAGGGAGTAGAATTGTGGGTGTCAGTGTTGGCAGGGTTGGAGACATTTAGGGGTAAAATTGGTAATATATTTGCTAAAGAATACAAATTTTTGTTAGCAGAAATTAGTTTCAAAATTTATTGTACAACATGATGATTATAATGAATTATATTCTTCAAAACTGTTAAGAGAGCAAATGTAAAGTGTTCTCACCACAAAAATTATAACTATGTGAGATATGTTGGTTAGCTAAAATCAACCATTCAACAATGTACCTGTGTGTCAAGGCATCATTTAGGACATAATTAGTACATGTAATTTTACCTGTTAATAAAAATAAATAAGCAAATCTGGGGAAAAAAGAACTACTATACTGAATTTTCACATTAAATGCAGCATTATTAATAATAAAGTTGATATATGAGCAGATAAAAATAACTACATATATATTCATTATATATATGAGTGGATAAAAAACTACATACATATATATTCATAGTGAATATATATGCATGAATGTATATATATATATGTATATTTAATGGGTATATAATGTATATATAATATATATTTAATGTATATATATTGTACACACACACACACACACAAAGGAATGTGTACAGTTTGGGGATATTGCTAGGCTGGTCAACATTCTTCTTTGTTTCTTTTATACTCTCTCTCCGTAACATTCAATCCCAAACTACTATGCCATCAGAGAGTCAAACTGTTTTCTCTTATAACTGTGCTTTTTAGTTTTTGTCTTAATGTTTTTCCGATTATGACTTTTTTTTCTGTATACTCAGACTTTTTGTTATACATATATATATATATATATATATACACACACATGTATAAGTTCCACAACATGATATTTTGATATAAACAGTAGAATTAGTTACACAGTCAAGCATATTAGCATATCTCTTATCTAACATATTTATTTCCTTCACTTTTATGCTAAAATTCCTAAAATCTACTCTCTTAAACATAGAGTGCAGAATGCAAAGATAATACACCAATTAGTCCTGTATAACTGTAACTTTTTACCCTTTGACCAACATACTCCTATACTACAACCTCATAACTGCTGTTCTATTTTCTATTTTGATGTTTTCAGTTTTTTACAGATTCTACATATAGGTAAGATTATGCTGTGTCCATCTTCCTGTGGTTGGTATTTATTTTAGCACAATATTCTTCAGAAGGGCTGGGAATATAGCTCAGTGTTGGAATGCTTGCCTAATTTGAGTAAGGTATTAGGTTTCATCCCACCTAAGGCAATACTACTACTTCTAAAAATGATAACAGTAACAATATCAATACCTTCCAGATACATTGATGTTTTACAAATGAAAATGTCTATTTTTGGATAAATTAGCATTCCATTATATATAACAGAATACCATATATATTATATGTGCTATATATAATATATCTGTGCCATTTAGGATGTATATAAACTACAATTTCTTTAAGGATTTATGACCAATGGATTCTTGTGTTGTTTACATATCTTGGCTTTAGTTAATTAATAACTATTAATTTATTTTCCTTTGGTTATATAATTTTAAAGAATTCCCATTCTGTTTTCCATTCAGTATATTTCCTTTTACTCAGAGTGTTTGCATCAATATTATACCAAATCCAGAAGTTTTAAACATATTATTTTTTATATTTCTGTGGATAAAACATCTAAAATCATGGCATACATGGCACAGTCTCACCCTTCCAAGTGCTGGAATTACAGGAATATGGCACCAAGCTTAGTTAATATAGAGTTTTTGTATTGGTATTTATCCCAATTATTTATATTACAAAACGTGCTAATATACTCCTTTTCTATATTTCTATTACAACAAGGTTCATTACTTTATATTTAATGATTCATTCATTTTCCCACTCATTTAATAAGAAATTCTTTGGTCTTCACTATATTCTCAGGACAGCCATATAGGCAGGCAATAATCAAAGAAAAGGAAATGAAAGGAATAAAAATTGAAATAATACATAATTGATACAATAAATAATTCTGATTTTAATGAAACATGAAAAACCAGTGACTCAATCTCTTTAGAGTGATGTAAAATATATCATTAAGGATATAACCTGATACACTTAAGTAAAGCTTCACAGAAAGGACAACAATGATCAATAAAGAATGGATTTAGCTGGCACACAACCTGTAATTCAAGTACTTCAGAGGCTGAGAAAGGAGGATTGCAAATTCAAGGACAGCCTCAAAAATATAGGGAGATTCTCAGTAATCTAGTGAGACCTTGTTTCAAAACAAAGAAAATAAAAAGACTCAGGGTATAGATTAAAGGTAAAATGGTTCCAGGTTCAATCTCTGATAACACATACACATGCGCGCGCGCACACACACACACACACACACACACACACACACACACACACAGGAATAGATTTATATCCCTGATATACATCAGTGATGTGTCAGCTTTTAATAATAAATGTGCATATATATTTAAACATTTCATTATATTCTCTGAATATAATTCCAAACTGCAAATATTTATGAGCCTACATATAAATAATTTTGTGAATGGATTAAATGAAACATCTTACTACTATAATTATCAAAATAATTACATTAGCAAAATTTCTAATTATTTGGGATAATATATTTTCCTGAAGTTTGCATGTAGATTGCCTTATTTATTTCTCAAGCTTATTGAGTGGGTGCTATCATAATACCCAATAGAGGAGAACACAGGACATCAGTAAAGTTCAAGAATTTGTCAAAAATCACCAGCTTGTTTGTGGCAGAGCTGGAATTCAAACTCAAGCTTCTAGACTATTGACATTTTTTATCTTACACCATCCAGCTTTCCAGACTCTTTTTTCTAAATGATTCTGTATGTTAACAGGAGATGCTGCTTTCTATATTTATCCCAATATGAGAAAAGAGACACTTGTTTTTATAAACAAGGAAGTCTCATCCTGGATACCAGTCTTAAATTTTCACCCAAGTCTCTGGTTCTACTTCCCTTCCTGACCATCAAAATAAATATCTTCGTAGGTTAGGGGTCTAGCTCAGGAGTAGAGCCCTTGTCTAGCCTGTGTGAGGTCCTGGGTTTGATCCCCAGTACTGAAAAATAAAAATAATAATTTATTATTAATATTATTATATAATATTTGTTATTATAGTAACAATAATGAGAAAAAAGAAGGCTGTTTTCCAGTTCTGAAAACATATCAGCCTAGATACTTTCTCTAGAATGTAACCCTTTATCATAACTTTTTCTTAAACTGTACCCCTCATCTTCTTACATAAACCTTTTTATGCGACCCTAAAAATAAAAACAGTAATAATCAAGATCTTCAAATAACTAAATTGTATGTATTCACAAGGTAAAAACCATAAGTAATCAGATTTGAGTTATAAATTATGCTCAAAATCCTGAAAAACACAAATATTGGAATTAAAAACATTCCATTATTTTATAACCCAACATCCCAATTCCCCCATATCTCTTATTTTAACTTTCGTATCATATTTATTGTATTTTCAGGCTAACTCACACTCTAGGTTCTGATTTCCTGAGTATTAGACCTTTGCTACGCCTTTCTTTCTGTTGCCATGGGCCTCTAGTCAGCCCTTGATAGCAGTCATGTGTTCTAGAATCGATGTCCAGGCGAGTCTGCAGTAGTTCAGGGACCCAGAATCAAAGTCTGAAAAGTGAACACAGAATTAAATTAGAACTGTGTCCATGAGCCTGGAGCGCAATACTAAGGAAGCACTAGCTGCTCCAACATTTCCTGGAGGCTCTATGCTGCCTTTTATGTGGATGTTGTACAAACCTGTCTTTCAGATCTGGTCAGATTTTCTGCTCTCAAAGAGGTCCCCTTTCATACTGATATGACACCATTCTATTTTTCCATTTCCCCAGGACAAAACAGAGTATGCAGTCTGGGATAGAATTGTTGACAAGATGGTCTCATTAAATATATGTCGTGGTTAGTCCTGTAGCCCTCCTCTTCTCTCTCTCTCTCTCTCTCTCTCTCTCTCTCTCTCTCTCTCTCTCTCTCTCTCTCTCATTTCCTAATTATACCTGGGAACTGTAGCTATGGAGAATTCAATACAAACCATCCCCAAATGATTTCTAAGTTGGGAAAAAATCTCTATATATCTGTATGTATATATGTACATGTTTATGTGCATATATTTAAGTGTATTTATATTTGAATATCCTTATTTGTATGCATGATATATGTCTGTGTGCATACACAATCATTTGTTATAAAAATTATTGCATACATTTTCACCACTCATTTATTTTGGGGTTAAATATATTTGAAAAGTGTTCACACATTTGAATGGCTATTACATATTTTGCTTCCCCAATTAGATTTAAAATCTACTATGAATTTACTAGGACATAGGGCAGAAAATTAAATGAAGCAATGCAAACACAAATACCTCTGAATAAGTTTTAAAGACTTTAAACATTTTAAACATAAATTAAATATGCTTGTAGAGAAAGTATAATGTTAAACATCTTCAGCAAGTAATATAAATGATGTTTCATGAAGAAATGCATACTCACAAAAAATGACCACATATGTGCAAAGTTTTACTTGGCTACCATTGACAGGAGTGAAAGAGAGAGGGAGTGAAACATTTGTCAAGACCTCATATACACCACCTTTTTGCTTGCCACTTTAGGAATGTTAATTCAGTTAATATTAATGGTAATTCCATTATTTTAACTTTAAAAACTGCCTTTAAGAAAGAGCATGAAACTGGTTTCTGGTCACAAAATTATTAAGAAGCAGAGCCAGGATTTACATGCTGGCTTCCAACATCTGTATGCTTTCTACCAAAGTTTTTATTTTACAGCTATTATTTACATAGCCATACTCTAAAGAGAGATATAGATAGAAGCTATTTCTGAGACAAGTCAATCCTTCTTGAGGAGCCACAAGATGTGCGTATTAATGGAGAGGGATGAAGATCAAACTTCAAGTTATTCGTATCTTTCTATGCTGCAGAATAAGGGGGATTTTAATTTTATCACAACAACTCTCTATCAACTTAATCCTTACAGATGTTAAATAACCCACACTGAATAAATCTCCTTCTATGTAGCTTTTCTCAAAAAGTACATAAAACTGAGATAATAGAGAGAAGTCTAAGTATGTTATTAAAATCAAAGGCGTAAAATTATAAAATCATTTTTACCCAAGTGAAGATTATATATAACTCTGGTATTATTCTAACATCTGAAATAAAAAAAAGAAAAATAAGTTCTGTAACAAGATGGGAAAGTATGAATGACAAAGAGAAGACTGATTTAAAAAGAAAAAAGCACAATAAATAGGCTTGCCAGCAAAAAAGATAATAAAACATTAACTTGCTTAGCTATTTTTAAGTATCACTGATCTATTTTCAAGGTCAATTGAAATTTCCTAGTCAATTTCCAATGGATGAATCCACTGATGGTGTCAGATTCTTCATGATCAATCTCTTCTGCAAAGTCCCCTTCAGAACATTGCTGCACTGACGGCCAGGCCTTCAACACAAGGACATTTGGGGGCCTCTAGATCCTAATCCTAACACCACGTTTTCAAGATACGGTTTTCATGATTTCCCACCTGCCCTTGTAAATACTACTTTTAATGACTTATTTCTCTTCTCTCTTCTCCGTTCTTTTCCTTCCCAATCAAGAGAATGTAGATAAAATTCATTGTCCTTTTATTGAATAAAATCTTTCTGGATAAAAATGGTAACATTCATTTCTTTTCATTTTGCTCTTTTTTTTTTCTTTTTGTTGTATTTTTTCTTCTTGTGTGGTTCTAGAGATTGAACCCAGAGGCATTCTACCTTTGAGTTGTAACACCAGCCCTTTTCTTTCTTTCTTTTTTTATTTTGAAGCAGGGTTTCACTTGGTTGCTTAAGAGTTTTGCAAATTTCTGAAACTGGTCTCCGACCTTTGATCCTCCTGTTTCAGTTTTCTAAATTCTGGGATTACAGGGATGCATCACCATGCCCCATTTAACTTCTACTTCTTTCTCTCCAATTGTATCATTAATGTTCAAATTAGACCTTTAATTATAGAAAACTTATGGCTAGATTCACTGTGTTTTTCTTTAGTTGGCTCATGTATACTTTTACTACCCATTTTCTCAAATCCCCATCCTTTATGTTCTCATGTCTTTCATATTTGTGGGGGGGTTTAGGCATTGAACCCAGGGTCATTTTATCTCTAAGATACCCCCCAACCTCTGTTTTATTTTCTTTCATTTTGAAGTATGGTCTCACTGAAGAGAATCTGCATAGGATCTCATTAAATTGTTGAGGCGCACCAAGAACCTAAAATCCTGTCAAGCCTCCCAAGTATTAAGATTGCAAGCTTATGCTCAGCTTTATTAATTGTTTGAATTTAACTTCACACATTTATTTTTGTTCTGTTTTGTTTGTCTTAACTTTTTTCCTTTGGTCTCTGTTGTCACTACAATTTTTGTTAAATTTAGAAGAGCTAACCTGATTTCAATCATTCCCCATATTATTTCCCACTATCATCATATGATATATTAAGCCTCACTATTAGCTGAATGTGATGGTAGATGCTTATAACCCCAGTACTTGGGAAGCTGAGATAGGAAGATTGCAGACTCAGAGCCAGCCTCAGTAACTCAGACCCTCAGCAAACTAGTAAGACCCTTTTTCTAAATAATAAAAAAACAATAGGGCAGAGGGTGTAGCATACTCCTGGCTTAGATCTTCAGCATCACACACACACACACACACACACACACACACACACACACACACACCTACCCCCCAAAAAAAAAAAAAAAAAACTCTCATTACTAAGGGAACAAGATCTTTCACTTGATCAGTGGAAAACTCACCAACTGCTTTGGGCATGTATGTGAGACTGTAAGGTTATAATGCACCAATAAAAATATTTTAAAAATAGAAGGTATGAGACTCACCTGAAGAACTAGTTTAAACATAGAATGATGGGTCCACTCTTAAAGATTCTAATCCAGTAGAACTGAGATAGGATATGAGAATTTGCATTTCTGATAAAGTAGTACATAATACTGAAGTTACTGGATTCTGAAGATAATTCTTATCTATAAGATATTCTCTTTCTTATTATTTTATTGCAAACCTTAATACCATATGCAGCTTTGGAGTGTGGGAGACACCTGTGCCTTTATTCTAAGGAATATAAAAGGGTGAATGCATTGGGATGTCACTTCTGTGTTTATTTTATATGATACATTTATCAGAAAGGAAACAGTTTCTCCTCCTGGCCTTGAAGAAACAGCCAGGTGGTGAACTGCCTGTTCAGATTGCCACATGCCAGAGACAATAGCTAGCATGTGGCAGATAGTCAATAGTTAAAACAAAAATAATTTTAAAGAAAAGCACATTTATTTTTCATAAGTAAATTGGTTATTAAAATACTCTTTAAAGCACATGATGCACTTATTCATATCATAGTCAGCCACTAAGCCAAGCATGAGAGAGAGGGATGGGGAGGGAGTGGGGTAGGGACTGGGTGGGGGCTGTCTGGGTGATGTGTGCATTTATGTCTGCACAAGTTTTTTGCTTCATTATAATGTATAAATACAATGTACCAATAAAAATTTTAAAAAATACCATTGATGAAAAACATTACATTGTATTAGAGGAGGAAATTCTATAAAAGAATAAATAATTCTGAAATCATACTTTTGTGTTAGTTCCTAAATGGAGTGGGAAATAAAAAATAATAGGTCTTTGTCTAGGTCAAATGTTGAGTTATAGTTGTGTTTTCCAGTCAATACATGATACTATTTTATAGTAGTCTGTTTTATGCTGAGCTAAGGCCATAAATTTAAATTAAATAAATTCTACTTCCACATATTTCCTTTTGTTTATTTTATATATTTATTTTATTGGTGCACTGTAGTCATACATCTTAATGAGGTACAAGATGGTAGAGGCATACATGCACAAATCACTCATTCAGCCCTTCCTCATTTCCCACCCCCATTGCTTCCCCCCTCCCTCCTTCTCATGTTTGGCTTAGTGATTAACTTTGATAAATTTGTAAATGTACATCATGTACATTAGGGGATTTTCTTCTTTCCCCCTCCCAACCCTACAGTTAGGTCATCTTACTTGCTCTTCTATGGTGTATCCTTTTTGTCTACAGTTCCACCTATGACCCATTTTTTCCCTAGCTTCCACGTATTTGGGAGAATATTTATTTATTTATTTTTTTTACTTTTTTGACTGACTAATCTCACTTAGCACAATGTTCTCCAGTTCCATCCATTTTTTCTGCGAGTGAAGAATATTTTTCTTTGTTATATCTGAGTAAAATTTCAGTATGTACCCATCCAGTAGTTTTGTGTAAACCATTCATCTGTTGATGAACATCTTGGCTGGTCTCAGAGTTTGGCAATTGTGAATTGTGATGCTATGAACATAGATATGAATGTGTCACTCTGGTAGTTTGGTTTCCATTCTTTTGGTAGATACACAGAAGAGGTATTGCTGGATCATATGGTATATTTCTTGAATGCATCAACTCTTGTTATCACATTTGACAGAAGATACTTTATTCAATTACCCAGTAAATAAGTCATAGACCTTATAATAAACCAGTTTATATTGTGCTCTCAAGCAAACACATTATAGGGACATTACAAATTCATTTATTATGTTTTGTATTTCCATAAAGGAAATCTCATCCTTTTTAGCTTTTCATCACTTTTCTTGTGAAATTAGTTTTAACCAATTTGATAGCATTAGGATATACATTTAGAGACCTCCCATGGAGAAAATTTTTCATTTACAGTTCTACTCTTCTGCTCCCTTGTGATAAATATTCTCCTTAAAGGTATAATTCAACATAGTAATCAAATTGAATTCTTTCTTTTTTCCCCATCTATTATGTTAGGATAGAATAAAGTCCTAATCTCATGTGACAGTCCTAATAAATATAATTTGTAATGCATAAACAATTACACAGAAATAGGAACACTTACATAATGGTAGGCAATATAATTATAATTTAGGTGAGACCCACAAATAAATTAAACCTGCATATATTTGTGATAAGAAAACTGCAGTGACTTAATAAAGATATCTATAGATCTCCCAATTTTTTCTTATAAAAATGAATTTTAATATAACATGAACAAAGATTCCATAGCTTATGTTGATCTACTGGCACTCCCTATTATATATAAAATTTTGTCCCTCAAAATTTGTTATTTGGGGAAAAAAATGTATTTGAAACCTTACCCTTTAGTACACTTTCAGAATGTCAATGTACTTAGAGATGGTATATTCTTTGTTTGTTTGTTTGTTTGTTTGTTTGTTTTGCTGTAATGGGGATGGAACCCAGGGGCATTTTACCACCGAGCTACATCCCCTGCCCTATTTTTTATTCTGTATTTTGAAACACGATCTCACTGAGTTTCAAAGGGTCTCACTAAGAGGCTGAGGCTGGACGCGAACTGTGATCCTCCTGTCTCAGTCTCCTAAATGCTGGATTCCAAGCATACGCCACCATACTTGGCTTAGAGATGCTATCTTAAAGGAGGGAATTAAGTTAAATATACAGAGAAACATTATGGATGTACATACATACACAAACAATTTTGTGAAGATTTAATGAGAGGGAAACCATCTGTAAGTAAAGGAGGGAATCCTCAAAGGATACCAATGACCTCATTTTAGCCTCTATACTTTCAGTCCCCAAAAGTTTGAGAAAATGACCATCTGTTGATGTCACCCAGTCTGTGGTATTTTATGACAGCCAAAGAAAACTAATATGCTACCTTTTTCCTTATTAATACTAACAGTCATGATGAAAACAAAGCAATATGGAAAATAACATATTTCTTACCATTTGATGAGAGCAAAAATAGCCTTTGATGACATAGTTTTCGAAATAAGTTTTGTAACTTTTTTTTTTTTTGGTGGTACTGGGGTTCCTGGAAACCCTTCTATCTCCGGGCTACACTCCCAGACCTATTTTATATTTTTATTTGGAAACAGGGTCTCTCAAGCCAGCGAGGCTGGCTTCCAACCAACACGATCCTCCTGTCTCCACCTCCTAAGTGCGGGGATTACAAGTGTATGCCACCACACCAGGCGTAGTTTTATAACTTTAATAACTAAAATTTATTCTTATTAACATTAGTGATGTCTTTTCTCGTTTTCTTTTTTTACTTTATATAAATCTACTATGTCCTCTATCATGTAGAAAGACAAATCTGAATGTATTAAACTATAGTAGGTGGGGGGGAGACAGCCATATTTAATAAATACCCAAAGTGTTTACTTAAAGTAAAAATAAAATGATGAAAGGAGATGTTTTATCCTAAAATTTATGTCAGAATATTACAAAACAAATAGGTTATCTAAGGTACAAGATTTTTAAAAATTGCTTTGTTAAATACTGCTGTAGAGACAGCTTGACATTTGGTCTTTATAATTAAAATGATAAGCACCAGGTTAAGAAACTTTGAAGTACCTTATGTTTTATAAACAAGTATGAAATTTAACAGCTGAAAAATTTCTTTATCTTGGCAACCGTATTATGCCTGCCATAATTTAATTAATGCATAATGAAAAATACATGATTCCAGGTATTGTTACTGAATAGGTTTTTCTAGACTTATGATTGAATTCATAAAATGTGTAATTATTATTCAGATAAAGAAAATGAATATATTGTTATCTATGAATGCACTACAACCTTAAAGCCCTTTGTTATACTTTTTATTCTTCTATAAATGAAAAAAATCATGACTTTTCTTATCATATTCTTAATATAAAAAACAGTACTTTATGATCATTATTATATAAGAAGACACCTGTTCAATACAAAATTTAATTCTACCAGTCACAGATCATTTTTAAGGTACTTAGGCTACTGTGGTGGCAGATATTATATCTTGAAGTCATTGAACACATACCAGCTGACAAGCTAACAGAAAATTGAAAGACAATTTTCAATACTATGCTCCAACTAAATGCCAATTTAGAAACTAAATATAACTCCTGGATTCTGTTTGCACTTTGAAAATTGCATTACGAAGTTTAATAGTAGAATGAGATTTTCTGTAAGTTCTACATTCTCAAGCTTTGAGGCTTAGGCAAAGTATGTTCCCAAAGAATAGACACTATTATTTAAAATGCAAAAATATATTCTTAACTATACATAGCTGTAACACTTCTAAGGTAAGAAGAAACACTTCCATACCAAACTTCTCAGTTATCAGTGCAACTGGGAACAGACTGATTACAAAATGCTGCCTTCCACTGTTAAGAAGAAATAGCCTGAGCTTGCCATGGAACCTTAGGTGATTCATTCAGGAAACATGTGTGGAATGTGAAGACACAGTCATAGAATTCAAAGACCTTAAGAACTATCAAGGAGACAGGAGAAAAAGTAATGACAACACAGAGTGGTAAGGGAAAAGCAAGGGTTGCCATGGAAAGCCATAAGAAAAGAATACCACCAACAAGAAATGTGGGTGAGAGTTTTTGTTTGGGGGAAGTGAGAAATGTGATGAGTTCAGAGAATAAATAGAAAGGTGGCTAGATATGGTATCATTAAAAAAAATTATTGGTGCATTATAGTCATACATCTTAATGGGGTACAAGACAGTAGAGACATGATGCACACGTTACTCATTTAGCCCTTTCTCATTTCTCACCCCATTCCTTCCCCCTCCCTCCTGATCCTGTTTAGCTAGTGATTGACTTTGTTATGTTATGTTTGTAAATGTACATTATGAAATTTCCCTCCTCCTCGCTGCCATCACCCTCAGCTAGAGCTCCTTGTTTGCTCATCTAGGTGTCGCAGACCGGCTCAGTCCTGTTGGGGCGCGAGTCCACTCCCGGTTGAAAACCTCAGCAAAGATGGGGAAGGATTAGAGTGAAGTACTGCAGCCTCTTATCTGCAGCGATTCTTTCCCTTCTAGGAACTAAAAGTTCCTAGTGATGGCGCTCTCTAGAAAGAATCTGATATGGACAAAGGCTTCTTGAGCCAATGACACTTTATTACAAACCCCCCCCAAAATTTATACCCTTCACCAGTAAAGTTAATAATAAGAGAAAAGGGAGTAAATGCAATCACTGTGAAATAATAATGAATGACATGTAAACAAAGGTAATAAAACTAGTCCTTCAGCTGGCTGTTGGCCTTCCAGAGATTAACTCCGGATTCTTTCCCAGGTCTTGCAGATAAGCAGTTCCAAAGGGTGACCTACCAGGAGAAACAGGTATGCCCAAGGCTTGGGGGCTTCTCGGAGAATCTTCTTTAACTTTCTTGGAACTTTCCATCTTTTGGGCTCAGTTCATATAGCAAGTGTGGGGAGATGTGGTGATTCAGATGGATGCGATAGAGTTTCTTCAGGTGTTGGCATCTTATCTCCTAAATCTGAAAGCTTAAGCAAACTCACAACACAGTTTGGCAGACAAAATACCACAAACAACACCACAAAGTTCTTGGTTTTAATTGTCAGATGTATTTCCTTAACTGCTGAACACTCTTCTTTAGACAACAAGCCTATTAAAAGCCTATCCATCTTTAATAATCCATTTCCCTGTCACAAACCCTCTGCAACCTGCTTCTAACTTTCTAATTCCTTTCTTTCCCAGTTGGGACATTCTTATGATAAGCTCTTCTTCATGCAAAAATGCTTTTCTTACTCTTATGGTATTTCCTTTCCTTCATACATATATATTTAGAATGTCTGTCCTTTATTCTGTCATATTCATTCCTAACCATGCGGCCAGTCTCTCTGTCTCCGGGAATGCTCATACTGGGCGTAAAAGTCAACAATCTTTTTCCTTGGGTCTATTGTATTTGGGCAACTAAGTTGTTTATCTTCTCTGTCTCTAGGCAGGATCTCAAGGGTAAACAGAGTTACCTTACTGGAGTTAATGGCTTAACCTAAGTTAGTGATAGGAATGAGGCGGAGTTAATGGCTTAACCTAAATTAGTGATAGGAGTGAGGGTCGGAGACCCTTTGTGATTGCTGCAGCTGGAATGCTTATCACAGCATCTGAGTTCTGGCCAGTTTTTCATTATTATTGAGCAAAGCCAAGGGCGTTTAGACAAATTATTAGAGAATTTATTTTCACGGACTCAATCTCTTTTTATAGTCCTGATCTCACATCACCAGAGCAATTCGTATAGAGTGTTAAAAGAATACTAGAAGAATAATAGTTATGCAAGAATATCTAAAAGTGAAGAATGCTTTTGGCCAGCGACCACACCTTCTCTCGGGGCTTATTTCTCACTTTGAGATTCTGCCTATGAACTGCGATAATGCAGATGCCGAGAGGGCGTGGCTTTTGCTGGTATCTGCATCTAGGATTTCTCCTTTTCTGTCTACAGTTCCTCCTATGACCCACCTTCTCCGTAGCCTCCTCATATTAGAGAGAACATCAGATTATTTATGTTTTGTGACTGATTAATCTCACTTAGCATAATGTTCTCCAGTTCCATCCATGGTCCTGCAAATAACATAGTTTTGTTCTTCTTTATGGCTGAGTAAAATTCCATTATGTACATATCCATAGTTTTGTAATTGACAGAGTATCATTTGCTACGGCACAGAACATGTGATGGTATGTATACTGGTGAATAGAATGGGAGGAGTCAAATAGTCAATAGAAGAAATTACAATGTGATATATTTATAAAATGTATGGAATCCAGAAAAATGTAGCATTGGGTATTATTGCTTAGCCTGTGTTCCAGAAAATTATGAATTCTATTGCTAATTGAAAAATGTTACTTTTTTTTCTTGAGCATATTCTCCTATGAAATGGTAAGAGTAATATCTACTCCATAGTTTCATTATAATAAACAAACTGAGTATTTATATAGGTAAAGGGCACAGTACAGTTAGGTTTATAATGGGTTGAATCAACATTTAAGAAACAAATATCCAATTTTCTCCATAGAAAGATAACTCTAAACTCAAGATGGAGAATGATTCAAAAATGGAAAAAAAATGAGAAGTGGTAAAAGTTCTAGGTGCTGACACAGTAACTCAGGTATCTTAGTCTAGGGTGCTGTATTAAATGTCAAGACTGGTGGCCTACAAAACACTTGCTTCTAGTTTTTTTTTTTTTTTTCTTTTTATGGTGCATTATAATCATACATTGCTATGAGGTACAGTTTGGTAGAAGCATATTTGCATGCTACCATAAAAAATTTAGCTCTTCCCCAATTCTCACCTCATTTTCTTCCCTCTGCCTCCTTCTCAAGTTTGGCTTAGTGACTAACTTTGATATGTTTGTGAATGTACATCTTGCACATTAGGTGCTTCCTCTTTTGCTTCTAGTTCTGAAGGTGAGTAGTTAGCTGGAGGTCAGGTTGCCAATATGGTTAAGTTCTTGGTGAGGCCAAGAATGGTATGTCCCCACATGGATATTCCTTGGTTTGCATATAAAAAAAATTCCTGGTTATGTTCTCAAATAGATTTTTCTTGGTTTGTGCATAAGAAATTTGTTTGTTTTCTTTAAAAATAATGCAATTTTTTTCTTTTATTGGTTTTTATCTGTTAAATTAAAAGTCAACAGACTATAGCAGGGTGGGCATAGGAATATAAATATTTATTTTAAGCCAAGAAATAAAGAAGACCAAAACAGCTCACCTCACATACACACAAGGGGAAGGGTATCTCTGAAAGACAGTAATTGAAGTTCTTAGGAGGATAGCTTTAATCCCTTCTTATAGTTCTCCCATCTGCTTTTTTGTGGTTTGTCAGAATTAGGTAAATTCAATGTCTTTTCCCCAATTTCAAACTTTAATTTGAATCAATATCTTGGGGACTGGTGGCCTCTAATTTCTTTGTGTCACTCAGCAGAATTTGGCCTACAGAAGTGGTTGGTGTTTTCTTTTGATTTCCATAGTCCTTGCTGGTCACTGATTTCTTTATATCTTATTAACTTGCTTTTATTCCTTATACAGATGTCCTCTCTTAATTCTTCTTGTTCCTGAGTCCTCTGTTCTGCCTCATGTGCACACAAGAAAAGACATCTCTTGTCTTCCTTTCTTTTCATAAGTGAACTAATATTAGCATGAGAACTTCACCTATGTGAGAGATCTAAATTAATTACTTCCCCCAAATCTGGATTCAAAATACTATCCTATTGGTGACTAGGGAACCCATATATGAATATGACAAGTGTGACACAAACATTTAGCCTGGATAATCAAGTGAGAATTTAAGTTAGTGTGAGAGGGTAAGGAGCAGTGATGAATTGGAGAAATATTTGAGAACTATTAGTAAGTAGAAACTACATTGGGGGCAGGGTGCACATCTGTAATCCTAGTACATTAGTACTTGGGAGGCTGAGATAGGATGATCCGAGTTGGAGGTCAGCAAGTAGTAACTTAGGGAGATCCTGTTTCAAAATTTAACATAATAATAATAATAATAATAATAATAATAATAATAAGCAATAATGACTGGGGTTGTAGCTCAGTGGTATATACTGGTGGATTCAATCACCAGTAACACATAAAAAAAGAATAAAGAAGAACCTATAAAGTCTGTTGATTTAATATAGAAAAAAAGAAGGGAACCGTGAAGGATAATTTTGAGACATGACTGGTGCTATTGATCAAGAAAGAATATTGGAGGAAGTGAGGGATTATGAGTTTAGTTTGAACATTTAGTTATTTAATTTTTATTTTAAATGATTTTTAAGCTAAGCACAACATATATACTGGGATAAAATCTGTAATAACAAGCAGATTTGTCTAGACTTCTTGAAGTAACATTCTCTGCAATACCCCCAGAACACTGCTAGAAGTTCCATTCCATGTAATGTCAGAATAATTTCAAAAATTTACTTAGGTTTGCAACTGGGGATTTTTATGTTTATGTTTTCATCTAAATTATAGTTTCAAATACAATATTAATATATTTATTTTACTTTAAGTGGTTGCTGTCCCTCCTTTTTCAATTGGCCACTTGAAAGAAAGGACCTATTTCCTCTGAGATGCACTCTTAACCCTTTTTATTTATTTTTTTACATTGCTTTCAGGGTTTATTTATTTTTATTTTTATGTGGATAATAATGAAATTGGCATACATTCAGACTGTGCTTGATGCCCTCTTCCCCCCTTCCCAATCCCCTTTCCCAACAATGAGTGTCCAGTTTAACCATGCTACATTCATACTTTTACACATATTCAGAGTGTAAACGTATGAATGTAGCAATAATCAACCTCAGCTTTCTTACTATCCTACCCTTTCATTTCAGCTTTGATCAGATTTCCCCTCCAATATCTGGAGGCCCTCTGGTATTCCTTATAGTCCCTAGTTTGGGCATATTAAAGAAAACATTTGTCTCTTCTCTTTCTGTGCTTGCCCAATCTCACTTAACATAATGTTCTCCAGGTCTTTTCATCTTCTTGCAAATGGAATTTTATTTTTTCTTATAGCTGAGTAGAATTCCATTGTGTGCATTTCCCATACTTTTGCAATCTATTCATTTGTTGATGGAGACGTAGCTTGGTTCCATATTTTGGCTACTACAAATTGTGCTGCTATGAACATGGATATGCATATATTTCTGTAGTTCTCTGATTTCAACCCCTTTGGAAAGATACCTAGGAGTGGTATAGCCAGATCAAATGGTGGATCTATTTCCAGTTTTCTAAGGAATCTACACACTGATCTTCATAGTGGCTAAACTAGTTTTCACTCCCACCAAGAGTGTAAAAGAGTTCCTCTTTTCCCATATCCTGACCAGCATTTGTTATTTGATTTCTTAATGGTTGCCACTCTGGGGTTAGGTGGAATCTGAGCATAGTTTTGATTTGCATCTCCCTAATGGCTAATGATGTTGAACATCTTTTCATGTTTTTATTAGCCATTTGTATCTCTTCTTTTGTGAGATGTCTATTCAATTCAGTTTCCCATTTCTGCCAAAAGTGATCTACAGATTCAATGCAATTCCTATCGAAATACCAAGGACACTCTTCATAGACCTAGAAAAATCAGTCATGAATTTATACGGAGAAAGAAAAGACCCAGAATAGCCAAAGCAATGCTTAGCAATAAGAACCATGCAGGAGGCATCACAATCCCTGACTTCAAATTATACTATAAAGCAATAGTAGTAAAAACAGCATGATATTGGTCCAACAACAGGCATACAGACCAATGAAACAGAATAGGAGATACAGAAGCAAACCAACATACCTATAGTAAATTAACCTTTGACAAAGGGGCTAAACATATACACTGGAGAAAAGATAGCCTTTTCAACAAATGGTGCTGGGAGAACTGGCTATCCATTTCTAGAAAGATGGAACTAAATCCTTACCTCTCACCATGCACAGGAATCAACTTGAGATGAATCAAAGACTTAGAAATTAGACCGGAGACTGTAAAGTTATTAGAGGAGGGCATAGGTTCAACACTATAACATATAGGCACAGGCAGTAACTTTCTCAACAAGACCTCCAAAGCACAGGAAATTAAAGCAAGAATTAACAAGTGGGACAGCATCAAACTAAAAAGTTTTTTTCTCTTCAAAAGAAACCATCAAGAACCTAAACAGGAAGCCTACAGAGTGGGAAAAGTTCTTTACCAGCCACCACTCTGATAGAGGGCTAGTATTTAGACTATACAAAGAGCTCAAAAGACTCTACACCAACCCGTTATATTTTGAAACAGGGTCTCACTAAGTTGCTGAGGCCAATCTTGAACATGCAATCTTTCTGTCTCAGCCTCCCAATTACAGTAATTACAGAAATGGCCACCATGCCCAGCTTGACGACTCTTTAAAATCCTATTCTCCAGCCGGGCGTGGTGGCACATGCTTGTAATCCCCACGCTTGGGAGGTGGAGACAGGAGGATAGCACAGGTTTGAAGCCAGCCTTGCTGACTTAAGAGACCCCGTTTCCAAATAAAAATTTAAAATATGTCTGGGAGTGTAGCCCGGAAGTAGAAGGGTTCCATCCCCAGTATCAAAAAAAAAAAAAAAAAAACCTATACTCCAAAGCTCCATTAACAAAAGTTTGTGGTATATCAACTTCTAATGTTTTTGTTTGACAAAAAAACCCCATAATCTAAAGTAGTAATCAATTAAATATTCAGTACTAGTGTTCTAAATCTTTTTAACTATCTAGCCATCTACATCACAGAGACCCTGTCTTAGTTACATTTCTTTTTTTTTTTTTTGCTTCATTCTATTACTAGGTATCTAAAACAGTTCTTCCTCTTAAAACTTCCTTCCATTTCTCTTTTTTATTTTACCACTTTAAGACTCTAATGTGGCTTTCTTTTTAATAGCTACAATAATATGGGAATGAGGTGTTACATCATTATTGGAACAATTTTATTATCAATTCCATCTCATCTTTGACATTGAAGGACTTGAATAAGAGCAAAAACTGAATGCACCATTTTTCTAAACCAAAATGTTCATCAACTTTAGTTTCCCACTCTTCGTAATATTATGGATCAAACAACATATCACAGAGGTTTGCCCTCCATTATTTAGAGTCACTCTGTTATCTCTAATACTCCCTAGCTTGAGAATATTAGAGAAAACATATGTCCCTTCTTTTCTGTGCATGGCTAATTCCACTTAAAATAATGTTCTTTAGGTTTTTTTTAATCTCTTGTGAATGGCATGATTTTTTTCTTCTTTATTGCTGAGTCAAATTACATTGTATGTATCTTTCATAATTTTGCAATCCATTCATCTGTACCTCAGCAAAGCCAGAAAGGAGGGAATAGGGGAGGAAGAAGGCTGAGGTTAATCAATGAAAAAGCTACATTCGAATATGTGTATACATATGAATATAACATTGTTAACCTGGACACTCAGTATTGGGAGGGAGGAAAAAGGGGAAGCAGGAGGGCCACCAAGTACTGTGTGAATATATGCCACTGTCAACATGATCCACATTATGATGTACCAATTAAATAAAATTTTACCAATAAAATAAAATAAAATAATCTGCAATTGAAATTTTTAGAAGGACTTGTTTTCCTCCATCAACTTGCATTGCTCTTGATAGTAAATTATGCAGTTCAAAGTTAGAGAGTGGATGTGAAATGTAAAGTGAGTTGATGGTTTAAAAGTCCTCACCAACATATCTAGTGACAGAAGAAATCACTCATAAAACTCTGGGGCATAAAAAGCAGTAATTCAGAAGAAAGACATTCAGCCTTCCAATGAGTTTTCTATGTCATGTGCAAATAGACTATTGTTCTAACCTGGTCAGTGGATGGCTTTAAAATGTGGAGACCTAACAATGTTGAGAGTGTGTTTCTATGAATTTAAATATAAGGAGATTGTAAACAAAGAAGATAAGGACAATAAAACATAAGTGAAGGAATTTCAGACAGGAAGAATGTTTTCTCTTTTTTTATGTATAACTGTGGGTCTTATGGGGAGCACTTTAATAATGGGTTAAGTGCCAGAAAGCACATTCAACTTCTCTTAACAAGGTAAAATCCCTATGGAAATATGAGTTTGTCACAATTGGCTGAGAAGACATCATCTAGGATTATATACTGACTATGTCTGTCAAAAGTAGCTTGCTGACTTGATGTATCTAAGGTTACAAGTAAAGAAAAAAGACATATGCGTTTATGGGAATTATATTTTGCTGTGATTTAAGTGTTGATGTTATCTACAGCATTTGGGCGCTTTAAGAAACTACAAATTATTGGAATAAGGGCTAAGTGTCACAGGAGACAAAACTAACTGAGAATGTGTAAGAGGTTTGCTGATAAGTCACAGGGCATGGATAAGACAAGAGTTCATAAATTCTTTACTGCCACCAATGTAGCTGTTTATTCTTTCTCTTTCATAAATAAGTATTTAACTGTAGAAGGTAAGAAGGCACATGGATGAAGGGATGGATATTTAAAATTGTGTTGCTGATGATAAGAAAGTAAATCAGAATAGAGGTGATTTGCAGACAAGAAGATTATACCTAAGGATTATTCTCTCTATGAGCTTAAAAAGTGTGTGGAAATTGCAATGCTTTAGAATCTCTTATTAGTGCCCCATAAATGTTCAATTTAGGGTTTCTCCTAGCCAAAGATGTCATACATTTAGGGGAATTGGACTGGTTCCTCCAAATTTCTGAATATGTTAGTTCGAATAGATCACAGGTAATAGGAACATTTTCAGAAAATATTCCTGAACATTCCTAAACTCATAGGTTTAATCTATTTGGAAAGGAAACCGGTAAGGTTGAAAAAGACATTGAAATTATAACTCAAATATAAAATCTTATAATTTGGATTGTATTCATATGAAGCACTCTTTTATGTTTTCTATCATATTACATCATTTAATCTTTAGAACATTACAAAGAAGCACATACTAGTAGCATTATCATTCTATAGATGAGGAAATTAAGATACAGAGATTATTAAGGCTCATGCTTAAAGTCACACAGCAAGCAAATGGTAGAGCCCAACCTGAGAGTTCTAACCAGGGTCTTTTTGTTTGGTTGGTTTAGTTTTAATGTACTTTTATTGATAATAAATTATACATTGTAATTATATACCAAAATGAAGTTCAGAGTGATAGAAACATACTTGCACACACACTTGGCAATGCTGTCAATGCTGCTGTAGTTTTTCCCTGACTTAGGTTTGCTTCATGAACATTTCTATTTGCTACCTCTGTTTTCATCTGTAAAATTAGGTGTTTTGTTTTGTGTTTTTTTTTTTTTTTTTTTTTGTATTGGCAATCGAACCCAGGGACATTCTACCTTTGAGATACGCCCACAGCCCTAATTTTACTCTTTGTTTTGAAATAGGGTCTCACTGAGCTGTGAAGGACCTCACTAAGTAGCTGAGGCTGGCTGAGTACCTGCAATCCACCCGTCTCAGCCTCCCAAGTATTGTGACTACAAATGTGCAGCAGCATGACTGGCAAAATTTTTAAAATATGATTATCTACTACTGTGTAACAAATCATCCTAAAGCACGGTATAAGTCACTTATTTTGACCATGAGATTTGTTTGTTGGTTTGCTTATCTTGTTTCTTCTTGACTAAGGTAACAGACTTTCTCAGTTCTTTCCCATGTATGTCTTCTTACTCATGCCCTTTTAATGTGATTCTCACTCAAACCTCCATCTATCTAGACTTTTAACATCAGAAGGCTAGAACAGATGTTGTTTGGAAAATTTTCTGTGTGTTTTCTGTGTATAGGTGTGTTCCTCAAGTCACCCCTCTACTATGGTGATTTCAATGCAGCTGGATTGCTTGTGTAGTAGCTTAGAGTTTTAAAGCTTAAGAGAAAAAAGGCCAGGCAGAAACTGTATTGACTCCTACAAGCTATCCTGGGACCTCATGTAGGGTCACTTCATCCATTCTATATTTTTGATAAGTCCCGAAGGCCAGTGTATATCTGAAAGGAGTTAGATTCAACCTTTTGAGAATCTTAATAAACTTAACAAGCTTCAAAGTAAGCTTTTCCCACACCAAGATAACTTTTTCTAACCCCAGAGACCTTTGAATCTTACTTTACAAGGCCAAGAAGACTCTGTAGTTATGATTAAATTAAGGATATTGAGATGGAAATCTCATTCAGGATAATCCTAGTAGGCTCAACGTAATTACAGCAGTCTTCAAAAGAAGCACTGGGACAGTCAGAGTAAGAGAGAGCAATGAGACGACAAAGAGCTGAGGTCAGAGTGGAAGAGCAAGGCAGCCTCTAGAAGCTGGAAAAGGCTAGGAAGCATTCTCAATTTCAGCCACAAGAAGACTAGAGCTCTCTCTTAATTTTCAACCCAATTTGGACTTCTGAGTTTCATAGTATATGTGTCTTACGTTAAGCCATTAAATTTATAATAATTTGTTATAGCAGTAATGGAAAACTAATACAAAAGGTATCAAAGACTCTGTGGGAAGGTTTTAAGACAATTATATTCATTTTTTTTTTTTTTTTTACTTATTGGGAGACTCAGATGAATTCATTAAAAGCCCTGTGGCATTTAACTACCATGTGATAGTAGTGGGTTAGATACTATGGATATAAAAATGAATTAAACATGATTCTTTTTCCAAATATGCTTAGATAGTATTTGTGGAGGGACTTTGTAAAACTCCAAAGGATAACAGAAATATAATGTATTGTGAATCACTTCTGAATTTTAATATGCAACCCAACCATTTGCTAATTTACTAAATCATAAATCAGAATCAATATTTCAACAGATTGGAATTATGCATACATCATGAGTAAATTGCAAACAAATACAGAAGATAATTTAAAAATTAAATGTCAGCAGGATTTGCAATAGATATTTACCATGTTTTAAAGAAAAAAAACCTGTTAGAACAAATATACTGTAGGCAATTTCAGTGGGAAAGTTGCATACATGAGTCTCTACTAAACTAAAGGATAGCCTGTAGGAAGAAAAATCTAGGATGGTTCATTCTATCACTGAACTCTTAACTGAGGCAGGTAACAAGACACTCAAATGTGATTTGAATAGGTAACTAGTAGAAACTAGATAGAGTTTGTTAACTTATTTTGTACAGGTCACTGAACTGATTTTATTAGGTGACAACTTATGACCAATAGTGATAGACACATGAATACAAACTTGAGCCTGCCGTATCCCCCCCCCAAAAAAAAAATACACAGAAAGATCACCTTGAAAAAAGGAGAGAGAAGTAAATAAGTAGTCACTCATCTGAGTTACTTATTTTTGTTACAATACTTAAGTCTTGGGACACCTCTGTTCACTTAAGAGTTACAAATAAAACTCTATGATATGACAAGAATATGTAAACAGGCAATTGGAATAAAGTTGATATGTTGATGTGAACCAAAAATTTGGTTAGAGAACTACATCTACTTTAATTCTTGAAGAAAGTTGACAGTTTAAATGATAACTAAATGTTTAGATGCTGAGAAAAAGATGTTATCAAGAAAGCTTAAAGGAGTGGTGTTCAGCTGCTGTGGGTGCTGGGGGAGCCCTTTTTTTCCACAGGCACAGCTGCTGGCAGCTGGCCAGCATCTCAGGCAGGCAGCTGGCAAGGGAGGAGTGGGCTCTGCCAGCTGGTGCTAAAAAATTAAAATTAAAATTAGGAGGAAAAAAACCCGGAGGCACACATGCATAAAAATCAAGCCTTCACTCTTTGGTGCTCTCCCTTAATCTTCGGTCCTGAGGGAAGACCAGCATTGAAGCAGCTCCTCCCTCCCCATCCCATCATCTTCAGGAGCTCCTCTCTAGTTCGGGTTCCATTCCCGACTTTTTCTGTGTTCATTCATCTAAGGCATATTTCTTTAATCATTGTGTGGGCCAATCAATGTGCGGAGGCAGGAGAATGAAGATATAAATATTAGATACACTAGAAATATGCATATTAATAACTTATGATGTAAAAATGCCTATAAATCATGAAAAAATGAGTTGACCATATTGCTTATGAAATATAGAAGAGATCTCAGAGTATACAAAAAAAGGCAGTTATGATGGAGGAAGAGAAAAATAATTAACAATTCCTCAGCTGGACAAATGGGAATGACATCTTTTCAAAGAGGGATGGACATGAGGAAGTAAGTGGAGATACAAAATAAAAGTTGATTTTTAAAATGTTAGTACAGTGTTAGGGTATAATCTGAGCTGCTATAATAAAGATGGCAAAATGTATAGAGGCATTAACATGTCACATATTTCTTTTTTATGGTAAATTTTGGCAGGATATGGTGAGCAAGGAAGCTCTAACATTTTCAATATAAAACTTTTAGCTTCTGGATCTGAGGAAGTATCCCAATCTCTTGTGATCATCTCCATTTCTAAGGAGGAAAGAAAAGGCAAAATCTCCTTTTAAGGGAATAACACTAAAGTCATTTGCATCACTGAAAGCCTCAACTGAGGCTGAGAAATTTAATAATTTGCTCTGTGACTTTGTGCAAAGTCAAATTTTTGGAGTTCTATTAAAAACAAAAAAGGGATAAAATATTGGTAGAAAACTAACCCATCAGGAAAAAGAGTAAATATATATAAGAATAGTTGTAATTTGTAGCACACACCACATAGTACTAATTGTTAGTGTATGCTTACAATTTTATAACATTCTCTATAAATTCCTTCATTCAAGATTTATATTCCCTGGGCTATTACAAGGACTAGAATGTGAATCATTTAATGAATAATGTATATACAAGACAAGTTAGTAACAAGACAATGTGGGAAGTATTGTAGTGATAAAAATATTCTTAGGTGGACTATAATAAAGGTGTAATTTTAAAATGACAAAATATTTTCATGGAAAATGGAAAGAGATGAGCAAATTATTAGAGCTAGTAGTGCAGTAGGTTGGTCATCAGCCTTCTTGACTGATGGTCTGATACTCACTATAAAAAAGACCAAATAGTCATAAAACCTTTATTCTGTCAAGTCAAGAAACCTCAACTAAAAATAATTTTGCTCAACCTGCATTTTATCCTATCTCTCAATCTCGCCATCAAATTTTGATCTATGTGAGCCTCAAGGTAATACATCATTGCTCCTAAAGTCACGGCACATTCCATGTAGTCACATTTCATGCATAATGAAGATGGCAGTGAACTACAAAGGTTTTTATCAACTCAAACAAGAATACAAATGCTGTCTAAGGGCAATTTACAGTGAATACTTTAAAAGAGTAAAAAAGGGATAAATTTTTGGGTCAATTCAGCTGTCTTTAGAGAAAATTGTGTAACTTAAGGATATTTGAGAGAAGAGGAAATTTTTACTCTAAAGGATTTTTAAGATTCCTCCCCATTTTGTACATTTATTACTTAAATATACACATTTATTAAGTAGTGGTATTGACAATTCAAACAATAACTCATAGGATAAGGTTTACTTTCTTTTTTCTTTTGTCATAGTTATGGATATTTTCTCTTTATATATTTGCCTGTCTCTTAACTTGCAAGGCACATATTTTAGATACTTCGACATTTCACTGGGTAAGCAGTTTACTTTTCCTGTAAGGATAAAAGAAGAATCAAAAGTTGGGGGCACTCTCAGTGACCTATTGAGACTCTTTCAAATAGAAAATAAAAAAAGGGCTGAAGGTGTAGCTCACAGGTAGAATATCCCTGAGTTTGATCCTCAATTCTAAAAAATAAAAAACAAAACAAAAAACAAGAGCCATAAAAACAGGTAAAATTGTGTTGTTAGAGATGGTAAGAAACAATCTACACAAATTTAAGGGCTGTATTTTGACAAGGTGAGCTTACTTAAGACCAAGCTGAGGAACATTTCTAGATTACAGGAAGCTGAGAGGGACTTAATATTACATGTCAATTTTCATTCTATATGATGAGCCTTAAGTGTGAGTCAGGTACATAACAGATAGCTGAGCTGTTTGGGGGGGTTAATTTTGTTTAAATTTTTGGGACTTTTCCCCCTATTGTCAAGTTCCTAAATAGTTTTAGTTCAAATGACCAGGAACAGAATTCTTATTTTTGCAAACTATTTTTTATTTTGTATCTCAAATCATAGGTTTTGGTTCTGAGGTAGGTAAATAGGTGGGTTCATAAAGTATAAATCTCACCATTTGGAATTAGAGAATCAAAAATATATATGACAAAGTTGTTTGTTTGTTTAGTCTTGAGAAGTGAACTTAGGGACATTCTACCTCCGATCTATACCCTCAACCCTTCAGTAAAACTTTTTATAGCCTGGCATGATTGCACATGCCTGTTATCCCAGTACTCGGGAGGCTGAGACAGAAGGATAGGTTCAGGGACAGCTTAGGTTTTGATACCATGAAGTACATTTGCAAGCTGTTTTCAGTTATAAATCGACAGAATACTTCCTGGACAATCATACCATTATCATAAATATGCAAAACATTTTAACATGAACTATAAGATTATATAGTCACAAAAAAACCTATGTCACAAAATAAAGGTGATAATCATAATAGTTGTAACTGCCACAGTGCTTACATGGACCAGTCAGAATGGCTATCTAAAATACCAGAATAAATATTGCCACCACAACTAAAATAATAAATTAAAGCCTGCTGAATGAACAAAGTGCTGGATCCTGATAAAGCCTTAATTCAATATTCAGTGTGTGTGTGTGTGTGTGTGTGTGTGTGTGTGTGTGTGTGTGTGTTACTAGGGATTGAATTCAGGGGCATTCTACCTCCAAGCTATGCCTCTAACCGTATTTTTTTTTTTTAAATAAGGTATCTCTAGATTTATGAGAGTCTCACTACTTGCTGAGGCTATCCATGAACCTGTGATCCTCCAGTCTTGGCCTCCCAAGTACTGGGATTTCAGGTATGTCCCACCATGCCTGCTGTAATCTGTACCCATTTTAAAGACTGAAAAAAAAAAAAACATTAAAGAAAATTTACATGTTTTTGTGCTGGAAGTTGGGCCTTCCAATTCTAAAGCTAATTTGCATACTTTACATCTTTCTCTACCCTCTTACCTACTTTTAGGTGGAAGAACAATAGGAATCTGGCCTGATAAAGAATGGGGAGCAAACACTTTATTACAACTGCAGGCAGAGGGACTGAGACCAATGATGCCCTTAGCAACAAAGAACAGGTGAGAGTGCATTTATAGGGAGGAGTCTAGAAAGTCTGAGTGGATCTGCTAAGCATGGAAACTGGGCTAATGAAATCAGATACAGTTGGTTTCCTGGAATCAGGTGAGGTTACCTTGTAAAAACCAGGTAAGGTAGGTTGGTCTGTGTCATTAAGTTATTTTTAGCACAGTAGAGCCCTTGCAAAGAAACAGGAGAAAATAGCCAAAGCACAATTGCTCCCTATTGTGGAACAGTGTAGAAGTTTGCTGCAACCAGTTACTGTTTATGCTCTTGTTATCTGGTTATATTGTTTGGATATACCACTAGAGAGGGCAGTTATCCTCCTGGGACAGAGGTATTAAGTTGCTTCAGCCAGTTTCTGGACCTGGGCTTTATGGTGATCAGATTATGTTTCTCTGTCATCTACTTGGACATACAACATGCTCAAGGCCACATCTGCGACCTTTCTAACTAGCAGCTATTTTTCCCCCTAGGGTTTCTAATGTGCTATGTAAGATTTCATCTCTACTGCATTTTCCATGAAATGCTTTGCTACTGCCTTCTTTTCTTTTCCAAAGATGATAGTCTCTGAAAGCAAATGTGTTCATGTTTATTCTTCATATTTCATACAACTCATATCTGCTTACTCTGATATAGTCTGGAAAAATTTTGAAGGGTGGAAAAATTATTTATATGTTTTTATGAGCTTAAATAAGGAATTAGGATATAGACATAATGAGCACCAATTCAGAAACAGAACTCTTTAGGTATAGATGTTTAGTATGTTCTAGTTTTATGATTTAAAAAAAGTACTTACTCTCCCTCTGCCTAAATTCCCTTCTACAGAAAATAGGTATTGTTGGGATGAATCCACAGCTCAGGAACTCAGGATCTACAGGGTCCTTGGCTAAGGCGACAGAAAAGAATTTCAGCATGTTCCAGTCAGAGACATGGACAGAGGTTTATTTGGGAAAGGAAAGGAAATACACATTCAAGAGAGAATGCGGGCCACCTCAAGATGAGAAAGGCATATTGGAGAATTCAGGGTTTTCTTCTTATAGGGGACTTTCGTGAGGGGTGGGATAGAGAAGGTATATGAGGATGAACTCAGTCCCGTAGTCTCGAGGCAGGTTATGGTGGGCAGGTGGTCTGGTCAGCCTTAGGGTAGATGATCTTGGGTTGATTGGGATCCTCATTAGCTGATTGACGGATAAGCTGGAATATCCTAAATTATAGGTTTTCTCAGAAATATTGTTAACTCTAGGATCTACAGGTTTCCCAGGAACTATGGGGAGAGTCAGGCCTGGGAAAAAGAACTGGTTTGTGGACTACATGCTGAAACACTTCAGCTCCAGGTTCTTATATTAAAGTTATATTTTTACTCTTCCTTCCTGTCTGTCTCCTTTCTACCTACTTATTTCTTCTATCCTACATCAGGTATGATAAGCATGTACTTATTTTAAAAGTCATAAAGTTTGAATGCATGTAAAGGGTTTAGCAGAATGCAAGGCAGAGGCAAGTGCCCAGTCATTCTTGGCTGTTCACAGCCTATAATTACTCTTCTGTCAGAGAGAGAACATTCCTTGCCCAAAGGGTTGAGAGTCCAAAGTTGGTGAATGTAGCAAAATTTGCACAATTTTTATGAGTAATTTTCAACATTACCCTTGTAAATCTCACCCACAATGTACAATAAATTTGCTTATGTGTGTACAACTCTAAATATGATCTAAGTATGCATCAATGTGCAAAATGTTTACTAAAATATTTTATATAATATTCTTAGAAAGGTCTTAGATAGAAATTAATTTAGTCAAGCCTTCTACTGTTTTAAATTCCTTAGTGAATTTACCAAGCTTCCACTCTTTTTCTGTTTGTTACTTCACATTTGTCTCCCACCTACACCTAACTTTTTGTTAGGCAATGTTTTCTTTGGCCCTTAATTAGTTTTTCAATAGCTTTCTCCAGGAGGTCCAGGAAAGCTGTAACTACTACTTTCCAATCACTACCTCTGAATTTTGTTAGTCTTCTCTCAAATGTAGTAGAATTGAGATAACTTGAAAACCTGCATGCTCTGATAGTACTGTCTAACTTACTTAAAAAGTAGTTCTAGTACAAGATATTTTTCAATATCATACAAGTCATTTGAAAGATGAGGACCTTTATCATGTATTTATAAGAAACAGATCATTAAATCTCAAAATGTTTAACTTTCCAAAAGGTTATATGCCTATAAGGAGTATGGAAATAATCTTTATAATCTGGTTTTCAAGTCTCAAATACTCAAACTTTAAATCAGTGGAGTTGTATCATATGTAGGAGGTATCCTAAAAATTGGTGTGGGAGACTTGTGGTTCTACTACACATTGGGAGATGTTTCTAACATTTTGTATGCAAGAGCCTGGAATGTGGGTCTACTGTAGTGTGCAAGAAGATCTGTTAAATAAAATTTATTTTATCAAATGAGATAAATAGGAGAGAGAAATGTGTTCAATAATTTTTTAAAAGAGAAACAAAAAGATTCCAAACTCAAAGTGAAAGACTAAAAATTAAAAGTCAACTCTTTTGGCTCCCTTGCCAAAAAGTAACTGGTTGTAATTGTGAGAATTTGCCTTCATATCTTCTATTCTATTCCATTGGTCTACTCTTGAAACAAAAGGTGGTAGTTTTCTTAAGTCTTAGTTAAGGCAGTGGAAAAGTATTAGAGCTTGTTAAAAGTATGGTTCCCCAGTGTAAGTAGGCTATCTTTGAAAAATGGCTTATATAATGTAAGAACTAGAGGAACAATCCTTTTTGATTTTTATTTTTTGATTAGTGCATAATAATTGCAGAGAGTATTGAGTTTATTTTTGGTGTATTTGTACATGCATGTAACATTAAGTTGGTCACTTTCACTCCCTAGTACATTTCCTCCCCTGCAATCTCCCCCTCCATTCCCCAGTCCCTGTTCTGCTCTACTGATGTTTCTACATCCATAAGTTTATTTATTTATTTATTTATTTATTTATTTATTTATTTATTTATTTATTTATTTTGGTGGTACTGGGGTTCCTGGAAACCCTTCTACCTCTGGGATACACTCCCAAATCTATTTTATATTTTTATTTGGAAACAGGGTCTTCTAAGCCAGCGTGGCTGGCTTTGAACCAGCGCAATACTCCTGTCTCTGCCTCCCAAGTGCGGGGATTACAAGCATGCGCCACCACGTCCGGACACAAGTTTATTTTTATTTATTATTTTGTATCTATTGCTCCCACAAATTAGAGAAAATATATTGCTTTTTCCTTTCAGGGTCTGGCTTATTTCACTTAACATGATGCTCTCTAGTTCCATCCATTTTCTTGTAAATGACATAATTTAGTTCTTCTATATGATTGAATAAAACTCCAATGTGTCTACCACATTTTATTTTTTCTGTCATCTATTCACTGACAGTTAAAATGATTCTATGACTTGGCTATTGTGAAGTGCACTGCTATAAATATGAGTATGTATGTCTAACTATATAATTCTGCTTTTAATTCTTTTGGATAAATACTAAGAAGAGCTATAGCTGGATCATATGGCCATTCCATTTCTACCTTTTAAAATAATTTTTATAATTACCCCCATAATAATTATACTAATTTACAATTCCAATAACAGTGTATAAGGGCTCTTTTCTTCACACATGCACACTAGCATTTATGTTTATTTATATTTCTGATCACTATTCTAACTGGGGTGATATGAAATCACAGTGTAGTTGTGATCTGCATTTCCCTTATCGCTCAAGATGTTGAACGTTTTGAACATATTTTTCACATATTTGTTGGCAATCTGTACTTCTTTTGAAAAGTGTTTAATAAAATTTTCCATTTTTTGGTTGTTTTTGTTGGTGTTTTTGAGTTTCTATAGATTCCAGATTTTAGTCCTCTTTCTCAAGAGTAGCTGGAAAATACTTTTTCCTACTCTGTATATTCTCTATTGCTATGCAGAAGCATTTAGTTTGATACATTTCCATTTATCATTCTTGGTATTTGTCCTGACACTGGTTATACCATCGTGAACTCGGGATTCATTCTAAGCTTCTTATTGAGAAAGTTGTTCACTGTGCTTACATGCTGGAGAATTGTCCTTATGTTTTTTTCCAGCAGGTGTAAACTTTATCATCTTCTTATGTCTTATGTCTTTTATTTGTTTAGAGATGATTTTGGTGCAAGGTGAAATATATGGGTGATTATGGTTTGGATATAGAATGCCCCCTGGAAAAACTTGTGTATGGCAATACCAAGCTATTCAGAGATGGAAAAATTGAATCATGAGGGTTCTAATATCATTCTTGGGTAAATCCATTGACGAATGGATTTATTGGCTAGTAAGAAAGGCAGATCCTGTGTGACTTGAGGAGGTAGGTCACTAGGGGTGTGGCATCAAGAATTGTTGTGTCTTGTCACCTTCCCTTCTCCCCTGCCCTTTCTACTTACCACCTCCACTTACTGAGCTCAGGTGATGTGACTGGACCTAACATGGACTGAAACCTCTGAAACCTCTGGAACTGTGAGCAAATAATCATTCTTCCTCTAAGTAGTGGTCAGCAGGTATTTGGGGCCAGTTATTTTAGGTAAGAATGCTGATTGAAACATGAAAATACTTTGATTCTTCTACATATTAATACTCAGATGTCTCCATATCATGGACTTTAAAAAATATATATACTCCAATGTATGTTTTTGATACCTTTATCAAGAATCAGATGTTTATAGCTATGTAGATTTGTTTCTGTGTCTTCTATGCTATTTCACTGGTTTACATACCTGTTATGCCAATAGAATGCTGTTTTTGTTACTGTAGCTGTGTAGTATAATTTGTGATTGGACTAATGATGCTTCTACCATAACTTTTTTTCACCAAATTTCTTTGGCTATTTGGAGTCTTTTTTTCAGTACTAATGAATATTAATATTAATTTTTTCCCTAGCTTCCCAAAGGACATTACTGGTATTTTGATAAATACTGCATACTATAGTCTATATAGTACTTGAAACTTTAGTCAGAACAATTAGGCAGGATAAGAAAATAAACTATACAAATTGTGCACACTGATTAATAAGAAAAAGTTTATTTATTCTAACTTCTGTTAAGTCTTCCTCCAGTTTTCCAAGTGTTGGTCTACCTTCAGCCAGGCCCAGCACAGAGAAATTCTTAGGAATATGTTGGCCTTAAATTAAATGTTCTCTGATCTACTGTCCTATTATACCACTCAACATCTTTCCATTTCACTTTTCCACACCCAGTTATTTTTTTCTAGCCTTATTTACTTCATTCCATGAAAGAAAAAAAAAAAAGAAAATCTTCTTTGCTTAACCCTTTAAACACTTTGAGATCTTATCTCCAGAAGATTCTACCTATTTTGCTCCCCCTGCTTACAATAATTCTTTTAACATATCCTTTTCTTAATAAATCAGGATTTGTTTTTACTTGACACATTGCTATCTGAGTAAATTAAATAAGCCAACTACAATATTGTTAAGATTAGAAAATGCCATGGCAACTGAACACACATTTTATAAAAATTCTCGAGCAGATTAATGCATTTTTAAAGTTAATGGATTATTTCTTCAGCTTATTAATGTGATGCCCAACATCCTTAGGTTGTTCTGTCAATCAAATGACTATTACTTCTTTCATGCCTTTATTTTTCTTCTACCAATCACTCATCAATGTGTAGCAAAGCAGGATAATCTCTAAAGAGTCACATCAGAGAACTCAGTGCACTATAGTAAAGCTGTTCTGGCTTTGAGGAGGTCAGGCCAAGCCCCAACAAAGGAAGAAGGAGGTATGAATGTCAATGGTAGTGATTGTTAAACAGACTGTGGAAAATGGAGAAAAGATTAAGCCAAGTTTAGATGACCTCTGTGTGCATTTAAGTCATAATGGTCTTTGGCTGCTCACAGCCAAGTTCTTCTTCACAGAGCACTAAGTCAGGAAGCAATTTAACTCCAGGGTGATTTTCTTCCTTGGGGTTGCAGTAGTTTTAGGCTGACTGTGGTTAAAAAAAAAAAAAGTCAACTAATAGCTACCACCCATGTATAAAATTTTGCAGTTTTCATTGAAAAATAATCTTGAAAAATTAATTCTTTTAACTGGAAAACAAAAGAAAAAAGTAAAATGTAAATAAAGTGATAGAGATAAGCTATGTATTTATAAACTAGAGTTTAATTGTGTACTAATAAAAAGTAATATATAATCCTATACTTAATTTTCCAATCACTTTTCCAGAACTTCACATATGATCCCTTATCCCTTATTCAGTCAGGATTCAAAACTTAACATATGTATAAGGCTCTTTTTCTAAATCTGCCAGAAATAGACCATGTCCTAAGTTCTTCATCAATCCTGCTGTGAAACAATGGCTATTTGCCAGGAGGGAAGTGGGAGTGTCACATAGCAGTAAAACTAGCTAGCAGAGGTCAACAACTATGGTCACTGTCAGAAGATAAATGAAACACAAACTTCATTTTTGAATTGGTAAAATGCTAATGTGTTTGAAAGTTGAGGATGACATTTTCCTGACTTTAATTTTTAAATATCTATAGCATCTTATGTCAGAATGATTATTAATAGACTATCCTTGGCTTTGTGTAAGGAATGCATGTTTCTTTCATATACACAAACTTACATATAATAAATATTGATTTATATTTTCCTTAAATAGTTGTATTTTTCCAACTCATAGATTAAATGAATTTATAGTCCAAAAATTAGGAGTAAAATTAATCCAATTAAAATTTTATTATTTTAATAGTTAATGATTTAATTTATAGTTTAAATTAAAAAACAAAGTCTAATAAATTATTTTAACATAAATTAATACCTGAATAGTATTCCTTTTAATTATTTCATATAATAAAAATCCATTTTATTATATGATTTTTCTTATCTATGTTTTAAAGTACAAAGTTTCAGAGATACATTTATTAAATTTTTCCACTGTGTGCATTTTATTCTAGAATGTTCTCTGGGTTGACATTTCTTCTCACTATATCTCATTTTGTCAAGTATAAGAATGTCTTTTGATCTATATGATCAATATTCTGTTTCAATTTTTTAATCTACAACCAGATACCAGGAGCTTTGCTGTAAATCTGTTTGTTTCTCAGTGAAAAGCAATAAAGAGAAAGAAATAAAATAGTTAATTATATATTTTTTGTGTTAAAACCAGATTATTGAGGCAACAGAGTTCTTGTGCCTATGCCCAAGCCCACATTTTTCTCCTGTGATTATGCCATGTGTTATGTGGTGAAGATTTAAGGCAAATGGGAAAAATAACCATAATTATGTTCATTTTCTTCTGTTATTGGAGGTGGATAAGATCAGAATGCAGGCCTGTGTCAGTCAAAATTGTCATTAAGTACCTTACAATGGTGATTTGAGTGTACTTATAGCACCTTTGTACAAGAAAAATCCAGAGAGATGAAATAACATGCCTTTCAAAACAAAACAAAATCAAGCTCTTCATTAGTAAAACAGACCAGTATATCTATTGTAGATGTCACTCATCTCAGACACTATCTGTTTCAAATGATCCATTTTGGGGAAATATAATGGATAATCTTTTTACTTCAATATTTTTATTATTAATTTTGTTAAGGATTTCTAATCTTTATTATATATATTTAATTTAGCCAAAATTACTTAATGCACTGTCTATACCATTACTTTTATCATCTGCACTTAACTTTATATTTTCATCATCCTTATCTTTTTCAATCTTATATAGTTGTGTGTCTATGTGTGTAATTGCATGCAGAGACAGGTCTACTTACCTGTGTTTTTAGCACTTAGCACTGGAGCACTACCTGAACTATCAGTATAACATGTAAAAATAGCTTATACTTGGTGATATAAAAGGTATGAATAATTCATATTTATTGTAAATTTTGGTTCAAATTCTCTACTTAAAATTATTAGTCACGGGCAACATAGTAACTGTTTTTAGTGTCTTTCTCTCTTTCCTTGGACTTTTACAAGAAATATATAGCTACCATAGTTGAGGAAAAATGAAATTCTTCGACTTTCAGTTAGTGGCTAAGCTTTTGCTCTTGGTAATGCTCCAGATAATAACATAAGTGCAATCGCCTCTCCCTCAGCAGGAAGAAGAATTCATAGCTTATGCACAAAGCATGACCAATGGACTCTAACCAACATTTTTAGGTCACATTTGGTTCTAAACTCTTGCCAATCTCCTCAGTTGTAATAAACTACTGTCCAGTCTGGTGTCACTCTGTCACTTTGAGAAATGGTCAGTGTTTTCTCTCTAGTGAAAGTTATCTTCACCGCTTACTCACAAACTACCAGCTTCAAACACCTCCTGTTCTAGAAAAAGACTCCCAACTCCTCTTGATGGGCTAGGGCCAGAGTTTGCAGAGTAGTAGACTAAAATAAACACAGATGTATTTGGTTATGACCCAAGTCATGTTTTGAAAATTAGGCAATTTCATATCAAAATCCAGACTTCATGTTGCTCTTGACACACAAAGAGGATGTTAATCATGACTGGGCCTAATAAGTCATAGTTAAAAGAACACTGAATTTAACTGAAAAAATCAAACATTTTATATGAAAAGATCAAAATAGGATACGTTTCACATCAGAGTTGATGTTTCACTGCACAAATACAAGTTTTCTCTTATTTCTTGTGCATTTGTTGATTATGGCTACATGCCATGTGTTCTCACAAAACACTCCCATTTCCTAGAATCCTACCTGAATCATTCTCTTTTAGATGATCTGGATATAATGAAAATATATATTTGAATTAAACAGATGGACATGTGACCTAGACACGATCAGTCAAAACTAAAGATATTAAATAAAAAGGGTGTTTTTAAGCAATAATGAGAAATATTGTACGTTGTTTCTGAGACTGTGAAGATATACTTCTGGCACTTTTGGGAACAATGACACTTAGAAAACCTCTAAAAGGACAAGAGAGAGGCAAGCTTCTCGTTCAGGGACAGATGACAATATGTACATGCTAAGCCCTAGCTGTCAGCCATGAGTAAAGTCTATCAGTCTTGGAACATTTTAGATCCATTAGCCATAACATTCTTTTCCTCTCTTAGAATTTTGAGTCTGGTCCCTGTTGTCTGAAATCAAGTATTCTAACATGAATACATATTTTCCCATCTGTGGATTGTCTGATTATTATCAACTCCTTTATTTTTTTCTAAAATTTCTGGATAACCTTTAAAATATACTGCTTTTTACTTTCTACCCCTTTCAGTTGATTGGACTTGTCAAACATTTTGAAAAACAATTATTTTGTATAGCAGTCTCAGACCTTTAACAACTGTGGGGAGCTGACATCAAATTCCTACCCTAAACTATTAACAAAAAGTATAACGTTCTTACTTTACAAACTACTGAAATTTAGGGGACAATTTATCCTATCATCACTGATTTACCAACATATTTTATAATTCAGATTTATCTGCCATTCATGTTATAACACACAGAAAATCAAAATTTACATTGAACACTAATAATTTTGATAAGTATCTTTCTCATTATTTATAATATGTATTAAATTTAAAGTCTATTCTCAATACTAGCTGTGGGGCATTGTTGCTTAACTGTCTAAATATATCAAAATACAAATATCAGAGTAAAGGAGATTAAATATATGGTAAGTTAATTTGCATCTCGATTTGAATGCAATATACTATAAATTTCTTTGTTTCATATGATAAGAAGAATGTTCATAAGTAAAATAGTAAAATAATTTGCTTTTTGTGGATGAAGAAATGATACCACAAATTTAAAAAGTAGGGGAGTGAGGTCACATATTAAGGCAAATTTATTCGTTTTTTAATGAATAAAATTTTTACTCTTGAGGCATTTGACCAGTATTCATAAAATCCACCCTAGGACTAAAATTATTAGCGAATGGTTTGAAACTAAGGTGAGCAGGCATTTAGAAATTGTTCAGTGGTCTGTAAAATGAATTTCTGATCTCAGTCCAGTCATAAAACCCATCATCACAATTGATGCAAGTCAATGCCTTTTCTATCAGTCTCATCAGGGAAGCTTGGGACTGCCTGAACACAGACACAGAAATGTCTCCTATGGAGCCAAAATCTCTAAGTCAAAATTAAGGATCACTCGTAAGGGAGTTACTATCTCTGCGTGAATCATTCTGTAGCTGAGTGCAAGGCTTTAAAGATGATTCTGGTTCTTTAGGAAGATTTACATTCTCTCTGAAGATAGAGTAAAACAGATAGCATGAAAATCCTACATCCTGTGGAAGAAAAATTGGAGATAAGGAAATGCTTCATCTCTTAGAGGAGAAAGGTAGAAGATTGTCTATAATCCTAGTTAATACAACAAACATTCTGCTGGTCCAAAGGGTGCCCTTTATGCCAAATGGACCAATGAAATTCAGTGTTTCAGAGGACTGAAATCTGAAATGTATTTCAATTAAGTGGGTCTATGCTTTTCTGAAATGACTTGACAATACCATATTTGCAAAATTCTAGGTGTCCCTTAGGGCTTTTTTCATGAATCTTAAAATAACTTTTTTCTATCAATCAGTGTCACTTTTTTTTTTGGACAATTCTTAACTTCTGCCCTCTTTCGTAAAGTTATACTTCTTCCTCTTTAAGATTGGGTTTAAGTGGAACTTAGGGGAGCAATCAAAAAGATTGAGAATGTGCTCTACTTGACACTCGGTGGCAAATTCTACAGTTCAAAAGGAATTGGCCCTTGCTCCCCTTCTGAATCCCTGAAAAACTCTATGCTCCTTTGACATCTGAATGTTCTTTTATCTTATTACCCTTGTGTGATTGCAGAATTAGATAAAGCCAAGATCTTTGGATGTTTGTATTCTTTGTAAGAATCTGATCATAGATACTACCAAGGTGACATTTTGGCATTAAATTCATTTAATTTCTTAGTTTAGAAATAAGCATTATATGCAGCAAGATTTCAAGAACTTACAAAATTTAGATCAGGTCACCAGATGAGAACAAATATAAGATCTCATTGAGCACAGATAGCTCCAAATTAAATATAAAATTCTTAGGTTTGAAAACTTTTTTCCTCCTCAAGAAATCTTTTGAGTTTTATACACTACAATTTAAAAGTAAGGGGAGTGTTAACCTGGTAGCAAAATTCATAACCAATAAGGCACATAGAATCGATACAAACATTATTCCAGATTTACACTTTTGATTTAGGCACGCTGTGTTATATCCTTTAATGGCAGTTATAAATATCTAAATTGGATTCTTAAGCTTTAATATATAATGTCATTGGCCTTTACATTTTTATTTGTGGTGTTCTGTATAGACTGGGGTTTACGTTTTTCATTTAAAATTCCTAAACTATATATAGCACACAGTCCTGGATGGCATAAGTTAAAGGCTGGACACTATTTTCCCAGAAACAAAGGCTCTAAGAATTGTGAGAGACTTAGGAGGTGAAAAAACAACAGAAAGCCAATCACTCCAAGGGTATGAGGGTGCAAACAGAGAAAGCAAAAAAGGTTCACTTGTAATCCCAATCCTTGGGAAGCTGAGACAGGAGGATTTGGATTTGCCGCCAGCCTCAGAGGCCCTCTGCAACTTTATGAGACCCTGTTTCAAAATAAAAAGAATGAGACATAAAGCTGGGAGTGTAGCTCAGAGGTACAAGGCCCCTGAGTTAAATCCCTGGTACCAAAACAAACAAACAAACAAACAAACAAACAAAAAGACAAATGAAGTGCCAGAGGTCCCAGCTGGTTATGGTTTGCCTTTGTTCCTCTTCCCAAATGCATGCAAGTCTTGCTGGTCAAAGCAGCCCCAAGAGTCACTTGGGTATTAGCGCCATATATCAGCAGCTCCTCTAGAGCCTGAAGTTCTCACTAATTTTCTAGAAGCTTCCTTTTTATAATCTACCTATAGTTGTCAGATATGCTTGAGTTTTCAGAGTTCCTCACATGCATTGCTGGTCCATGCACTCCAGATTTTATTGATTATCATTTGTGTTTTTATTTCTCTGTGTCTCAGGCATTGACTCGCAGGATAATTGTAGTATAGGTAAACAGAGTAAATCTCTCAATTATAAAGCTTCTTCCATGTGGAATGTCCTCAAATTTAGGTCTTCACCAGATTCCAGTTTGTTTATTAGGGGTAAAGAAATAATAAATCATTCAGTGAATAGGGAAGAGGCAGAGAAATAAGTTCACTATATTGTTTCAATATATAATAAATCTGTTGTGAGACATCTTGTACTCCTAGGCCAGCCTTCCTCCTGAGAGAAAGCCCTAATTGTGGACCTACTTTTGCCTTTCTGCGACTTTATTCAAAATCTATGAATTCCACCTGCTCTGATTGATCTTAGTTGGTGGTGGTCTTAATCAGGCCAACAGATGTATAAACACCAAGGAACTCAAATTCCATTTCCAGCTGCAAACTTTTCTCAGTGACTCATTTTGTTTCTAGTTTTTATTTTATTCTTCCTGTAATTATTCAAGACAGGAGAGCAAACTTGGCAGTCAAAGGTATGAGTAGCCAATTTTCTTGTTGTCTTTGCATTACATAAACTCACTTCCTAAAAACAATCACCGTAATATATTTATGATTTGAGGGCTGAAATTCCACTCCTAGTTTAGCTGTATCTGTTATAAATGGCTTCAAATGGGTTATGGCGAGGTATTCATCTGGCTTCTAATCTAGTCTTGAGTGTCCAGGCTGGTTTCACACACATTCCTGGTATGTTAGAAAGAAGATCTGAAAGGCTGAGCCCTGGAGGCCCATTCTTCTTCCTCTGAATTCACAGGGTTTATCAATATGCTTAATATAGAAGAGGGGTCAAACTTAATATGGTAGCTTAGTGATACAAGTTTCCTAAGAAATAGAAAGTAGCCCATTGTTACTTCTGACATACTCTGTTGATCAGGGTAGACACTGTTTTCCTAAATTAAAGAAGAGACATATACCCAACATTTAATGGCTATATTATCAAATATTACCTGGCTATCTTTTACTTATCACATAATCAAAAATGGGTTGATGCATGTGGTCATTAAAAATGCCAGGAGGGTCCTTAGCACTCCTTCAATCTTCTTTCTTTAAAAATTATCACTAAACACCAGTGACAATAAGAGAATCACTCAAGATAAATGTATTAGATTCAGAGCAGAGGCTAGAATCCTTTGAATAAAACCTTGATGACAATTATATTTTCTTTTTTTTATGGGTCTGGGGATGAAACCCAGGGGCATTCAACCTCCAAGCTACACCCCCTGCCCTATTTTTTATTTTTTATTTTGAAACCGTCTCTTACTGAGTTGCAGAGGGCCTCACTAAGTAGCTGAGGCTGTCCACGAACCATGATCCTCCGATCTCAGCTTCCCAAATGCTGGGATTATAAGCATGCACCACCACGCCCAACTTTCTGATCCATATTTCCTACATGATTATTATTATACACAGCACCACAAAACACAATTTTGAACATAGCAATTACTTAGTGGATTGCATGGAATATGCACACATACATAGATATATGTATTCACACACACACATATGTCTACACATTTAGTTTATAGTTTGAAAGCAGCATAATTTCAGTGACTGGGATTTGGACTCAGTCAGGTAAGAACATCTGGATTTGCTTCTTTTATTCCAGGCTTCATGTAGTCTCTGCTAGATATTGATTCTACTTGTTCCTCAGTTTCCTTATTTATGATAATGACAGGAACCATTTCCTAGGTTTCTTACAAGGGTAAAGTGGGATGGTATATGGCATGCCAGGCACGGCCAATGTTCAGTAACTGTCAGCTATTATTTGGGGCGGTTTGAGTTAGGAAGATAATACAGTTCTTTTCTGAAGACATTTATTGTCTCACTGTTATCTAGGAAAGGTTATCAGCTGAGAATGTGGTGAAGGGGAATGCAGGAATATTGAATAGAAAGTAGAAACTGTGAAACCAGTGTTTAGAGTAGTAATATGTACAGAAATTTTGAACAATTGAGTGACTTTCTGGAGTCTGTGATAATGAACTTAAAGTAAAACTGACCATGTAGCCAAGATTTCCTTTAGCAACAGTCACTATTTTAGATATAGTACTTGAGAAAGCAAAATATGGGTCAAGTAGAATTGGGATTTTGTAAAGAAAGTAGAAAAGAGAGAGGATTAAGGGAGTAAAAAGTTTTTGCCTGATAATTATAATGATGGTCTTGGGAGATGGAGCAGAATTAGGAGGGATATTGCTATGATATTTTCTAATACAATAAAGTAATTGCTTTAAAATCACTCCATCTACACAGGCATATTAATTTTGGATACCACCAAGGTCCAGTTGTGTCCATAAAAGAAAGATTAAAAAGTGGACATAAAAGTGATTGAAATTGGATTTGAACAAGGCTGCTGAAGAACCATGTGTTTGACTATCAGTAAAGACATGGGGTGGGTTTAAAAGCTATAGAAGAATAAAGAACAGTGAGAGAGAAGAAAGAAGATGACAGCAATGATGAGGAAAGGCTGCTTGAACAGCCTGATGTCATGCCTCAAAAAATCAGTTTCTTTTCTGTGGGGCTGAAAAGATAGTTGTCTGAAAATTTTATATTGGAACAAAAGTAATTGAGCTAATTCTCAAGATCCTGAGGTATGCCAAATAGATGAGAATTAGCTATAAATAAAGTGTTTCTTTGTTTAAAGAATGGAAGGGTGTCTCTGAAGTCACAGATGCTGGACAGAATATTATGCCATCATCATCATTATCATTATTAACTTATTATTAAATCACGAGGATCCCCAGGGAAAATCTTAAGAGTGTAGGAACAGGAATGCGTAGTAGGGAGGAGAAAGGCAAAACAGTGAGGCAGGAGAATGGGCAGAGGGTTACCTTTTTTCTGGAGGTGTTTACCTAGTCTTTGGCGACTGAGAATAGCAGCACTAAAAAAATTGGTGGTCTCAGTGTTTCCCACAATAAGTGCAATTAAGCCAGGCGTGGTGGCTCACGTTTGTAATCCCAGCATTCCGGAGGCTGAGACTGGAAGATCGCAGTTTGCGGACAGCCTCAGCTACTCAGTGAGGCTCTCTGCAACTTAATGAGACCCTGTTGCAAAAAAAAAAGAATAAAAAATAGGGCAGAAGATGTAGCTCGGAGGTCAAATTCCCCTGGGTTCCATCCCCAGGTCCACACAAAAAATAAAATAAGTCCAATTAACACTAGCTGAGTGGATTATATTCTTATATTCTAAAGCTGTGTTTTTCAAAATTGAACATGTATGTACAATTTTTATGTAAATGTAATATTAGTCAAATAAAAATCCAAACACAGTAAGTCCTAATGAAGAGTTTCTGCTATGGAATAAACTCCTGGATGTTGAACTCTTTTCATTCATATTAATGAAATAATCTCCACCTCTGCAGCTGGCAGAAACCAGTGAGAGTTAGACCAAGAAAAACAGTAGCTCTGTATCCCCCACCAAACAAACAAACAAACAAATAAAAATCTTAAGAATTATTTTTAAGCAATTTGAAAGTTTCATTTACTATTTAATCACATTTGTTACATATTTTCTATCAGTAGTTTCATATTTCAAATGCCATCTAGAAAGTATATATAAGGAATTATATTTTAACAAAATATATTTTTTATAAAAAGGCTTAATTTTGGAGTACTAAAGGAAAAAAGTGATGTTTAGAAGGTGGAAGTTCACTGGGAAAAAAAGTTATTCCATATACTTAACTATTCAAGCATTTATTCATCAAAAGCATAGAATATTTGTCAATAAAATAAGATTGAGCAGACATAGGCAGTATATAAATTTTTTGTTTGTAATTTGAGGAGATATAAGTGAACCTTTGGAAGGACCCTAATCCTTACTTATCAAAGAAAATATGATTATCTTAGTATATTTCAGAACACCTTTTACAAATCAACTAATGAAGAAATTAGATTTAGAAACTTAATTTAACTATCTTCTTAGGCTATTGTGTAAAATGTCTGTAAAACTTGGAGAAAATATTTTCACTGAAAAGGCAACATCTCCAAAAAATTATTAACAATAAATGAAGCAAAAAAAATCTAAATTTTCTGATTCAAGAATTCTGGAGCTACACAAAGGGATTAGTAAAGCTTCAACGAGTGGCAGCTACAGATATAATAAGTATCCTGACTTGGAATGACTTTTAAAAACTGTCTTAGAGGAGACAGAAGAAAAGCCATTCATTTAGTTGCTGAACTTCTCTTGGTATCTTTTCATATCATTTACATCAGAAGTGTCTCTTTTCACTGTCCCTACCTGGAAGTATTATAAAATGCTTCAATGTGATGTCCAAAGACAGATACTCATAATTTTTATGGTTGTACAGCAGGTGTATTAGTGTTTGTAAGTTTGTAAAGGTTTTATGGGAACTCTAACTGGGGAGGGATAGTGAATGAAGGATTTGGTGTGGAGGCTCAGATCCCTGATGGCATTGAAATCATGCTGGGATTGATCTCACAAGAGTAGAAGATTGGGTCTTAATGTGTTGAACTCCTATATAGGCAGAGGTTAGGTCTCCAAGTTTCAGGCAACATCACTACAAACAGCCAGCCCTGTGGCCAAGCCTCTCCAGGCACAATGCCTGGTCTTCTGGTAATCATCTATTAATAGAACCTCAGTTGGAAACACAGTGAAGCCCCCTAAACCTCACAGTCATAGAGTCAACTCTGTGGGACCATTGTCTAGGGCCTGGGATAAAAGTATGCCTGGAATAGTGACTGTCTGTGAGAACCACAAATTACTTAGGTTAGCCTAAGGAATCCTTAGCAGGGACAGATAGAAGGTGAAATTACAATTTCTCCATTCCTTTCATTGTTTAGTTTAAAGTACTATTTTATAATTCTCCAAAGGTCTGGCATGGATATCGCTGGGCTGAAGTCATAGTGTCATCAGGGCCATGCTCCTGTTTGGAGGCTGTAGAGAAGAATATATTCCTTTGCTTTTGAGATAACAGAGTATAAACTTACTATTTTATCTTATGGCCCATTTCTATATTTTCAAAGCTAGAAATATTGCTTGTTTCTGACCATTCTTCTGTAGTTACCCTCCCTCTGACTGACAATAGTAGAGAAAGCTTCTCTACTTTTTAAGGGCCCATGTGACTATACTGGGCCCACTGAGATAATTCAGGCTAATTTCCTTATTTCAAGATTCTTAGCTTAATAACATCTAAAAAGCCTTCAACATTCTGAAGATTAGGGCCATAATATCTGCATGAGGCTATTATTCTACTCACCACACCCATTTTCCACTTTTTTATATCCCTTTCAAACTTGATAAGGATCATTCAGAGAGTTCCTTGAAATCTCTTCTTAATCAACTCAGAGCCCCTCATCTCTAATGAATAGTTGCCAGCCTCAGCAAAACTGCCAGTTCAATTAGTATGGCAGGACTTCATTATAGCTCCATTACAAACATCTCAAATGATATTTATCTGTCCATCTATTAAAGTGGGTATTAAAGAATAGGCACATCCTGTAATATCTCTTCAGCATACATCTTAGTTTTGCCAGACCCTGAAGAAATTTTTAGAGTAAAAAGTCACTGTCAACATGACTTCAAGAGGCACTGAGAGGAAAAATCTTGCACAATATAGGGTAAGCTGAGAAACTGACAACCATCGCAAGCAATTTAAGACACACATATGTTTTACTTCTTTACAGGGCAGGTAAGAAGTTATAAATTTTGTTTTCTGGCCATCCACTATCAGATCATAGCTGTTATAAGCAGAAGAATCTGGATGGGATATAAAAATAGGCTATGGAGGGGTAGAGAAGAATTAAAAATCTCAAGCATAGTCCATTTCATATAACAATGGAGATGATAACAGAAGGTTAGAGGAAAAAAGATAACAAGCCTTAGAGGTTGACCTGAGAAAAAAGCAAAATTAAAGCATGCTTCCTTAGATGTTGACCTAAACAAGCAGATAGATTGCATAGTAATTATAGAATTGTTCGTATTCTGCAGCGCAGAAAAACTCCATGATAGGATTTATATTTCAGAATTATTATCAGAGAAGGAATACTGAATATGTTGTGATTGACCAATTTTGCTTGAGCACAGTGTAGAATATGGGCAAATTTTGGGCTAGATTACAGTACAGTGGACGAAATGAGGAAGACAAGCAATCAAAGAGATGGGCAATAGCCAGTGTGGAAAAATATCAAAAGTAGAAAATGTTCAGGTAGGAAAAAGGTGTGCACAGGGACAGTACTCCTGAGGATTCAGAAGCACACTGAGAACCAGTCACTGGGTTTGGCAACTCAAGGACCCCAGTGTGTGATAACAACTTCCCTGCTGGAGCCTGAGAAAAGAGAATTGAAGATGACTAAGCAATGCTGATGATGGTGATTAATTTGAGTGATGTTTAATTTCAATGATAGAAAAAGATGGTGGCTATAGGTCCCATGTTTTACTTTTCTATCTCAGTATTTTTTTAATACCTGCCAGCTTTTTCAACTATTAATTCCTACCTCTCCTATTAGGGTGAGATGAGTTCCTTATGATGTAGACTCAGATAAGTTACTTAACTGCTTTGGCTTTCAAAGACCTAATGCTTAAAATGAGAATAGGTAGTTGTTAATATAAGTTTGTTGAAAGATTAAATTGGATCATTCATATAAATGGTCAAAACAGTATATCTTTATATTAGTTTTAGTTTTTTATTTTTATGATTATCAGTATTATGACTACTCAGAACATTAGAAACATTTGTTTATGTTTCCAGTCTAAGGCAGGTATCATGCTAGGTACATAATGACAGATATCACCATTCTCTTCTTTACAGAGAAAAAAATGTTGTTCTACAATGGAAGGTAGGGACAATAAAGCTACCTAATTTTTGTATTCCAGTTTATAAAATATTATGCATATCTATTATTTTTTAAAAACAGAAGTTAAACACTTGAATATTTATTAAAGTTCCATTTTAAAACTATAAGTGTATGTATCAGGTAACTTAATAAGGAGAATAGTTACCTTCTATTGATATCTCACTTCATATCAAGAGCTGGTTAGTTTCCACACATTATCTTATTTAATATCTACTATAATTTTTCTATGCAAGCATAAATACCTCCATTTTTACAGTTGAGTGAACAAAAGTTTAGGGTATTTTAATTATTTTCCTAAGGACACTGATATAGTACAGAACAAAATAAGGTTTAATGGACTCTATATATAAATTCTTCTTTTTCTACTGTATGAAAATGACTCACCTGTGTAATGAAAATCTCTAAAAAATATTTTGGGTGCTTATTTTGTACAATAACTATCAATTATAGCAGTCTTTTTGAGAATATGGATCATAAGCCATATTATTAAAATTGGAACACAGAAATTCAGATAGATCATAGCCATTTATCCACGGATACATTATTTGAAGGGCTTGAGGCAGGATTTCAACCTAAGTTTAAAGACTGCAGGTCAGCTCTCTTCCTGCTTTACCAGAAAGCCTCCTAGAAGAGGGTTTAGTTGTAATAAAACTAAAAATTAGAGACTGAATATAGAGGAAAATGACTTTTGTTTCTACTTCACTGAAATTACTCTGATATAAAACAAAATATTGTAATCACAAAATTTAAAGAAAAATTTACACTGTAAACTTTAATTTTAGGCTAATTTTATATCATATTAATTCAGAACAGCCTAATTATCCAATCCAGCTATTTCCTGTTTGACTTCTAAGTATTTAAAATATGATACCTAAATTATAAGTATACCTTCTTGGCAAAACATAGCTAATCTATTTTAAAGTCTATTTTTCCTTGACTTTAAACTGCATAGGTCACATCTAATTACATCTCATACTTGTGATGCCAGGAAATCAGTTACTGAACAAATCCAAAAGTTTATTTTAACCAACAACATTTTTATTTGAGGTTGGTTTTTCAGAGATAGTTTTATTATATTGTTTTCCCTCTGTTATACCACAATCTTTACTAACTTCAAGCATTTTGACATCATCTTTAATCACTTTTTTTCTTTCTTACTACTAGGATCTAGAGACAGATCTCATTTCACATTCAAGAAATCTTATACACAAAAGGTTCTGTGGGGGCCCAGAGGAAATACAGGCTGGTACTGAAGATATGACCCCACACAGCCAAAGATGTATGCTCATCTCCCACAGCTGCAGATTTGTGTATAGTTATATAAGTATGACTAGATAATCTGTAATGTTCATGCACATACCACGCTAACATGAACATGTGACACTTTACCTGAAACCCTACAGAAGAAGCCAGTCTGTGAGTAAAGTTTCTGTTAGTTGTCCTCCAAATGGTGACTCTTTCTGTGTTTTTCTTTTGATTTCACCATCAAAACTTCCCCTGCACCCATAGGTGGCCCATGACAGGACCCCTGACAGTTGGTGTGATTGGCAGGATGAGGTTAGTGTCCCCAGGACCCCTCTAGAGTAGCAGGCCTTGGAGGAACAATCCAGGTTGGAATGAATGTAGTCCCCAACCTCCCTGTAGTTTATAGAGAAATATCTGGCAGGATGAAATCTGCCAGAGAATTGAGACAAAAAAACCAGAAGAATTCTGGAAGGCTTTAAAATGACTAGAGCAGCACTTTTAAGCACTTATAAAATTATTTAATAATATCCCATGTTCTGTAACCTTCAAGTGTTGGATAAACCTCATGACCTTGTGGAAAGACAAAAATCAATGGTGACATGACTTAATTGGTCTTAGGACCTGTGGCCCATTGCATACAACTTTATCACTAGAGAAAATCCCCATTATGTTCCATTACAAGCCCTCCAAGCCACTGGATTGTGAATGTATGGCAGTTCAAGACACCAGAGTGGCTTGAAGAAATTGGACAAATGATACTAAAGCTAAAAGTAAGTGCAATCCACCTGACTCATAGCCCATTTAACTCTCTCCTATGGATAGTGAGAAAACCTGAAGGCTCCTGGCACATGACAGTGTACTATTGGGAGTTAAATAAAATGACCCTGCCCTTGAATGAAGGGGCACCTGATACTTCAGACCTGATGAATCATCTTTTGCATGAACCAGAACAGTTGCATTATGTTGTAGAGTTGACAAATGCCTTTTTCTCCATTGACATTACTCCAGAAACCAAGGACAGTTTGTTTTTACCTGGGATGGGCTCCATTGGACATTTCCAGTATTGCCCCAGGAATATATGCATAGTCCCTACCTTGTGTCATGATCTGGTGGCACAGAATTTAGCATCTTAGCAATAGCCTGAGGCTGAACAGTTGTACCATTATATATATATGATGATATGTTAACCTCTGATTCTCTGACAGAGTTAGAAACAGCTGCATTCAGTCTTCAAGATATTCCCCAGGAATGGGGATGGGCTGTCAAGGAAGATGTGTTTCAAGAACCTGGGTATTCTGTCAAGTTTTGGGGAGTTATTTGGTCTTGTATGACAAATGTGATACCTGAAGCAGTGATAGTCTAGGAATAGTCAAACAGGTGATGATCATAGCAGTGTAGACCAGGAATGGTCAAACAGTTACAAATGTATCTGCTTGTTTTGGGGTTTTAGTGAACTCCTAGTAGATTTTGGTCACAGCTCTGGGAAGGTGCAAAGGCTGTATATGCTGTACTCTTAGCTTGTGAACTCATTACAAGTACTGGGTCAGTGATGGTAAACACCACCTATCTAATAACTTTGACTGAGGTACTGATCTCAACATTCCTGAAAAGAGAGAGAGAGCCCAAATGGCCACTTAGACAAAGTAGGGTACACATTGGAGTGGCTGAAGTTCTGGACTCAGATCCCCTAGACAAGAGATTTCTCAAATGCCTATTCTGATAAAATGGACTGCATGCTTAAACCAGTAAGCAGTTTTCTAGTGGCCATTTGTCTGAACAATTACATACTTTTCTGGGGCCAGTGAATTTTTGGGCAACAGCCCCTTTGCAACCCACAGAAGTGGAAGACATCCCAAGCCCCTGTGTAGAAGGCAAATTTTCATTGAGGCTAGTGCATTTCTGAGATGCAGCCCTCTCAGAACTCATAAAAGTGGAAGATGCCCCAAGTTTCTATGGCAAAGGGAAAACTCCAATTCCCACAAAAGCATATGAAACCCATGGAAGTGGAAGATGACCCAAGTCCCTATGAGGAAGAGAACACTCTTTTACCCACAGATGCGTGGCATACGATGGCTCTTTTCATGAGCAGCTGCCCATGGGGGTGGCTGTGACCTTGCAGTCCACCATGAAAACGTTTTGGTATGAGGCTGGTGACAGATGCTCGAGCCAATGGGCCAAGCTCTGGGAAGCCTGGTTAGTTCTCAGGAAGGAGACTGGGCCATTGCATGACTGTACAGAGAGCTGGACAGTCTACCAGGGCCCAATCTTGTGGTGGCTCCAATGGGTAGCATACAACTGGTTGAATGGGCACTGCCCATTGTGGAACAAGTTTATGTGGGAGTATCTGTGAAAATGGGGCCTGTGGAAATGAGGGGCACAGGATTTATTAGAGTTTTGGGAACAAAGGACTTATTAGGTTCCTGGTAATGATGCTGCTGATACTTTAGTGAAAGTTAGGGCTTTCTGACTGCCTTGGAGCCCTTACTGGTAGCACCATGATTACATAAGAAGCAAGGACACATAGGCACCCACACCATGGACTTGTGGCCCAGCAGCAAAAATTGTCTTTTATCCATTCTCAAGCATAAGATGCTGTATGGCAGTGTCATTCATGTGCAGAACATCACCCACAGAGACACAGAGTTCTTATGAAAATGGGACAGGTACCCTGAGGTACTCAACCTTTCGAGAAATGACAGGTTGACTATATTGGACCACTGCTAAAGAATCAGGGGCTCCTGTATATTCTGATGTCTGTGAATACTGTCACATGTTTGGGTTTTGCCTACTCTATACTTCAGGGCAACCAGTGACATATTGTAGCTGACCTGGAGCAATTGTCTGTGGCCTATGGCCAGCCATTGTTAGTAGCAAGGGACAGAAGGTACTTATATGGCAGGAAATACTCATGTTATAGGCCAACTGATATAGACCTGTTAAGGACAATAACATGCATTGGCAGTTGCATATTCTCTACTGGCCCTGATAGCCCAGATTGATTAAACACTTTAGTTGACTTCTAAAAAAGAGGCAGAATTTGTTCATCTCCCATTGGAAGAAATAGCAGGCACAAGTACTCATGCAGTGACTTTTAAATGAGCAGCCTTGTCATACTGAAAAGGTCCCATTAGATAAGATAATAGCAGGAATTCCCATACTTTGAAGGTAAGAGGAAGCTTTTGAGAGCCCCAGTTGCAACTGAGGTGAGAAGAGGAACTCTCTTATTCCCTGCAACTGAACTCTTGGTCCCTGTGTAGCAAGATGTCTGAGGGTGGCCTTGGTGTTTGAAGGTGTCACAGGAGCCATGCATTGTACTCCTGGAGCCATGTGTCCTGAGACAGAAGGCCCAGTTACAACTGGGCCTGTCCAATCCAGCTTATGCTTTCCCTACAGGTAGAAGGCATGATTTTTGAAAGGTGCATGGATCATAATACTATGATCTATTTCAATGTATAATGTGAAGGATGTCCCCAACCCTCTACTTTTTATACATGGCTCTTTAGTGTGGTATCATCTTTCTGGAGCAGCCATTGTTCTGGCCACTGTGTTATCACAAGATAAGCATGACACCTGGATTCTCCTGGAAGGGAAGGATTTACCTATAAAGTCTTTCTTTCTGCTCAGTTCTGTCATCCAGGTTAATGGCTGAAAATAGTCTGCTCTCCTGGACATACAGCTTTGGGAGACTTGACAACACCTCCCAGTGCTGGGTTTGCATCTGTGGAGATAGCTGAGGGTTGCTTGTGGCAAATTCCTCTCCCTACTGAAGACAACTGGACAACCTTAGGAATCTGAAACCACAGCAATTAAAAATGGGATGAATGGCTGGGCGTGGTGGCGCACGCTTGTAATCCCTGCGCTTGGGAGGCTGAGACAGGAGGATTCCACAGGTTCGAAGCCAGCCTCAGCTACTTAGTGAGGCTCTCAGCAACTTAGTGAGACCCTGTTTCCAAATAAAATATAAAAAAAAAGGTCTGGGAGTATAGCCCGGAGGTAGAAAGCCTCTGGGTTCCACCCCCAGTACCACCAAAAAAAAAAAAAAAAAGAATAAAAATAGGGCAGGGGATGTAGCTCGGAGGTCAAATGCCTCTTGGGTTCTAACTCCTAGACCCGCCCAAAAAAAAAAAATGGGATTAATGACACTGTAATAGAGAACTTGTTGCAACAAAACCATAATGCCCACAATCCCTTGTGGCTATATGCCATAGGAAATGGTAGGGCTAGTTAATGGGGGCCATGTAAATTTTGTAAGAATATCACATTTTTGTATAGAACAGGTGAACCAGATTGTGATCAATCAAAATCCTGGATGGTTGTCCCAAGAACTATACTTTGTTCCTTCCAGGGATTGGTACTATAGATACAAAGCTACAGGTAGAAGCCTTAGCCCAACTTGTTGCAGAAGCTTTAAATAGGGTTCATCAGACTTTTTTCCTTTTAATACATGAACCGACCCAGATTCAAAAGGTGGTTTTGCAGAATTGAATGGCGTTCAGTTACACACTGTTGAGGTGTAATGTGTACTCTTCTTCCTGTATAATGCTGTGTGTATATTCCAGACCACCAGCAGTAATCACAAGCCTGGCAGAGGTGAATGCAATGTACAGGTTATTCAGGTCTTATGGGAAGACCTGAATACAACCTAGTGGAACTCGCTTGGTTCTTCCTGGAAATGGGTATTGACTACCCTTGCCTATGTGGCTAGAGGACAAATAGTCACTTGTTTCACCCTCTATTATTGTGGTGGTATTTGGGTCCAATTTAATGCTCTCTGGGTCAAGTCATGTACTATCACCCTAGAGGGTGTGGAGTGTGGGAGCCCAGAGGAAATTTAGATCAACAGTGAGGAAATGACCCCAAACAGTCACAGATATGCACAAATCTCAAGTAGCCACAGATGTATATTTTGTTACATAAATATAACTCTTTAAGTGTAATGTGCATACACATGTCATGCTGATACTAACATACATCATTTTTCTGGGAATCCCAAATAAGGGAAGGGCCTGTGAATGCAGTTTCTCTTTTTCTATAGACAGCAACTCTACATGTGTTCATCCCACTAAGGAATCTCACAACCAAAACTTCACCTGCCAATGTACCTAGCCCCTGTCAAGTTTCAAAATAAGAAAGATTGGATTCTTGATATTCATACACTGTCTTTGATTTTCTGGTTCTCAAAGAAATGAATGTTTCTTAGAGTCTTACAAGTATACTTTGGGAGAGACTTTTAAAGAACTGCAAGAGTTGAATTATTTTATTACTTTATAAAAATGAAGTGATAGCTGAGCATGGTGGCGCACACTTGCAATCCCAGGATTCGGGAGGTGGAGACTGGAGGATCGACGTTCACAGACCGACTCAGCTACTTAGGCCCTTTGCAACTCAGTGAGACCCTGTTTCAAAAAATAAAAATACTAAAAAATAGGACTGGAGTGTAGCTCAGAGGTAGAATGCCCCTGAGTTCCATCCTCAGTACCACACACACACACAAAAATAAATGAAGTGATATATCATATAAATTTATAAATGACTTGTTCTATACCAACTTACAGTGATATCACACTTTCCAAAGCAGTAGTATTCTAAAGCAGTAATATATTTTTATTTCAGAATATATGATAAGAGAGCTAACATTGTTGAAAGGCTATTGCATGCCAGATATCTTGTAAGATCTCATTTACCTGATTTATTTATTTAAGTATTATAACAACATTTCTCAGTAGTTATTACATTATCTCCATTTTTCTAGATTGAGAAACTGAGGCACTTAGCAGCTGAGGAATTTTCCAGCAGTTGTTAAGCTGACGAATTGTTCAGTAAGAATTTCAAGCCAACCCGGTGATCATAAAATTAACAAGTACTATCTGTTTCCTAAATTAGGCAATGTCCAGATTGTAAAATACCTCAGAATTCTGAAGTTTTTGAAATCTGTGGGGGTGGGCTCTTTGGTTGAGATTTTATTACTTCTCTCACAAGGGTGTTTTGAGGCTCAAATAAAAGCTAATTGAAAGCCTATTTTAAACATGAGGCATATTTTATTAATATCAGTAGAATTTAAAATAATAGATACTTTCATCAGTTACTCTTTGTTTTTTGAAATGTTATTATCAAGTTCAGTGTTTTTATTCTACGTGTTTTCAATGTATTCTTATCTTGAATATTTTGAGTAAAAATTGCTTGAAGGTTTATACTGTACTTTCAAAATAGAATTAATTATTTCCTTATGAATATCCATATATTTCTAAAATGTCCAGTGTTGGAATAAAGGATTATTAAAATACAGAAAATCAAAGTAATATGATTTGTGACTATGAAAAGGAAAATAGTTGCCATTTTTAAGCCTCAAGTATAATTGTAATTCCTGAGTTTTTTGACAATCCAGATGGATAAAATTTATCTCATGTGATAGAGTCATGTATTTTAATTAAGAAATAAAAGCAGTTTTCAAGGCAGCAAATTTCAAAGTGAATTTATATACTGCATCTACTTTATGCATGTTGAGTTGCAAAAGAATAATTTTTCATTTTTACTGTTAAAGACATTGTGCATAGACAGTCCATGTTAAAACAGAAGGCTTCACCTGTTATGAAGAATAAACTAAGTGGAAGGGAAGGATACTGTGTTAAATATATCCATTATCTGTATAACTAAACTCTTACTTTTTTATCACAACAGACTTCAAAAGTATATATAGCCAAAATATGGAACCAACCTAGGTCTCCATCAACAGATGAACGGGTTGCAAAATTATGGGAAATACACTCAATGAAATTCTACTCAGCAATAAAGAAGAATAAAATCATGCCATTCTCAAGAAGATGAAAAGATCTGGAGAATATTATGTTAAGTGAGAGCAACCAAACACAGAAAGAGAAGGGACATATTTTTTCTCCAATATGCCCAAACTAGGGAATATTAGGGATACCAGAGGGACTCCAGATAATGGAGGAGAACTTCAGCAAAGCTAGAACGGAAAGGTAGGAGAAGAAGTCTGAGGTTAATTAATGGAGGAGCTACTTTTGAATATGTGTATAAGTTTAAATGTAGCATGGTCAACCTGGACACTCATTGTTGGCGGGGAGGGGAATCAGGGGCTGAAGGCACCAAGTAGTTTGTAAATGTATGCCATTGTCCATATGATCCACATTATGAGGTAAAATTATAGTGTACCAATAAAAATTAATTAATTAACACATCTAAAAAGTATGTATATATATGCATAGAAGATGTATAGATACTATATTTCTGCCATACATATAATATGAATAAAGATAATATGTAATAATATTACGTAGATAATAAGCACAGAAGATTTATAGGTATTTAGTGGTATGTTTGAGCTAAGAATTAAATTTAGGTAGGCCTACCTTCAGTGCCATGACTATATATATATATATATATATATATATATATATTATATATATATGTATACATATATATATACACACACACACATATATATACACACACACACATAAGTAATCATATATAAGTATACATACACACATTATATATATATATATATATGTATATGTATATATATTTCTTCTGAATATTCAAAAGAATTAAATTTTGAGAGATAGTTTGAAAATAATAGAAAACTCTCCTGGGTAGAAAAAGGAAAATCACATTTCAGATCTTGAAAAGCAACCACAAAGGTTCAAGCCATGAGAGATTATCCCTCAGGGACCTGTATGTTGTATTCATGGGGTATGATTTGACTTACATTCTAGAACTAGATTATGCAGAAGGTCAAAATTTTTTATTTTAATCTTGAAAGTTAATGGAAAAGACTGATAGATTTTGTTGATTGCATTGGGAGTAGTAACAGATGATAGATGGTAGAATATATATATATATATATATATATATATATATATATATATATATATGTGTGTGTGTTTGTGTGTGTGTGTGTGTGTGTAATTGTATATATATATACTGGTAGAATTAATGACACAACTAAAGATATCATACTAAAGATATCATATTCTTTAAATATTTAAAGATGTCAGTTCTACCCCACCTTCTTAATAGCAGAGTCCAAAAGCATAACTGAAAGAGTAGATCTATTTGCTTGTGGCATTGGATAGGATATATACAGGGTGACTACCATAGTTGAACAAGTTATTTTTAACATAGAAGTAATAGAATAGGTAAAATTGTGAGTCAAAGACCCAAGAAATTTAAAAAATGGGTACTTAGGTTATGGATGGCACATGGAATGTTGTCATTAAGGTGGAAATGAGGTGAGAGATGTGGACTGGGCACAGATAAAGGTGAATGCATCCTTGGGAAAGGTTTTAGGATACATCAAACCCAACAGGAGCTCTAGCAGCTCTGCCCCAAACATGGCTTCCAGAGAAGTCCTCAGATTATTCCTATGGGGTGGGTAAAAGGAAATGAAATGCTTTCTAAATGGCAGATATATTGATAAGGAAACCACTCTGTCCTCCAACCCAGATAGACAGAGGTGCCAAGGCTGTTTCTATTCAAAAGTCTTGGACAGCTGCGCATGGTGGCGTGCACTTGTAATCCCCGCTCTTGGGACGCTGAGACAGGAGGATCATACAGGTTCAAAGCCAGCCTCAGCTACTTAATGAGGCTCCTCAGCAACTGAGTAGGACACTGCTTCCAAATAAAATATAAAATAGGTCTGGGAGTAAAGCCCAGAGGTAGAAAGCCCCTGGGTTCCACCCCCAGTATCACCAAAAAAAAAAAAAAAAGAAAGAAAAAAAGAAAGGCTGGATAAGGAAAGCCAAAATAATACATACAAATGCCTTCAAATAATCACACAAAGTATTGCTTTCCCAAAATCTTACAAAAAGATTGTCTCTGGAAGGCAAACTCTGAGTTTTCTCCATGGAAACTGATTGCTAATTGATATCAGTGTTTCCTGTAATACCAAAAGATGGTTAGCTGAAGAAGTAGACTATGAATTAGATCACCAAATTTTTTACTGAGTTGTGGGGAGATAATTTGTATAAGAAGGTAAATTATACTGAGTTATGAGGAGATAATTTGTATAAGAAGGTAAATTATGAAATCTCAGAGATATATAACAAGTTTCCTGTGGGAAAATGAATAATAACAATAACCATGAAACAAGACTGTATTGCATGACAATACAGGAGAAAATTGCTATTTTAACAGTACTCACTTCCAAAATCATATGTACCTATTTACTTTGCTTTAGTGGTATGCAGGCTGAAAATGTTTAGGGAAAATTATAGTTTGAAATGTATGAAAGTTAAGATTGTATATGAATAAATATAAGGACATATGATTAATCAAATATAGTAAAATGGTAATAGGAACATCAAGGTAGTAGTTATATAGGATTTAACTAAATTTCTCTTAATTTTTCTGTATGCTTGCAAACTTTTTTAAACCATGTTGAAAAAAGTCAGTAAACAAAAATATCAAGAGTTGGTGGACATATTTGTTTTCTTGTTTCCTCCATTTATGGACTTTCTGGTGTATGAACTACTCATTAACACTTTAGGGCCCAAATTTTTACAATGCTGAAGAAAGTTCCAGCTGTCTTCTCAGAACTCCGAGCATTTTCCTTGGTTCAGAGAAGATTGTTTGACCTTAGTTTTATAGGCTCAGTGTGAACTTCATTAGACATCACAGCTATGGGGGCAACTTAAGGAGAAGTGTGACCTTTGACAATGACCCCAAACCATACACATAATAGTGGCAAAGCAAAATCTGGAAAGAGCTATGCCAGGACCCAGGGGCTTTGTCTCCTGAGCATTTTTGTTATGTGCCTTTGAAGATTCTCAGATTGCTCAATGGAATCTGATGGCTTCCAGGAGTCTTGAAGAGCTGAGGATGGAGTCATAAAACTGTTATTCATGGTCATAAATATGTCTTCTTGCCAGAGCTTATTTTATTAAAAGAAAACTTGCTTGAATAAATATAGAGCTGGAAGCGGGCTGACAATTGTGTTTCTTGAGTCTACAGGAGGCAGTGGTATAACAGGCTACTGAGAGATGACACTGGATTAAGTTGGATTCACACTAAGGCTGAAGTGGGAGTGAAAAATAGTGGGTGGAAAAAGTAAAAGGCCAGAACTCAGTGAGCTGTCTATCAGAAGCTACCTTGTGTGGAACTGGAAAGAAGATAATCTGGAAGAAACTGAATAAGAAAAATTATCACTCAGACTAGAATAGGAACTTAAATGTTGATTAAATACGAAACTTTTTACATGTTTTCCTTTTGAAAATATGTAAATATTAGTACAACAATTATGGAAAACAATATGGAGGTTCCTCAAAAAATTAAAAATAAAACTATCATATGATCCAGCAATCTCATTCCTGAGTATATATCTAAAGGAAATGAATATATATATATATATATATATATATATATATATATATATATATATATTGAAGAGACAACTGCACTTCCAGGTGCATTGCAGAACAATTCACAATAGTCAAGAAATAAAAATAACCATAGACACAATGAAATACTATTCACTCATTAAAAATAATAGAATCTTGTGATTTGCAACAGTATGAATGAAACTAGATATCACTATGTTAAGTGAAATAAGCAGGTATATGAAGGCAAATAACACGCTCATATATGGGATCTTTTGTTTTCATTTTGGTACTGGGGACTGAACCCAGGGTTTTCTATCCCAGCTCCATTTTATATTTTCTTTTCATCTATAAACAGGATCTTGCTAGTTGCTGAGGTTGGCCTCAAACGTGTGATCCTACTGTCTCAGCCTCCCAAGTACTGGGATTGTAGGCATGCTCCACCACACCTAAGTCATATGTGGAATCTATAAATAGTTTCTTTCATGAAAGTTGAGATTAGAATGATGGTTACCAGAGGCTGGTGAGAGTAGGGGGAAGTGAAAGATGTCCAAAAGTTGATCAGTGGCTATGCAGTTATAGTAATGTAGGAGAAAGAAGCTCAGGTGTGCTCTTGTACAGTAGTATTATCATAGATGATGATAATGTACTGTATATCATTTTAAAAAGCTAGAATAAAGGATTGTGAATGCTTTCCCATAAAAATAATATTTGAGGAGATAGCTATGCTGCCCCTAATTTAAACATCTTAAAGTGTGTACAGGTATGAAAACATCACATGATACATATACATGTATAGAAATTTTATGTATATATGTATGAGATTAATTTTTTAAATAAAAAATAAAACCACTTCCACAAGGCTATAAGCATCATAAATGTTGTCCTAATGTATCTTCTTCATCTCTACATTCCTGGTACTGGTCATACTGCTTCAAATTAGTGGCAGATTTTTCATTAAAATAGTGAATCCCTTAAGCTTCAGGGGTCTTTCTTACATGAACCCATTCCAGGGCCTTGGGAGCAGACCCAAGCCATGTGTTCACAAGTTCATAGGTTTTGTTGAGCATTCATGAATTAGTAAAATGTTTCATTTTTTTATTACTTAAGTTCTTAAAGATGACATGAGCTCTGGCTCCTATGCATTAGAATCAATCACTGCCTAAGTTATAGTAGATATGCAATTGGTATCTGTGGGACTAACAATTGAATAATATAGAGATTAAATTATAAAATTTATAAGAGAGCCAGGCGTGGTGGCACACGCTTGTAATCCCCGCTCTTGGGAGAAAGAGACAGGAGGATCGTGTAGGTTTGAAGTCAACCGCGAGCGCCAGCTTAAGAGACCCTGTTTCCAAAAATAAAAAGTATAAAAAATAGGTCTGGGAGTGTAGCCCGGAGGTAGAGGGCTTCCAGGAACCCCAGTACCACCAAAAAAAAAAAAAAAAAAAGACTTATAAGAGAATTATAGAACTATTCCTAAAACTTGAGAAACCTGTCTTACAAGTTTTTTTGCCCTTGCATATATGGCATAGGTATCTATATTTTCTTCTTCATAGTGATTTTATTGGTGCTTTGGAATCACACATTATAGTAAGGTCCAAAGTGATATAAACACACATGAACACAGCATTTGGTGTGTGTCCTTCTGCATCCCACCCCACTCCTGCTTTTCCCTTTCCTTACATGTGAGTAAAACGGTACTGATACCTTCATATATGCCCATAGCTTTATTTGAACTGTTCCCTTCCTCATCCTCCTTTTCCCTCTTTCCATCCCCGGTCCCCTTCTACTGGATGGAACTAGACAATATTATGCTAAAATATTTTCTTAAGTAAAAAAGAAAGCACAAATGAAAATTTATATGAATGTTTGAAGAAAGTTTTCAAGAGGAGAAACAAACAACAGAGAAAAATAGATGTTTCAGCTGCTCCACTAAAAAAAAAAAAAAAAAATGCACGCAAAAGCCCATATTTTCTAATACATCAAATAAATGAGAGTAAAATATTGAGCCTTTTAAAAAGCAAAATATGCAAGGGGGCATACATATTTTATTTTCTCTAATAGCTATCAAGAACAGCCTTAGGCAATTGGTTTTAATTCCTAAACAGATTTTAGAGGCAAGGGGGTGGCCACTGGAGAAATAAAACACTGATACATAAGAATTTCAAAATATTTCTATAAAACAAAGAAGGCTATGATAATTTAGAAAGCCAGTAATTAGAATGCCTTTGGAGAGATTTTTGAACAAATTAGTAGAAATTCTGTAAATGTTTGTGAATAAAATGATGAAGAAACTGAGAGACACCATATTTGAAAATCTCTACTAAATAGTCAATTTTTTACTTTTAAATAAAGAGGAAAAGAGGGTAAGATAAAGTTGTATTCTTAATCCTATTTGTAATGGTCATGTTAAGAAAAGCAGCATTAGACATATTAATGTGTTTGCTTCTCCTCTAATTTATGATTCTCTTCCTTCTTTAATGAGATCTGCTCTACAGCCCATAAAATAATTGTTATGGTAAACTGACTCTTCAAAATTAGCTACACACCAGTTGGTCCAGAAACCTATTCCTCTAGACCATTCATGCACAAAATACCTTTGTGTGAAACCCCTTCCAAATGTGTAATGACTGGAGCTGGTCCAGAAGTCTACCCGCAGCGTTTCGCTGCATGACTGTCAGTGGGAGCAGCCTTACAATTTCCTTTCCTCAGAAGCGTTACCATGAGACTCTGTCATGCAGACATGCTCAGGCCACTGGTGGGTTGACACTGAAAACACAGTCAACCCGGTTGCTGTGTCCAAAGAACTTGTTTTCTTTAACCTGCAGATATGTTATCTGACCCGGTGTCTGCCTAGATGGCACAGTGTTTGAAAGAGAAGCTTTTCAGAGATTCTCAAGGGAGCTGAAGGGAGATATACATGGAAGGATGCAGCTTGTTCTTACAACCATTAGCTTCTTCTTTATACCTCTTACCACCTGTTTTTCCCACAGTGCCTCTCACACTGGGACTGTTCTTCCATCTCAGGGGATCCTGATGGAAAAGCAGACTGAATCAGGAAGAATTGGCTTCATTCTCTCCCGAAAGGTGGAAATGCAAGGATGCAGTCACAACAGAGCCCCAACGGTGTTTCTAAGAAACTCTTTAAAACAATATGTTTGAGGTGGAGCATGCAAGCCCATTCCTCCTTATTATTACCCTGCTAAATCAAAGGGGCTAATGAATAGTAGTTACTGATTAACACAAATATTTTTTAACTGTTCCAGTTTGTGTTCATGGAAGCATCCTGCATATCTGAATGAAAAATTGAGCTTTCCTTTAGAACAATTAATATCAATACCTTTTGTAACACTTAAAAACTCTAAGGGAAAATAACCCAAAATAATCAAGGGAGGCTTTAGTCCTACTTAGCATATATTTCATTATTCTTCTGAAATATGATCTTACCTCTCTCCTTTTCTTTTCTTGAGAGCATGGTAGCTTATTATGCAAAAAAGATTATGAGTTCTCCTATCAATGCTGACAAATCATCTTCATTTTACTTTTGTCATTTGAATCAAGAATGTGAATATTTAATTATTTAAATATTACAAATATTTTGAAAGCCTTTTAAATAGAGGCTTTTTGTTAGGGGTTAGAAACTTTATAGTGAGTAAAGATGGTATATGTCAGAAGTTCTCCATATGTATACACTACTTACTTTATATCAGTAAAGTACTGTGGAACAAGCACATTTGTCAGTATTTTGTATGAATTGAATATTTAATATTCAGTGATTAATAAGCTTTTTCTTTTTCTTTTTTTTGGGGGGGGGTCTGGGGATGGAACCCAGGGACATTCGACCTCCGAGCTATACCCCCTGCCCTATTTCTTATTCTTTATTTTGAAACCAGGTCTCACTGAGTTGCAGAAGGCCTCACTAAGTAGCTGAGGCTGTCCGCGAACCGCAATCCTCCGGTCTCAGCCTCCCAAATGCTGGGATTACAAGTGTGTGCCACCACGCCCGGGTTAATAAACTTTTCTTGATCAATAAAAATTTTTCATTAGAGTCCATAACCACAGGGCAAGATTTGGTTGGTGAGTATCAGCTAACACACAGAAAATGTCAGTTCCGGAGGGTAGAATCTGAAGTTCTGAGAGATTAAAGTACAGATCAACAAAAATAATTGCCTATTATTTATTACAGTGCATAATGGAGTAGACAATGGGCAAATTTCATTCAGCTTCAACTATTTTCCAAAGAAACATATGTATTCATCTTAAATATTTATCAAAAATATTGTGTCATTATCTTTCAGAAATTTACTTTATAGCCAGCTGCTGGAGAGTAAAAATGGTAGTAGATAATCCATGGAACAAAACTGCTAATTAAAGAAGACATAGATAAGAGAGTGAGGTGAAGTATAAATCAAGTTAATACTTGTAGATTTTTTTTAAATGTAGGGAATAGAACAAGCAGGTAAATAAAAAATGCATGAAGCAAGCAACAGCCCTCATAACCTTACCAGGCACTTTCCATTGACTTTATCCAATTGTGGAAAACAAGGAATAAAAATTGTGATCTAGAACCATCCATTGAAACATACTAACTTTGGAGGAAAATAAAGTTGAATGCAAACACAAAAACTCATGAATGATATGCAGTATCATGGAGAAGAATATAAGTATTGATACAGACACAAACATAAAATGCAATGGATCTAAACAGACTAAAAGTGATAATTAATTCCTAGAAAGTGTGTGAGTGAGCCAGGCATGGTGGTACATGCTTGTAATTCCAGCATTTGAGAGTCTGAGACCTTAGGATCATGGTTCGCAGACAGCCTCAGCTACTACTTAGTAAGAACCTCTGCAACTCAGTTAGACACTGTTTCAAAATAAAAAAATAAAACAATTGGGCAGGGGATATAGCTCGGAGGTCAAGTGCCCCTAGGTTCCATCCCCAAACCCGCAAAAAAAAAAAAGTGTGTGTGTGTGTGTGTGTGTGTGTGTGTGTACATGGGAGGTGCATGTGCATTGTGTTGTGAGAAGTGGCACAAAGTGAAGCTGAGATGCTGAGGAATTCCAGTAGGCAGCACATTGGCTACAGGTTGCTTTTTGTTAGAGGTAGTGAATCAGTACATCCGCAGCTGTTCTGAAAACCTTTGTAATGCCTAGAATCCAGTTAGCTTCAGCTAATTTGAGATCAGGGCTCATCCTTAAGGGCAAAATAATTTTTTAGGAAATGAGAAGAAAAGGGTGAGAAATAACAAACCGTTTAATCCTGTTCTTTAAGAAATGTCATGAGCCCTGCACTTCCAGGCAAACTTTTTACATGAAGATTTTCAGAAAAAAAAATTAAATATTTTGCTTTTGTATAAAGAAATTTTCCCTTCAACACATGCAGCTTAACATACCTTATGACTAGCTGAAAATCATGATGTGTACGAGTAAAGAATTCCTGAAGCAGTGAATTATTATAATTTTCAAAATATACTAATTTTAAATGCATTTGAAAGGGGAAACATAGTAAACTGTACAAAAAAAATCTATGAAAAAATTTGTAATTTGTAGGTATTCAGAAACTTCAAGTGTTTTCCAAGATAAGTCATCTGAGAATACAACTTTTGAACAACGCAAAATTACAGTTACAGTTTTCTTTCTGTTATAAAAATGGTTATCTATGTATGGCACAGGCTGAGCATAAAGTGATGCATAAAAGCCAGTCTCCCCTTCAGAATAAGCTGACAGCTTACAGAATTGTACATAACTGGGAGAGAACATCAACGGCCTCACTCAGCTTTTCAGATCTTCAGTGTCTACCTCAGCAAAATGAGAGTACAATTTAATTAGAGCAGGGAAGGATTGCGAAGCAGTAAATGAGATCACAAATATCAACACAGAGCCTGGCTCTGGCCTGATTTAGTCATAGGACATACCATCCTGACTAGCTATGATCTCTGACCATCCCAAATATATTCCCAAGCTCCCTCCTGGAGGGATGAGCCACCAATGTCTTACAGGTTAAGTCATAATAGGGCCACATTATTTTGGTATAAAAATGCACATTTCTTCCACTGACCACATAATCTGGTACAGGTCTGGCTTCAGAAATCTCTCTTAGAGATTTGTTTCAGAGACTGCTATGATTTAGATATTAGAAGTTCTCCCAGAATGCATGGGTCGAAGGCTTAGTCTCCAGAGTAACAGTGATCAGAGGTGGGGGCCCGTGGGTGGTAACTGAATCAACTGGGGGTTCCAACCTCATGAATAGATTGTTTCATTTAGAGATTCGTAGACTAATAAGTATAAGAGGAGAAGGTTTGCTCTAAAAATGAGTTGTCTGTGTCCCAGATATCATGAGTTAAGTAGCTTAGCTTTATCATGTACTTCCCCACCATGATGCTCTGATTCTCTAAGGGCCCCTGTGGAACCAGGAGACAAAGTCAATCTTTCCTTTTTTTAAGTTATTTATCTCAGAAATTTTGTCATAGCCATAGAAAGATAACTAATATGATAACAATATTTTCAGATCTGTCCAGACATATCCCACAAGACAAATGGGTTCTGAAGAGTTATGTCTGAATTCTGACACAGAGAACTGTCTTCATAGCCTCTAATTTAAAGGACTGCTATGATTGACTATAGGTTTTTAATAGAGCTACTTTGAGATCATACTTTTGCAAGTGAGGAACTGTGGCCTCATAGGACATCAAGGACTATCTTAATTGACAAAGAAACATTGAAGACAGAAAAGACAGTAGGATATCCACATCTTTTGTGCCTTCAAAACATGCAGACTACTTTCATGATCCAACCTGAGGAAGAACATTCATTTACTGCAGATCTTTACTCATGGACCAGGACTGTTGAAGAAGCCTTGGAAAGACTCTAAATAAGAGCCAAAAACCTCATCTGTTTGCATTACCAGAGAGACCACGTCACATTCATCTATTAGTCCTGCATCCAACAGCCCTGGGTAGGTCTAAAAGATGAGTCCTTTGCACTTTTCATCATAGTGAATGCAGAAGAGACACTTCAGTGGGCAATATCCAGCTTAGAAGAATGATTGAAATTGCCAAGCAACTTCATATTACTCACTGAAAACCAAAAGAAAAGGTAGAAATAGGCATGTGTGTGGGAAGCACAATGAGATATTGATTGCTTTGTGAAGAAGATGTAGAAGTGATGTTTCCCCATGTACTCAGCTCACTGGCCACCAGGGTCACCATGTGAGGTCCAGAGAGGAGGACACTTATCATCACAGGAAGCAGTGAATGTAAGAAATCTAGTAAGTATCCAACAGGAAAAGAACATTAGATGGAAAGAAAAAGTGGAAAACTAGAGTTGAAAAATCATCCTCTGAACTTGAGTGCCTGAATGTATTTGTGGAACACAAACAGAAGGCAGGTGTCTCAAGGATAGCAGACACAGAGAAGGCCACTTGACAGAAACTCAATGTAAGCATGACTGTGGAAAATACTAGAGATAATGGAATTTATTTGGACTCTGAATTGGGGAAGTTTTCATTTTACGGTTTGAACAATTCCACATCCATTCCATATCTGTACATAACAGATTATGAAATATGAGTGGTGGTAGAGCTTCCTTTTTTTCTGTCATGTATGGATGGTAGATAAAATATTGAATATCATTGCATTTAGAAATTAAGAAAATTAAAAATGCAAAGGGCACACTGCACACACTGGCAACCGCACCTGCATATGCCCAGTGCCACCCGCCAAAACTGTGGCCTCGCTATGGTGCCCAAGTGGGCACCGCAACACCCTGAGTTGCGCTGTCTCGTGAGGAAGCACGTGAGCACCACAGAGGCAGAGGAGCAGCTGGCCTGCATGATAAAATTGTCATTAATTGGCCTATCTTATGGTTCCCTAGAAGACCCCACAGTGAGAAGCTGTCTGCACTTGTGATTCAGAGCTCACCCAGTATGAAACACCTTTCCACAATGGCTATTGGAAACAAGTATAGGCAACTGATGAATGTTGCAGTTGCCCAAGGTGGTGGATAACAGTGGGGCAGATAAAAATCTAATGAAATAAGCCAAAAGGAAAACTTGAGAAATGAGATGTCTCTGGGGATCTTTGAAAATTTACAACATTGCCCTAGGTATCTAGAAGCCACAAATTGCCAGGGCTCTTACTTTGACCTTGAGAATCAAAAAATGAAGGCTGGAGAAGGAAAGATGGAAGCAACCATGGTCACAGTGGAGACTGCAGTTGCCAAAAGGGACATGCATTCCTCGGAGAAGCCCTGGACACCAGATTTTGGGTTAATATCTGATTGAAACAATTTAAGGAGACATTTCCAGCCTTGACTTCCTATCTAGAATACAGGAGAGAGAGGGGATAATGGTGGAATTAGAAGCAAGATGACAAGGAGGTGCCTGCCATGCAAAAGTGATTTTTGGAAGAACATCCCAGAAGGAATTAGAGAAAAGACTGCTTCAGCCGCGCTTGGCTGGGGACTCTTAACAACAAACCTTGTAAGAAAACTGATCCAGATGTGTTGGTGGGAGCCCAGCAGCACCAGGTGGGAAGCTGAGCCATGCGTCCTGGGGAACTCAGCTCGTCAGGCTGCTGTGCTCCTCTATGCTGTGCTGGGGTTCTTGTTGTGCATGGGAACAGCAGATCCTGCTCTATGTGGTGAGGCTGTGGCCTCCGCTCTTGGAGGGGAGATAAAATTCATTGCTGCTGAGTGCTCGATCCCACAACCTCTTCAAAACACACATCCTGTCTTCTCTTATTAAAAAAAAAATATTGGAGAGGGGTCAAGATGGTGGCAGCGGCAGCCAGGATTCAGGAGATGCACACAAATGCTATCCAATTCACCTGGAACTTTTGTTAAAAAAATCTCCGCAAAGGGAACTGCTCCTGCTGCACATGCTTAAGAATTCTGGACATCATATCATATAAGAAAATAGCTCAGCAGAGAACCAGAAGGATGGCAGTGGTGGTGGTGGTGGCAGCAGTGGTGGCTGTAGAGGCTAGTATTTGGGAGAGGCAGAGATCTGATCCAACCCACCCTGATCTTCTGAAGAAATTGCCCCAAAGGTAGAATGCTACTGTAGCACATGCTCAGGAATTCTGGACAATATGCAGTGTGGGAAAAGTGTTTGGAAAAGAATTGAGATGGTGGAGGCAGTGGCAATGGAGCAGCCAGTATTCAGGAGAGGCAGAGATCTGATTAAACCCACCTTGATCTTTTGAAGAAATTCCCCCGGAGGTAGAATGCACAAGCTCGGGGATTTGGGACAACATGTTGTGTGAATAAGGTGCTTGGAAGAGAACAGAGATGGCTATGGCAGTGGCAGCGGTAGTCAGTATTTGGTAGAGGCAGAGATTCAATCCAATCCACCTCGTAATTTTAAAGAAATATCCTCAAAGGTATAGAAATATCACAGAAAATAATCAGATGATTTTCCTAATATGCAAAATCTAGGAAGAAATGGGTAATAGGAGGAAATCTAGTTGAAGAAAGGGCCCTATGGAGGAGCAAATAAGGTGACCAATCAGAGGGGAATGGGATGGGGGAAAATGAAATCTCTTTAAAACACATGATGTACATAAACAAATATATCAAAGTTAATCACTAACTCAAGCATGGGATTGATTGAAGGATGGGGAGGGAGTGGGATAGGGATTGGATAAAGGCTAATGGCTAATGTGTGCTTGGATATCCTCACAAGAACCTATGATCCTCTTTTCTCAGCCCACCCTACTAGTACTGGGATTACATATGTGCAGCACTGTGCCCAGCTCAAAAATTTAAACAGTGAATCATAAAATTAAATTAGTAGTAATTACTGATGTTTTGCTTTAAAGCAAATGTAATATGGTAAATACCACAAAAAGTAACAAATGTAGTGAAGCACATGTAATATTTCATAAAATTTTATTTCATTTGTATATTTGGGTATGGGTACTATATACAAATGACTTAGTATGGATTGAAGTCAAACAAGCTGAATATCTATTTGGTCCAGAAATTGAAGAGACTATGTGACCACACTTCTTACCATATATTCTCCTTCAAGTTACATCTTAGGATATTCTTCTTTATTAAAGGGTTTTATAAAATTTTCTTTTATCTAATTTCACCTTTGTAAAACATTAGGAGTGAAATATGGCAGTGCATATTAAATGTGCACCTTTCCAGCAGTAATTTTCCCAAGTAAACTAATACCCTTTTAAGTTTTACTTTCTAAAACTCCAGCTTCTAGACAATGTGAAAAATTAAAATCCAATGAAAATATTACTATTTTAACAGCATTCATATTATTGGTTTTCAGTTAATTATGTTGCTAAACCTTAAAACTCCTGACATATAAACACTCCGTGATTAAAAATTTAAAACAGCCTTAAAAGTAGAACTCAAATGAGTCAGACTTTCTTTTTTCTTTATCTGCTTCAGGCAATGAAAGCATTTGCTGTGTCTCAATGAGACATTTGAAATTTTCCTTATTTAAATTGTCCCAACTTCAAAGCATTCAAAATACAAATCCATCTTCTTTTGGCAGTCTCAATGTCAAAAAGTTATCAAGGGAACAAAGCCCACCTTCAGCTTAATAAAATGATACCTTTTACAAAAGACATTTCCATTATCTTCAGCCAAACTGAACTGTATAAACAATCACCACAATACTGAATTCAGATCACTCTATTTATTAAAAAATTGTCAAAAATAAGGAATATTAAAAACTCCAAAGAGACACAAAATCAGAAGACTCAACTCACTGTTAACAATGAATCTCACAGACCTGTATCATAAAATCACAAAAGCTGTTGAAATAATAAGAGAGAGAATGGAAATTCTTCTTTTTTTTTTCTTTTTCATAGAATAAAGTATCATCTCACTTACTTATCTCATTTTGAGTTTTGGTTCCCTGATTAAAAAAAGTAACTTTAAAAACTCACATGTCATTTACTTGCAGTGTGGATAAAGAGATCAAATGGATAAACACTTAATTTTAATTTTATATTAGATGTTATCATTAGCTAAAATTTTGTAAATAAATATAGTTTCTCTTTGAGCCAGGTTATTGATTTATTTTATAGCCAGATGGTAGTCTGATATTGGCCACATTACTTAAATTCTCTCAATCTCACTTTTGACATCTGTGAACTGGGATAATAGTTTACTTCACAAGGTTGCTGTGTTGCTGTGATGATTCAATTAATTAATAGATATATAACCCATTTATTACAGTGCCTGTGATACAAGAAATGTTCCATAATGACTTCCTATGAGTATTATCTATTTAATTTTACCATCCTTATATCCTGACTTCTCAAAAAAAATTGTAAGGATTAAAGAAGTAACATATTCAAGCATTGTCTCACTAGGAAAAAGGAGTTAAGTATTTACTATATTTATGAGAACATTGATCAAACCTTGCTCTATTTATAACTCTATTATAGATACACTATAAAAATACTAGTGATAATAATGATGCGTATTATTATTCTACTAATGAAGCTTATTCATGTGTGCTCATAGGACTTTTGAGGAAAAATATATCAAACCAAACTAAACAAAGATGGTTTCCCTTCTATTTTCTTACTATTTCTTATGAACTCTAAACACAACTACAGAAGAACTTTTCTAAGGAAAAATAGTTTCTTGACCTGTGATAGAATAGATAAAACCCAAATCTACAATACCTGTATGCTAAATTGACAAGAAAAAGCTCTTAACACTCACAGAGATGATCAAACACTCAACCAGACACACTTACCTCTCTTATGTGTTTTGTTTTATTCTTTTTTTAGCTTAATTTTCTATGGAAAATGATGATGCAATGGTTCAGACATAATAATCATTGAAAGAAAGGAGAAATAAAAGGAGTGGTTATAGTAAAATGAAAAGAGTACAGACTGGCAAAAATCCTGCACTCTCCCCAGTTTTGAGATTGGTAGGGGCCTTGGCTGGAATGTGCAAAAAGATTTTCAAAAGTCTCTTACAAATAAATATTCAATTTTGTTTTTAAGTGAAATAATACTAACCTATTGTCCAATAGTGTACAAACTGTACAAAGCCTTTAATGCATAAACTCTTATTTTATATATTATAGAAATGATGCTGTTAAGATCCATACACTGATCATCTCCACTATAGTGGCACATCATTGGAGGTTTCAAAAAGTTGAGTAGATTGTGGGTGAAAGGTAGCAAGTTAAGGTCTGAATGCATTTCATCCATATTCAGAACCTGTGCTTTTCTGTGTCACATCACCTCTTATAAATGCTACTAGCTGAATGTAAATTGTATTATTTCTTTCCACTGTATCTTTACAGTTTTTGTTGTTGTTGTTGTTGTTGTTGTTTGTTTGTTTGTTTGACAGTACTGGGGATCCTGGAAGCCCTTCTACCTCCGGGGTACACTCCCAGACCTATTTAATATTTTTATTTGGAAACAGGGTCTCCTAAGCCAGCGCGGCTGGCTTTGAATCTGCGCGATCCTCCTGTCTCTGCCTCCCAAGCGCGGGAATTACAAGCATGCGCCACCACGCCCGGCTTTTGATACTTTATTTTGAAACAGGGTTTCATTAAGTTGCAGAGGGCCTCACTGAGTAGCTGAGGCTGGTTGCAAACTTGGGATCTTCCTGTCTCAGCCTCCCAAGTATTAGAATTACAAACATATGCCATCATGCCAGGCTCTATTGTTTCTTTTTAACATAAGAATTCTAGAATAATAGAATCAACTGTGATTTAATTCTTTGTATATGGTTTTTTTTCTGTTTGTGGATAGCACTGGGAATTTTACCCAGAGGCATTCTACCTCTGAAATATACCCTCAACCCTATTTTATTTGAAAACAGGTTATCACTAGGTTGATGATAGTCTCACTATTTGCTGGGACTATCTTCAAACTTGTAACCCTCCTGTCTCAGTCTCCCAAGTACTGGGATTACAAACCTGCATTGTCACACCTGGCTGGCTGTAAATGGCTTTGTGTTCATCTTTTTTTTTTTTTTTTTTTTTTTTTTTTTTTTTTTTTTTTTTTTTTGCCCAAAGATTAAGATTCAAGGTAGCTCCTAAATTTAAAGCAAACAAGGGCTTTCTTTCATGGTGAGGTAAGTGCTGATTCTGACCATCATAGAATATAGAAAATGCCGGGCGTGGTGGCGCACACTTGTAATCCCAGCATTCTGGAGTCTGAGACTGGAGGATCACAGTTGGCGAAGAGCCTCAGCTACTGTGTGAGGCCCTCTGCAACTCAGTGAGACCCGGTTTCAAAATAAAGAATAAAAGATATGGCAGGAGGTGTATCTCGGAGGTCAAATGCCCCTGGGTTTCATCCCCAGATCCGCAAAATAAATAAATAAATATATATATATATATATATATATATATATATATATATATAGAGAGAGAGAGAGAGAGAGAGAGAGAGAGAGGAGAGAGAGAGGAGAGAGAAATATAGATAATAATATCTATAAATAATCTGAACAAAGAAATGGTAATATGAATGTAGATTTCTTAATGCACTTTCAAAATGTATGTATTGTTTTTGTGATTATAGATGAATGCTATTTAGTTGCAATTTTCCTTCAACTTTATCCTCTCTGAAAAGTCAGAATGGAATCGATACCACATTTCTGATATCTTGGCTTTCATTCTATCTTCTTCGAGCCAGATCATGCTTTCCATCCATGTTCACCTGACAGTGAGTGAAGTTGTCATTAGGCTAGGATGATCATAGTAAGAGAGTCAAATGAAATGAATGAATACATCTAGTATTGTCAAATGAAATGAATGAATACATCCAATGAATACATCTAGTATTCATTGGATCCAAATAGTATATTTATTTTCTTATAGCTTGCACTTCGGCTTGAAAAAAATCAACTTACTCATCTTATTTCATTGGTTTAATTGCCTATTATTTAAATTCTCCAAACTGTTAGAATTGTAGCTTTATTTGGCCATGTGAGTTTCTTCCTATGATTCACAAGATGTATGTGAAAGTGACTTAAACAACTGATGGTTCAATTGTAAGAAATTAAGATTGGTGATTTCTGGGTTGGTAGGTATATGGGCTCAGTATGTTCATGCCTCTGGTTTATATCTGGCTGATTCCCTTGACCTCCTCATTAAAACAAGTCAGTTACATACAATCATGATATCCTCTTAATTAAAGAAAAAACCAAAAACAGTTCTGGAAGACTCTAGAAGATTTTCTTTTCCATGCTGTTGGCTAGAACTCTGATGTACATTAGTCTTCTGTGAGAAAAAGAATACCTACTCCATTACTGAACACAGTCAGACCTATAAAAATAGGGAACATTTTGTGAAATAGCTGTTGTATGAAAACCCAGGAGTTGTCTGAGAAAAGCATATTTTAAAACAACAGTAATTGACCAAATCTAATCAGTTCTTAAACCAAATTAAAAACTAAAGTGGTAGACATAAATTGCAATTAAAATTGAACCAGAGCCAAATAGTATAAAATTGAATATATAAAGCTCTTAAAAACATTATAGGGTAGACACATAAACTAAAACTAAAACCCAGTTTTTCTTATTGACTATTTTTCTAAGTACTCCAATTTAATTTAATTAATATGTTACAGAATCATGACTTGGTTCTATTATGTAGCAAAAGGTTTAAAATTTATTGACCCAGCTGAGCTTCAGTACTAAAAAGGACCATATGTGCAGTCAATTGAACAAAAATATTATGAGAACATATTTCTGTAACAAAAGAGGTGTTTTCTACATCCAACATTGTCAAGAAGACATTTAGCACGTTTAAAGTTATCACAATAAGACTTTACATTTGTTGAAAGGTAAAAAGTTCACCTCTTGAAAATTGAACATATGGCAATTATGAAGCATATTATTCACTGAACAAAATTAATAGCAAGCTTTGTCTACATTTTGAAAAATTATAATTACCAGCTCTATCAACATCTTATGGATAAAAGAGCAGAATGCTTTAAAACAAAAAATGGGATTAAAACAAAAAAAGAACTTGAAGATTTTTGTTCATATTTTGTTGATTACTTTTAGTAAAAATATTTCAAATGTCAATATATAAATTAATTTCAAAATGTCTTATTTTTGTAGGATATATTTCTTAATTACAATTTAACAAATATAGGATATGAAATCTAAGATAACTACTCTAAAGAAGAAATAATCTCAGCTGTGTTGTATACGTCATCTGATTAAGAAGGCAGCTGTACCCTTCATTTCGTATTAGAGCATTTTCTTTTAATAAAATAATATTTACATGATTGCTTCCTATTATTTTAGCTTTGCTTTCAGATAGTTAAAAATACAGGTGGTTAGTAATTATAGATAATAGACTCAACATTTCTCATGCAGCTGCACATAAAAGATGAGATTATATTTTAGCAAACTGGATAGGGTATAGGTTTATATAAATATTTAACTGTAATAAACATTTAAATAATTAATATAAGAGAAATAACATATAGTGTTAATTCTTCAAATAAATTGTACAAGTCAAAGGTAAAGACTATAATTTTTGTTGTTGTAACAAAAAATTGTGGAACAAAAATAGCATGTTACATTTGTTAAAAAAAAAAAAAGCATAGCAGGGTACAGTGGGTCATTTCTGTAATCCTAGTACTTGAGACAGGAGGATTGCAGGTTGAAGGCCAAACATGATGACTGAGTGATACCCTGTTTCAAAGTAAAAATAAAATGGGCTGAATTATAGCTCAGAAATAGAACCCCCATGAGTTCAATACCCCATAATATGTCAATATTCAGTAACACACACACACACTCAAACACAAAGTGTGATTAATTAGTTAAAATTTGGGGGAGAAAGCTTGTTAATTTAACATGTATAAACCAAACATTAAAAGCAGTGTTCTAAAAAATAGTTCTTGCAGAAAATAAATGCATAGTTTATTGATTAAAGTGGTGAATATAATGATGTGCCACCCACAGAATAGTTTCTTAGAATTGTCTAGATACCATCAGGGACAAATGCTTAGTATTTTATGTCACAAATGCCTCCCTACTCCTTTCATAACATTGTCCTTTTGCTTACCTATCCTTCTTATCGTTGCCCAGGAAAAGTCCATGTATGGCTTTTTCTTCTTGTTTTATTAGTGATACCGACTCAAAACTCAGCCTGATCTAGACATCCCTAACTCCCTTCTCTTGAAAAACGAGAAAAAGCAGGGCCTATTGACGATGCCATGTTCAGTGTGAAAAGTTCTACCAGTGGCAATTTACCATTAGTGTATATTTTCCTGCTGAGGTAAGATTAAAAAAATAATGAGGGAGGAAGGATGTATGACGGAAGTGAGTCATAGGAAAGAGCTTTTTCCTATGCTGTCTGTCAATAAATACGGTTAGTTAAAATAGCAGTTGATTTGCAATTAACATGAGGTCTTGATCCATGTTGAGTCGAATCAGGGGTGGTGGTGGTGGGAAAGAGAGTAACATGCTATCCAAGCATAGAGGAATAGAAAAAAAAAAATAAAGCTAGTAAGGTATCTAACACCATATATAACAAAATACCATATAACTTCCTGCGGAAAAAATGTTATCTAGTTTTCGGAACTTCAATTCCTAAGCAAGCTTTTATGCTATACCCTATTTAAAAGTGAATAACTAAGCCAGGCATGGTGGCACACGCCTTTAATCCCAGTATTTTCAAGTCTAAAACAGGAGGATCACAGTTTCACGGCCAGCCTCACCAACTTAGCTACACCCTCACTGACTTAGAAAGACTGTTTCAAAATAAAAAAGTAAAATAGATTTGTAGTTGTAGCTCAAAGGTAGAATGTCTTTGAGTTCAGTCCTCATTATCAAGCAAAAAAAGCATGACTGTAAATATATTTTTTCTTACTTTAACTCCAAAATAACATATCTCAAGGTCTCAATCCCATTTTCTTGCAAAAAACAAATGTATAATGTGTGACTTTTAGAAGTTTGCCTCCACAGTGCTTTTAGCATAAATGGATGTTGGATTTTATCAAATGCTTTTTTAGCATCTATTTTATTTTGTGACTTTTGCCTTAGGTTCTGTTTATTTTTTATTTATTTTTATTGTTGCATTATATTCTTATATCATATTGGGGTAAAAAAAACTTGTGTGTACATACATGTACACATCACCGATTTAACCCCTACTCAATTCCCACCCCATTCCCTCCTCATCCCTCCTTCCCTTGCTTGGCTTAGTGGTTGGCTTCCATATGTTAAAGTACATTGTGTGTTTTAGAGAATTTCCTTCTTCCCCCCTCCTCCCATCTCCTTATTTAGGTTGTCTTGTTTGCTCCCCTATAGGATTTCCTTTATCATCTAGAGTTCCTCCTATGACCCATTTCTCCTTGGTTTTCACATATTGGGGAAAGTATCTTATTTTTTCTTTTTTGTGACTGACTAATCTCACTTAGCATAATGTCCTCCAGTTCCATCCATTTCCCTGAAAATGGTGTAATTGAGGATTTTTTAATGGATGAGTAAAATTCCATTGTGTATATATCCCACAGTTTTGTAATCCATTCATCTGTTGATGGACATCTTGGCTGGTTCCATATTTTGTCTATGGTGAATTGGTAGCTATGAACATAGATACACATGCATTAGTTTGGTAGTTTGGTTTACTTTCTTGTGGGTAGATACCCAGAAGTGGTATTGCTGGATCAAATGGTAGATTTGTTCCCATTCTTCTGAGGATTCTCCAAACTGTTTTCCAAAGTGGTTGCACTAATTTAAATCCCACCAACAATGTTTTAGAGTTCCCCCTTCTCCACATGCTTGCCAGCATATGTTGTTGTTTGTGTTATGAATGATTGCCATTCTAGTTGGATTTAGGTGAAATCTCAGGGTAGTTTTGATTTGTATCTCTCTGATTGCCAATCATGTTGAGCATTTTTTTCCTGCATTTATTATCATTTGAATTTCTTCTTTCACCAAGTGTCTATTTAGTTCACTTGCCCATTTTTTTTAATGGATTATTGATTTTTTTAGTGTTGAGATTCTTGAGTTCTCTGTATATTTTAGATATTAGTCCTCTATTGGAGGAATAGGTGGTAAAAATCTTCTCCCATTCTGTTGGCTCTTGATTGAGGTTCTTGATAGTTTCCTTTGCTGTACAGAAGCTCTTCCGTTTCATGCAATACAACTTATTGATTCACCTTTTAATTTGTTGTGCCCTTGGGGTCTTGTTGAGAAAGTCTTTATCTGTGCCTATGTGTTGCAGTGTTGGACCTATGCCCTTTTCAAGGAGCTTCAAGGCCTCTGGTTTGATTTCCAAGTCTTTGATCCATCTTGAATTGACTCTTGTGCAGATTGAGAAAGTGGGATTAATTTCCAATTTTCTGCATATGGTTAACCAGTTTTGCCAACACCATTTGTTGAACAGGCTATCTTTTGTCCAGTGTATGTTTTTGGCACCTTTGTCAAAAGTCAAATGGCTGAAAGTGTGTGGACTTGTTTCTGGGTCTTCTATTCTGCTCCTCTGGTCTATGTATCTGTTTTTGTACTAGTACCATGATGTTTTTATTACAATAGATTTGTAGTATAGTTTAATGTCTGGTATTGTGATTTCTCCTGCATGGTTTTTGTTGCTGAGAACTACTTTTTCTATTCTGGGCTTTTTGTTTTTCCAAATAAATTTAAGGACTGATTTTTCTATGTCTTTGAGGATTGATCTTGGTAGTTTAATGGGCATTGTGTTGAATCTGTAGATCTCTTTTGGGAGGATGGCCATTTTAATAATATTTATTCTGCCAGTTCATGAACATGGAAAATCTTTCCATCTCCTAAGATCTTCTTTGTTTTTTTTCATTGTTTTATAATTTTCTTTGTAGAGATTCTTTATCTTCTTGGTTAAGTTTATTCCTAAGTATTTTATTTTTTTTTTTTTGGGAGATCCTGAGTGGAAGTGTTTTCTGTATTTCTTTTTCAGTGGATTTATAGTTGGTGTACAGGAAAGCTTCTGATTTTTAAAGATTGATTTTGTATCCAGACACTTTGCTGAATTTTTTGATTTTCATATGTTGAACCAGCCTTGCATCCCTGGAATGAACCCTACCTGGTCATGGTGTATGATTTTCTTTATGTGGTTTTAAATGCGTGTTGCTAGTATTTTGTTTACTCGTTTTGCATCCAAGTTCATCAGAAATATAGACCTGTAGTTTTCCTTCCTTGAAATGTGTTTATTCAGTTTGGGTATTAGTATGATGTTGGCTTCATAGAATGTATTTGGGAGAGTCCCATTTTTTTTCTATTTCACGAAATAGTTTGAGGAGTATTTGGGTTAGCTCTTCTATAAAGGTTTTATAGAATGCACTTGATAAGTTATCTGGTCCTGGGCTTTTCTTTGATCGTAAGCTCTTTATTGCTGTTTCAATCTCTTTGATTGTTATTGGTTGCTTTAAGTGTTCTATATCTTTTTGACTCAGGTTAGGAAGGTTGTATTTATCTAGAAAGTTGTAAGTTTCCTCCAGATTTTCCATTTTGTTGGAGTATAGATTTTCAAAGTAGTTTCTGATAATCCTCTGAATTTCTACACTGTCAGTAGTAATATCTCCTTTTTCATCTCTTATCTTCGTAATTTGGGTTTATTCTCTCTTTTTTTAGTTAGGTTGGCTAGTCGTTTATCAATCTGTTAATTTTTATAAGAAAGCAGCTTTTGATTTTGTTTTCTGTATTTTTTATTCTCTATTTCTTTAATTTCTGCTCTAATTTTAATAATTTTATGTCTTCTACTGGCTTTGGGGTTCAATTGTTCCTGCTTTTCAAGGGCTTTGAGGTGTGTCATTAGGTTATTTATTTGAAGATTTTCTGTTTTTCTTATGTGAGCACTCAGTGCTATAAATTTTCCTCTTAACACTGCCTTCAAAGTGTCCCAGAGGTTTTGATATGTTGTACCTTTATTTTCATTTGTTTCTAGAAATTTCTAGGTTTCATCTCTTATATCTTCTATGACTCATTCTTCATTCAGAAATGTGGTGTTCAGTCTCCACATGTTTATGTTGTTTCTCTGGGTCTTCTTATAGTTGATTTCTAGTTTCATTCCATTATGGTCTGAAATGACACAGGGAAGTATGTAACATTTTTTTGAATGTGCTAGCGCTCATTTTTTGTAGCAGGATGTGATCTATTTTGGAAGAGTTTCCATGAACAGCTGAGAAAAATGTAAACTCCTCTGTAGTTGGGTGAAATATTTCATATGTGTCCAACAGGTTCATTTGATTAATGGTATCCTTTACTTCTGAGGCATCTTACTGACCTTTTGTCTGGAAGATTGGTCTAATGTTGTGAGAAATGTGTTGAAGTCTCCCAGTATTATTATATTGGGATTTGTGAGTGACTTCATGTCACAAAGAGTTTGATTTATGAAAGTAGCTGCACCTATGTTTGGGGCATAGATGTTGAATATTGTTATTTCCTCTTGCTGTATTATACCTTTTACCAGTAAAATATAACTTTCTTTGTCTCTTCTAATAAGTTTGGGTTTGAAGTCTAATTTGTCTGATATCATAGTTGCTACTCCTGGTTGCCTTCAAGTTCCTTTAGCATAGATTACCTTGCTCCAGGCATTTACCTTGAGTTTGTTCTTATCTTTACTTGTAAGGTTTCTTGTAAGCAGCAGATGGAAGGGTTCTTGTTTTTAATACATTTTGCTACTTTATGTCTTTTTTGGGGGAGTTGAGGCCATTTACATTCAGTGTGGTTATTGAGAGATAATTTTTAATTCATAACATGTTAAGATTTTGTTTTTGTTTGAAATACCATTTATTCTGTTTTGCTTAGTTGTCTGCTGGATGGAAAATCTTGTTTCTTTGGTTCTGGAGTGTATTACCTATTTCTTCTTTGTAGTTAATCTCCTTGAGTATTTTCTCTAGCACTAGTTTTGAAGACATGAATTTCTTCAGTTTCTCTTTGTCATGGAAGCTTCTTATTTCCCCATCTAATTTGATAAATAGTTTTGCTGAGTTGAAAATTTTTTGGCTGGAAATTGTTTTCTTTCAGTTTGGAATATGTTATTCCAAGCCCTTCTTGCTTTCATGACTTGGTTTGGGAAGTCTGGAGTGATTCTAATTGGTTTGCCTCTGTAACTCACTTGGCCTTTTGTTTTTGTTGCCTTTAAGATTCTCTGCTTGGCTTCCACATTGGTCATTTTTACAATTATGTGGCATGGGGAACCTCTTCTCTGATCTTGTCTAAAGGGAGTTCTATAAGTTTCCTGGACCTGTGTATTGACCTCATGCACTATGTTTGGAAAATTTTCTGCTATTACTTCCTTGAAGAGATTATTGATCCCTTTAGTTTCACCTTCTTTTCCCTCCTCTATTCCAATTATTCTTAGGTTATCTTTCTTAAAATGGGCCCATATTTCTTCAGTGTCAAATTCCTGCTGTTGGATTTTTTTCTAAATTATAAACTATGCATTCATTTTTGGAGTGATCATCTTCTAGGAGCAAGACTGTATTCTCCATGTGGTCTAATTGGTTGTTTATACTTTGAATTGAGACCTTTACTTCACTGATTGCATCCTTTATTTCTTTTAGACTCTTTATTAATTCTTTTCGAAGGTCTTGAATTATTTCTACAGTTATATTCCTGATTTGATATTGTGGAGATCTCTGAATTTCTGTGTTATCAGGTTCTGATGTTGTGGGGATGTGGGCATCATTGCTTCATTGTTATTCCTCTTTCCCATGATTTCAGAAGTCTGTGCCTTTTCTGGGTTCTTCCCTGGGTCATTAGGACTTCACTTAGGGTGGTCTGGATCTTGAGTCTGTGGTAATCTCAGTCACTACTACTCCTTTACTGGGTTGTATCCCAAAGTCTCAGACCCAGAGAGTTAATCGAGGCTGCACGATACCATGGGAGTGCCAGGCTGGGTGTTTTCCCATGGAGAGCTGCGACTAGGGTGTGGTATCTCTGCCACTGCTACTCCTTCATTGGGTTGGACTGCAAAATCTCATACCCAGGGAGATTATCAAAGCTGCACCAGTTCCTGGGGGGTGCAGTACTGGGATTTCCTCTTTGGGGATTGCAATTTCACTTATGGTTTTGAGTGGACTGATCTGAAGCTGTCATGGACATGGTGAACTCGCCACCACCACTGCTAGCAATATGGCACTGCTGCCATGCCCTCAGCCATGAGACTGGAGTATTTCTTTTCTGGCTTTGAGGTCCATTCTGAGTGGAGGATGTGATGAGCTTGGCCACTGGGAGTTTTAGACATTACTTTCACTGAAAATACTGCTGAATTACACCCAGATGATCTGCAGCTGCTCACTTCAGCTCCTTGTTTACCTTTCCTCTCTGGAGTCTGGTGGGCTATTGAGTGAGCCAATCTGAAGTTGTCCCTGGTGCCGTGCTTGTGCTTCTGCTGCTGGCTATATGGCACTGCTGCTGCACCCTTGGCCATGAGGCTGACATTTCTTTTCTGGTTTGAGCTTCATTCTGAGTCCCTTTCTTCATTGGAGCCTGGTGCTCGGAGGGAAGATGGCACCAGCACAGATCTGCCACCTCAGTGCGGGATAGTTTCTTTTATGGTCTTTGATTGTTCTTCTAGACTTCTTTTTCTCTGTCCCTTGTATTTGTAGTTTTTATTTCTCTGCTTACGGTGTTTTCTGGCTATGAAAAGCACTGATTTTGTGGCAATAGAGAGCATTTGTTAGTGGGGCTCATAAATGCTGCTTTTCTCAGTCGCCATCTTCCCGGAAGTGAGGTTCTGTTTATATGATTAATTACATGGATTGATTTTTGTTTGTTGAAATCAGCCTTCCATCCTGGGATGAACCCTACCTGGTCATGGTGTATGATTTTCTTGATGTGGTTTTGAATGTGTGTTGCTAGTAATTTGTTTAGCAGTTTTGCATCAAAGTTCATCAAAGATATAGGCCTGTAGTTTTCCTTTCTTGAGCTATCTTTACTTGGTTTTGGTATTAATGTGATTTTTGGCTTCATAGCATGTATTTTATTTTTTTCTGTTTCACAAAGTAGATTGAGGAGTGTCAGGATTAGCTCTTCTATAAAGGTTTTGTAAAATTCATTTGGGAAACCATCTGGTCCTGAGCTTTGCTTCGATGGTAAGCTGTTTATTGCTGTTTCATTCTATTTGATTTCTATTGGTTGGTTTAAATTTTCTGTATCTATTTTACTCAGTTTAGGCAGGTTTTATTTACTAGAAAGTTTTTAGTTTCCTCCAGATTTTCCATTTTGTTGGAATATTTCAAAGTAGTTTCTGATAATGCTCTGGATTTCTACACTATCAGTAGTGATACCTCCTCTTTCATTGCTTGTCTTCATAATTTGGGTTTATTATCTACTTTTTTGGTTATATTGGCTAGTGGTTTATTTTCTGTATTTTTTTTTTTTACTTTTTACTTCATTGCTTTCTGCTCTGATTTTAATAATTTCCTATCTTCTACTGGCTTTGGGACTAGATTGTTCCTGTTTTTCAAGGGCTTTGAGGTGTGTCATTAGGTTATTTATTTGATGATTTTCTGATGTTCATTACCACTTCTCTTCAATATAGTACTTGAGACTCTATCCAGAGAAATAAGGCAAGAAAAGGAAACCAAAGGAGTACAAATAAGAAAAGAAGAATTCAAACTTTAACTACATGCAGATGACATGATACTACACTTAGAAGACCCAACGACCTCAACCAAAAGGCTTATACAACTGATCAAGAAATTCAGAAAAATGTCTGGATACAAAATCAATCTTAAAAAATCATAAGCTTTTCTCTACACCAACCATAAACACACTGAAAAAAATTCAGAAAACACTTCCACTCAGGATTTCCCACAAAAAATAAAGTACTTAGGAATAAACTTAATCAAGGAGGTAAAAGAACTCTACAAAGAAATTTTTAAAACATTAAAATAAGAAATCAATGAACACCTTAAAGATAGAAAGAAATTCCATGTTCATGGATAGGCAGAATAAATATCATCAAAGTAGTCATACTTCCAAAAGTGATCAAAAGATACAAAGCAGTACCCATTAAATTACCAAGATTATCCTCACAGACATAGAAAACTCAGTCCTTAAATTCATTTTGATGACAAAAAAAAAAAAAAAGCTGAAGTGATTCTCAGCAACAAACACCATGCAGGAGGAATCACAATACCTGACTTTAGACTATACTACAAAGCCATAGTAATAAGAACAGCATGGATCAGGCACAAAACAGATACATAGACAAATGGAGTAGGATATAAGACTCAGAAACAAATCCACATACTTACATCCAATTGATTTTTTTTTTTTTTTTTTTTTTTTGGTACTGGGAATGGAACCCAGGAGCATTCTACCTCTGGGCTATACCCTCAGCCCTATTTTATAATTTATTTGGAAACAAGGTCTCACTAAGTTGCTGAGAGCCTCACTAAGTAGCTGAGCTTGGCTTCAAACCTGTGCAATCCTCCTGTCTCAGCCTCCCAAGCGCAGGGATTACAAGCGTGCGCCACCATGCCTGGCTCAGCCAATTGATTTCTGACCAAAGGGCCAAAAACATACACTGGAAAATAGATAGCCTGTTCAACAAATGGTGTTGGCAAAACTGGTTAACCATATGCAGAAAAATGGAAATAAATCCCACTTTCTCACCCGGCACAAGAGTCAATTCAAGATGGATCAAAGTTTTGGAAATTAGAACAGACACCTTGAGGCTTCTTGAAGAGAGCATAGGTACAATATTGTAGCACATAGGCACAGATTATCATCTTTCTCAGCAAGAACCCAAAGGCACAAGAAACTAAAAGTTGAATCAGTATGTGCGATTGCATGAAACTGAAAAGCTTCTGTACAACAAAGGAAACTATCAAGAACCTCAACAGAGAGCCAACAGAATTGGAGAAGATTTTTGCCAACTATTCCTCTGATAGAGGACTAATATCTAGAATATACAGAGAAGTCAAGAAACTCAGCCCTATGAAAATAAACAATCCAATCAAAAAATGGGCAAGTGAATTAAATAGACACTTCACGAAGAAATTCAAATGGCCAATAAATGCATGAAAAAATTCTTAACATTATTAGCAGTTAGGGAAATACAAATCAGAACTACTCTGAGATTTCACCTAACTCCCACTAGAATGGCAATTATTCAAAACACAAAAAACAACAAATGCTGGCAAGGATGTGGAGAAGAGGGAATTCTAAAACATTGTTGGAGGGATTGCAAATTAGTTTAACCTCTTTGGAAAACAGTATGGAGAATCTTCAGAAGAATGGGAGCAAACCACCAATACCACTTCTGGGTATTTTACTCAGAAGAAAGGAAACCAAACTACCAATTGACTGCATACGTATTTATGTTCATAGCTGCACAATTCACCATTGCCATACTATGGAACCAGTCAAGATATCCATCAACAGATGAATGGATTACAAAACTATTGGATGTGTACAGAGTGGAATTTCACTCAGCCATAAAGAAGAACACAATTACATCATTAACAGAGAAATGATGGAACTTGAGGACATTATGCTAAGTGAGATTAGTCAGTCACAAAAAATAAGAAATTGGGTGCTCTCCCTAATATGCTAAAGGTAGGAAGAAATAAGTCATAGGAGGAACTGTAGATAAAGAAGGAGATTCTACTGCTGGGTGTGGTGGTGTACACTTGTAATTCCCATGTTTGGGAGGCAGAGACAGGAGAATTGCATAGGTTCGAAGCCAGCCGCGCTGGCTTAAGAGACCCTGTTTCCAAATAAAAATATAAAAAATAGGTCTGGGAGTGTAGCCCTGAGATAGAAGGGCTTCCAGGAACCCCAGTACCACAAATAAATAAATAAATAAATAAATAAATAAATAAATAAATAAATGGAGATACTATAGATGAGCAAATATGGTGACCTGAGGGAATGGGAGGGGGGGGAGTGAAATTCGCTAATGCACATGGTGTCCTTTAACAAACATATCAGTCACTAAGCTAAGCATGAGAAGGAGGGAGGGGAAAGGAGTGGCGCAAGAATTGGGTAAGGGTTAATTGGGTGACTGTGAATGTATGTCTCTATCATCTTGTATCCCATTAAGATGTATGACTACAATGCACCAATAAAAAAATAAAATAAATAAATAAAATAAGTACCTGATAATATAGTCTTAGAATTTAGATGTATTTTTACTTCTAAGACTAATTGCTTTCTTGAATCATTTTGTCTATGTTTAACATCTATCTTCATTCTTAGAGTTAAAGTTCCATTCTTTCTTATATTGCAAATGAGCATCATAGGAATCTCTACATATCTGATTGGGGATTAGTGATATCATGATTGTGTGTGAGGGTCTCTCCTCAGACTTCACAACCGACTCTAGATTGTCTCACATCTGTGTTAGTGAACATTACTATCAGGATGACCTCACCAGAAAAAAAGGAAGACTGTTCTCCAAGCACAAATCCAATATAAAACCTAAAAATCACAACCTGTTTATAAATACCACATTTGCCCTTTTGCCAGCTTCAATAATTTTAAAATCTAGATTTTATTTCGAGCAGTGAAGAAATTCTTGGTAAATTTAAAATTGCAGTTTAGTCCTCCCACAGAAGTGTTATTGCTTCTGTATATTGGAGCATTAAGTAAGTGAGATTTACTGTCTCTTAAGGAATATCCTTTAGTATTTCAAATAAAATGCATCTTTTTAAGAATGACAGATAACTCATAATTCAATATTTAATGCATAAAACTTTGAACAACTATATTTGAATATAGTTTCTTCCCATTCACAGCTCAACTATCTTATTTTATAGTGCCATTTAGCAATTGCTGCATAATTCTTGAGTAGTTTATACTCGAATTTGAAATGTTTCTGAATTATTTATACTGTGATATAAAGTTGAAGAAGGAAAAAAATCATGAAAACAAAAGAACTTTGAAGAGGAGATTTTCAGACTTAAGGTGAGATGAACTAGTTCAATATATGCATGTTTCCAGCAGAATTAAGACACAATAAGCATGCTTAATTTTGGATCTCTACTTTTTGCTTTTGTTTCTGAGTCTTTATTCTCAGAATATATGTCCTATTTACATTATAAAGTGACTTAAAACATCAAGTTGGAGCAGGTGCAATGGCTCACACTTATAATTCCAGTACTTGGGAGGCTGATACAGGAAGATCGTGGTTTGCTGAGAGCCTCAGCTACTTAGTGAGGCCCTTTGCAACTCAGTGAGACCTTGTTTGAAACTAAAGAATAAAAATAGGGCTGGGATGTAGCTTGGATGTAGAATGTCCCTGAGTTTTTCATCCTAAGTGCTACAAAAAAAAGAACATCAAGTTGAGATAAATGATACTTAAAAATAATATATATATATATATATATATATATATATATATATATATATTTGTGTGTGGCTCTTGTAAAAAATCCTAATAGCTGTATATGCTTGCTATACTAGAAGTAGAATATTTTATTACTTATTTTATGCAATACATTAATGCATTTATTAAATACCTGACATAATTTATGTCTGCAAAACAACTGTTTTATTTTATGATTCTATTATTATTTTATAGGGAAAGAGTGAGTTTCGTACCTTACATAGTTCCCAGCAAGTGGGGCTCACCTAGTTTGATAATGCACTAATTAAATAGTTTTAAATAGGAGGGCCACCTAAATCATGGGAGACTGGTCCATTTATCTCATCTGTTTTCTAAAGGAGCAATCATTTTTACTTCTGCCTTTGTGTTTCAGCAAAAATAATAAAGTCTAAATCAGCCCCTAGCAGAAATGTAGGTCTACTTTTTCTCGACATAAAAAAGGATAAAAAATGAAGCACACAGGATATCAGAGAAGAAAGCAGAACAGTCCTCCTAAATTGGTTTAATAATACCTTTAATACCTTTATAATGCCTTGTAATACTCTATAACAAGCACTCAGGTTGTCTTTTAAGTACTCTTAATAATACCAATGTGCACTTATAAGAACTCAAATGCTTCACTTTGTATAGGACTCTACAATTAGATTACAGTCATGAATTGATTCCACAAACATTTATTGATTCCACAAACATTTAGTGTACCTTTACTATGTCAAAGACTCAGTGAACTCAGTGGTGAAATAACAGACATAATACTTGTTCCCAGGGAGTCTGGAGTCTACTGAGCGATGGTGAATGAAAAGTAAACAGGATTAAAATACAAGGTGAGTGTTAGGATAAGGGCCATAGAATCTCTTTACTTGGGATCAGTCAAAAACGTCTTTCTAATAGGCATCATATTTTAAGCTCCCATCTAAAGAGTGAAACTACATTAGTTACTCCAAAAGAGAAAGAAAAGAAGGAATGTATCAGGTGAACAAAGAATACACACAAAAGACAAGAAGCAGAAAAAAAGAGCATGATACTTCTGAAGAACTTGGGTTCCATTTAGCTGTGTCATAGAGCAATGCGTGTTTTGGAAAAGCAAAAGCAGAGGCTCAGTAAGAAACCAGAAGGCTGAGCACACTTGAGTGTGAAAGCTACATTAAGACATGTAGACTTTAAAATGGAGAGTAATAGGAAACCCTGAACTATTGCAGTCTAGAGTTACAGGATCAGATTTAATTTTAAACAAACTACTCTATTTGTGTAGAGCACATTTTCAAAAACTTCAAGCCAAAATGTTTATTAGAAGTTGCTACCCGGCCATGGTCCTTAAATCAGAGGTAATCTAAACAATGTCCTCAACTCCCAGACCCCTTTTATGTCATGGAAAGGTCTGTCACACTGCCCCTCATCCTTTAGCATCAATCAGTTCCCAATCAGTTCATCAATCAGTTCATCAATTAGTTCCTGTCCTTCCCTGTTTGAATTGTTCTATCCCTTCTTAGCTCGCCAACATCAGTAGCATCTACAGTGGCTCTGGTTCCAGGTTCAACCTGCTCAGACATGGAAATTAGTTCTTGCTTTGCTTTTGAACCCAGTTTTAGTTTAGAAGCATAAGATTTGACATCAGAAAAATTACATAGGGAAGTTGGGTGAAATTGTGTTTGATATGTTTCTGGTGTAGGGTAAAAATGTAGACTATGTTTGTAGATTTCATATACTCATATGTGAACCAATTACATGAATGGGATAATGTATTGTAGGCAGAATGAAACACTATAGACTTGGGGGAAAACTAATAGTAAAAACATGGGGAAAGGCAGAAGCTCTGGAAAAAAAATGACTAGAAAAGCTTGACCCGAGACAATTCTAAGAGAAAGCCCTGTAGAGTGGTTTGCTTTCCTTGCTAAATATCATACCCAGGCCCTTGTACATGCTAGTCAAGCATTCTGCCACTGATTTATATGCCCAGCCCTCAGCAGAATTTCTTGTTTCAAATGTAAAGGTGTTGAATACTCAAGGATGTAAAATGCTGACAAGAGATTAAGAAAAATAAGTCCTTAAAGATGGCCCTTAAAAATAAGTCCTTAAAGATGGCCCTTAGATTCAGTAATAAATTTGCACAAGAGAAATTTGAGAATTTAGCAAGAACAATCTTGTTGGATTGTTAGAAGTGGGAAAAATTTGTGGTGTGTTGATGGATAGTAACAGGCTTCTCAAAAAGATTATGAAGTGCTGAGACAGATGGCACAGCTGATGAATTGAGTAGAAGAGCTTCCTATTTATGTATTATTTATTTTAAGTTATGGAGATTGAGCAATCTTAAATACTTTGGAAAAGGTACAAGCAAAGTGAAGAGGTTGACCTTATAGGAAAGAGTATAGAGAATTTCTGACAAAGGACAATCTATCTGCCTTGAACCATAATTGACCCATAGATTTTTTTGTTAGTTTTAAGGTCTTAAACATATTCTAAAGAGAGAGAGGTTCCGAGTATCATTGTGGAATGTAAGATGTAGTTGAAATTTTAAAAGACCTGGCTATGGTATGTGCAATATAGCTATGGTGGTCTGTTATAGTTTGGGTTTGAACTGCCCGACCCCAAAAGTCTTATATGTTGAAAGCATATCCCCAATTTAGAAAGGCTCAGTGTTAGGGTGTGGCTGGAAAGAATGTCACTGATGGTGTAGCTTTTGAGACAATGTGTGTTTTATATTTTTAAATTAGTATATATTTTAATTAATATATGTGTTTTACATTATTAATTAATATGTTTTGATTAATATATATGCTTATTATTATTTAATATATATGTTTCTGGTCCCTTCCTATTGCTCTCTCTTTTTCTGGTGACCATGATGTGACAGTGGTGTCCCTCAGCCATGTCCTGCCCCCTCTCCATTTCTCCCTTAGAGCCAGCTGACTATGGACTAAACCTCTAAAACAAATTCTGAATAAACCTTTACTCTTCTCAGTTTTGCTTGGTCACAGCCATAGAAAACTGACAAAAGCCGGCGTGGTGGCGCATGCTTGTACTCCCAGCATTTGAGAGGATAAGACCTGAGGATTACGGTTCACAGACACCCTCAGCTACTTAGTAAGTCCCTCTGCAACTCAGTGAGACCCTGTTTTAAAATAAAGAATAAAAAATAGGGCAGGGGGTATAGCTCGGAGATCAAATGCCCCTGGGTTCCATCCCCAGACCCGCAAAAAAAAAAAAAAAAAGAAAAACTGACAAAAGTATGGCCAAATAATCACATATCTGTTTAAAAAGAAATAAATATCCTTTGTGTTTCCTAGTTTGGGCATATTAGAGGAAACATATGTATCTTCTCCTTCTGTTCTTGGCTGATCTCACTTAACATAATGTTCTCCAGGGCTTTCCATCTTCTTGCAAATGATATAATTTTGTTCTTTATGGCTGAATAGAATTCCATTGTGTGTATTTCCCACAGTTTTGCTATCCATTGATCTGTTGATGGTGATCTGGGTTGGTTCCATATTTTGGCTATTACAAATTGTGCTGCTATGAACATAGGTATGCATATGTTGCTGTATTTCTCTGAATTCAACCCCTTTGGAAAGATACCTAGGAGTGGTATGGATACCTGTGGGACTCCAGATATTAGAGGGGAAATACTAGCTAAGTTTGAATGGAAAGATAGGAGAGAAGGAAGGTTGATCTTGATTAATGAGGATCTACACCAAATTATGAATAAGACATGGTTAACCTGGACAACCATTGGTGGGAGGAGGGAAGGGAAAACGGGGGCGGGGGGGAGAGGGCAGCAAATATAGTTTAAATGTATACTATAAAAAATTGTTAAAAGAAAAAAAAGAAAGAAATATCATTTTGACTCTATTAATTTGCCTATCCTAAATTGGCCTGTGTATGCATTTGAATTCATGCAGCCTAAAATACAGACTATCTATAGAATAATTATGAAATGCCTGAAAGAGCTCAAAGATACAGATTAAAAAGTGAAAAAATTTAAACAGAAATAAAGATAGACAACATCCTTTAGCTAATTTCTACATGTTTGGGTAACAAATTGAAAGACTTCTACTCAAATGGCATCTCTGTTCTCTGAAATTAGAGCAAATATCCTCGGAGAAACAAGTTCACCACTGAAAATTTTGGTAACACTGACTATTTAGGAAGAAGATCAAAGTAAAACTCATTTGTGATGATCTGTGTAACTACTGCATTTCATTTAATTTGTGATTGGAAGAGGTTTTGAATAAACTATGACTACTAGTGCTCCTACTACTAAATGCATTCAGAGTACTTAGGACATTCCAGGCACCATTCTTAGCCCACTTAATCTTCATAATACGCCTATGAACTCAACATTATTATTCTCCCCATTTTATTTCATCAAAAGATAATAGTGTCATTTATATAAAACTCTAGGTTTTATACTGAATATGCAAATTCTTCGGTTTGATGAGAATCAGGACAATTATCTCCTTTAAATTTTTCTATCAAACTAGGATTTGCAAATGAAATCTTTTTCCTCATTTTATTACTAATTTTAAAAAATATTGAAATAGTATAAGGAACTCCACTATCAGTAAATATTCCTGAGGGCATCGATCATGAGCTAGATAGTTAAGCATTTCACTTGGTGCCATGTAAGTTTAAATTAATTCACGATACTCATCATAACCAAAGCTACCTCTCTTCCAGTGATATTTCATCTGCACTTGGTAGTTTAAATGTCATTCCAATTTGAACTGTATATTTGTATTAGATGATTTTCTTTGCTGAGAATTAAAAAACTGTATAGGCCATAGAAATTTGAACCCAAAATAATCATATCAGTTATTAAGAGTGAATTCTAAAATATATATAATAGTATATATACATGCAGTATATACAATTCAGTAACTCTTAAATGCATAGACAGATGCCGGGCGTGGTGGCGCACGCTTGTAATCCCCACGCTTGGGAGGCGGAGACAGGAGGATCGCGCAGGTTCAAAGCCAGCCGCGCTGGCGTAAAAGACCCTGTTTCAAAAATATAAAATAGGTCTGGGAACATAGCCTGGAGGTAGAAGGGCTTCCAGGAACCCCAGTACCACCAAAATAAATAAATAAATAAATAAATAAATAAATAAATAAATAAATAAAAATAAATGCATAGACAGAGAAATACATAGATAAAATATGTAAAAACTCCCAGTTTAAACATTTTAAACTTTTTAAGGAAAATTATTTACACGTGGTTTTTGTCTCAACTAGTTCAACATTAGTTTGTTCTTTCATATTGTGTGTTCATAAAGAATCATATATTTTCTATGCAATAATATGTAATTATTATCAGGAACTTTGCCATAGTCAATAAAGATCAACATATTAACATAATAGATATAGATAAACATATTATAAATCAACATATTAACATATTAACATAAAGATCAACATATTAACATAATAACATAATAGAGAAATTGAAATTTACCTTTTGCAAGTGGCTTAACAGGGCAATGGATTACTAAGGGATTATTTAACCATTAACTGAATATTTATACTTCACACTTTATGTCATTTGTTATTAAATTGTATTACAAAAGAATGTGATGTAGACTGTTAACTACAGAGAGTTAACATTTAAAATATATGGCCCCCCTTTCTTGGGGAAAAGGGAAGACTAATGAATACTAGTGTGTGGTATGACCTTGGTATTATATGTAATTTGTTTCATATGTATACTCTGAGATTTTGTTTGTCAAATTAAGAAGTATTTCTCCACTTGGACAATAAGCCAAAATGTAAATGTAGAAATAGTTGATTAAAACTGGTGATGCAGTAAGAGAGGGCACTTATGCTTTGAAGCTTAACATATAGCTTTCTCCATGATGCTTGGGGAATCCATTCTCCTCTCCGTGTGAGCACATAGCTCCCCTTGATGTCAATGGGAGCTGCATTTCCGTGACGAGAAGAAAATAGGCTTGCTAAAGTTAATTATCAGGCCGATTGTGGTCTCATTTTAATGCCCTGTTTATTGGCAATGGCAGTCTGATGTGTGGCTCACTCTGTTCCTCACCTGCTTATCCAAAGTAGGAAACAGAAGTGAAAAGGTGGGAGCTGAGTATAAATACACTTAGGGCGCATCTAAGAGACTTAACATTTTTGTTCAGCAGGGATTTTAGCTAGATCTCCCAGAAGCAACAGTCTAGGCTATATTCACTCTAAACTTACACCATTTTACATTGTCTTATTTTGTCTGAAGGCACAATCATTATATAGTTAATATAATACTTAATCCAAGATATAAGTGTATCATCCACTGTGCAAATAATTCTCTGCGTGGAAGTGGTTATTCATTTCAGAACCAGTTAGTAATTCGAATTATTTGTATTATTTATTTATTTATTTAGTGATATTGGGGATGGAACCCAGGGGCATTGTACCTCCAAGCAACACCCCCAGCCCAATTTTTTATTCTTTATTTTGAAACTGGGCCTCACTAAGTTGCAAAGGCCTCACTAAGTACCTGAGGCTGGCCATAAACCCGGATACTCCTATCTCAGCCTCCCAAGTACTGGGATTACAAGTGTACACCACCATGACCAGCTAGTAAATCTTTTTTTTTTTTTTTTTTTTTTTTTTGGTGGTACTGGGGTTCCTGGAAGCCCTTCTACCTCTGGGCTGTACTCTTAGACCTATTTTATAATTTTTTTTTTTTTTTATTTTTGGAAACAGGGTCTCTTAAGCCAGCGCGGCTGGCTTCGAACTTGCGCGATTCTCCTGTCTCTGCCTCCCAAGAGTGGGGATTATAAGTGTGCGTCACCATGCCCGGTAGTAAATCATTTTTAAATACACCAGTTGATGTGTGCATGCATGTCTGTATCACTTTCCATCTCACAATATGTAATTATAATGCATCAAGGAAAACATTTTTTAATTGCAGTTTATTATTCTGTCCCTGGACCGAGAACTGCTGGAATCTTTCATGAAGAAAAGTGGTGAAGCCCAGGTCACTTGAGCTGTTTGGCAAGTTCCCAGTGAGAGGAAGACTCCCGCAAGGCAGGAGGACGACAACTACGCTCGCATTGACCCTGTGTGTATTGTGTTCTAATTGGATTATTAATAAAGCCAAACAGTCTGGGTGATCTCAGTGGTACATGCTGTTCTTTGCATATGAAGATGTTATAGGAAAAGGGTATTAAGAAACCTGGAAATTGCTCAGAAACTCATAAAGTCCCAAATAGTAAGAATCTGGCTAGTAGAAACTGAAACAATTACAGTTGTTCATAGAAGCTGAGTCTTTTGAGGAAAAGCCTGATGTGATGCCTGCAAAATTAATTAGGCCAGCTTATATGATTAAAATGCATCCATGGTTACCACTTCAAGGAGCCAGAGCTAATCAATACATAGCCCCTCACCATCTTTTATAGAAATAATAAGGATGGAGAATGGATAGTAAGGGTTAAGGAAAAATGGCTTGACATCAAGACTTTGCCGTTTCTACAGAGGGTTGGGCAGGCAGGGACCTTTTGGTGCCTGCTCACTAAAGCACAAAAGAGATCTTTTGGTAAACAGCTTAATAAGTATTATAGAAAAATAGGTGTAAACATTATATGTTAGAGAAATAGAATAAATTCACTATGGGTTTGGTGGTTGAGTCAGAATAAGTTAATAGAGAACCTAGTGGTCAAAAATGCAGATAAAATTAGCAATTAATTTTAGAAGTAGAAATAATAAGTATAGCTTTCAGTAGTTAAGGATAAGTTTAAAGTTTATTATAAGTGACGGAGAGATCAGCCAGGTGGTGTCCTCCTTCTTTGGTATTTTCTGACCAAAGCACTTAAAAATTCAAGAAAATAAATTGTGCACTTTGTATTTTGAAATATGAAATATAAAAGTAAAATGATTTGTGCCCTTTAAAGATTTTCTTTATAATCTTTGTGTTCCTTTAAATGGAAAAGCCTCCTGTATTTTCTGTAATTTTGGTTTAGCTTTGGGTGTGAATGTGTTCTGAAGCTATGCAGAATTACATTGTTATTTAGGTTCATATTAAGTAGAGTTGATTTTTGGGCTAGGCAACCAGAATGAGTTGTATGACATTAATTTGGATGGTTTCGGATATTTTTCCAATCATATGTGAGCTCATTGGGGCAGATGTATGCTGAAAAATTATTGTTTTAATATATTTTTATTGGTACATTGTAGTCAAACATCACATTGGAATACAAGACTTGTGAGGGTATATAAGCATATATCATCCAATTAGCCCTTATCGCGTCCCTGTCCCATTCCCTCCCCCCTTTGATCCCAGGCTTGATTTGGTGATTAACTTTAATATATTTGTTTATGTACATCATGCGTTTTAAAGAGATTTCGTCTTCCCCCATTCCATCCCCTCTAATTGGTCACCTTGATTGCTCTTCCATGGGGCCCTTTCTTCAACTAGCTCTCCTCCCATTACCCATTTCTTCCTAGTTTTTGCATATTAGGGAAACCATCTGATTTTCTATTTTCTGTGATGTTTCTCTGTGTATGCCATATTCAAGTTCCGTTCCCGCTCCTGAAGGCCCCACCGCTGGCCTTGCCCCCTGGCATACTCTGATGCCAGCCTCACTGGCTTTAGCAACGGCCTTGCCTCATGACAGACCCCGATCCCTGCCTCACTGACCCCGGATCCAGCCTCACCCCTAGAGAGGCTCAGATCCCTTCTTCAGAGGCCCCAGTACTGGCCTTGCCTCACTGCAGGCTCCAATCATGGACTCGCTGGCTCTGGGATCAGCCTCACCCCTCAGCTGGCTCCATTCCCAACCTCAGAGGCCCCAACACCAGCCTTGCCTCAAGGCAGGCTTCAATCTCATCACGCTGGCCCAGTCTCTGGCCTCACCCCTCGGCAGCGTCCGATCCAGGCCTCGGAGGTCTCAGCTCCCACCTTGCCTCACAGCAGGCTCCATTCCTAGCCAGGCTGGTCCCGGAACTGGCCACACCCCTTGGCAGGCTCCGATCCCAGCCTCAGAGGCCTCATCACCGACCTTACCTCATGGCAGGCCCCATTCCCGCCCTTGCTGGCCCCGGCACCGGCCTAACCCCTCGGCAACCTCTGATCCCAGCCTCAAAGGCCCCTGCACCAGCCTTGCCTCATGGCAGGCTTCTATCCCAGCTTTGGTGGCCCCGGCACCGACCTTACCACTTGGCAGCCTCCAGCCCTGGCCTAGCTGGCCCCGGCACGAGCCTAACTTCTCAGCAAGCTCCAATCTCAGCCTTGAAGGCCCCTGTACTGGCCTTGCCTCATGGCAGGCCCCGGTCTTGGCCTCGCTGGCCCTGGCACCATCCTAACCCCTCGGCAGGCTACGATCCCAGCCTCGAATACCCCTGTACTGGCCTTGCCTCATGGCAGGCCCCAGTCATGGCCTTGCTGGCTCAGCACCGGATTCACCCTTCGGCAGGCTTCAATCCTGGCTTTGGAGGCCCCAGCACTGGCCTTGCTTCATGGCAGGCACCGGTCCCAGACTCTCTGGACCCGGCACTGGCCTAACCCCTCGGCAGGCTCCGAAAGGCCCCAGTACTGGCCTTGCCTCATGGCAGGCCCCTCTCCCAGGCTTGCTGGAACCAGCACCAACTTTACTGCTTGGCAAGCTCTGATCCCGGCCTTGAATGCCCCTGCACTGGCTTAGCCTCGCAGGAGGCTCCAATCCTGGCCTCCTTGGTTCTGGAACCAGCCTCACCCCTCGGCAGGCTCTGATCCTTGCCTCGCAGGCCCCATCACCGGCCTAATTTCATGGCAGGCTCTGGTCCCGGCCTTGCTGGCCCCATCACCGGCCTCACCCCTCAGCAGGCTCTCCCTACTCCCTTGCCTCTCCCAAATACAATTCCCCACCACCCCCTGCAGCCACCGCTACCAACACCGCCTTCCTCCTACGTCTCTGCTGAGATCCCTCCTTACAGATGACGTCCAGGATTCTTAAGCATGTAAGGATGAAGTAGTTGCCCTTTGTGGGGAATTTTTCCAAAACTTCCAGGTCAGTTGGAAATGTTTTGCCTGCATCTCCAGAGTCCTGGCTGCCGCTGTGGTCATCTTGACCCCTCCCCAGTATTTTTTCTTTATTTTTCCTTTCTCTCTCTCTCTCACTCTCTATTTTTTTTTTTTTTAATAAGAGAAGACAGTATGTGTGGTTTGAAGAGGATGTGGGATCCAGCACTCGGTAGCAATGAATTTTTTCTTTCTTCCAAGAGCGGAGTCCCACAGTCTCACCACGCAGGGCAGGATCTGCTGTTCTAATCACACCAGGGCCTGGAGCAGCACAGCAGCACTGAGTTCTTTAGGTACACATGGCTCGGCTTCTGGCCTTCCAGGGAGCAGGGCCGCCCGCCTCCTGCCTGGTACCAGGCCTTCCCAGGAGCATGCCGGGTGCCAGTCATCCACCCAGTACCGGGCCTTCTGGGGAGCAGGGTGCCTGCCCCTCTCCTGGGACAGGGCATCCAGGGAGCAAGGCACCTGTCCCCTGCCCTGACTGGGCTTTCCGGGGAGCAGGGCACCTGTCCCCTGCCTGGGACTGGGTTCCGGGGGCACAAGGTGCCTGCCCCCTGCCCTGACCGGGCCTTCCAGGACTCAGGGCACCTGCCCCCTGCCCGGACAGGCTATGCTGAAAATTTTGTGTAAAAATATGTTTTGCCAAAAGTTGATAATATCAAATACTTTCGTGTAAAAGCATATAAATATAAAGCATAGGCTCTGAATGGCAGAGTCACACCTCTTGTAAAGGCTGTGTCTCATTCTCTCAAGTCGTTGACTCCTCACTACCTTTGAGAGGCCCTGAATCAGCTGGAGCTGGACTTCAGCAGAGAAGGTATCATGCAGTATTAAAGTCAGCCCAGCGGCCTGTCATGGCTACTTGCTAACTTTAGGATCTGAGGTAGATCTTAGTTTTCTTTTTTTTTCCTTCCTTCTCTTCTCTTCTCTTCTCTCTCTCTCCTTTTTTTTTTTTTTTTTTTTTTTTTTTTTTTTTTTTTGTGGGTCGGAGGATGGAACCCAGAGGCATTTGACTTCCAAGCTACAAGTCCTGTCCTATTTTGTATTCTTTATTTTGAAACAGGGTCTCACTGAGTTGCAGAGGGCCTCACTAAGTAGCTGAGGCTGTGCAGGAACCGTGATCCTCTGGTCACAGCCTCCCGAATGTGGGGATCACAAGCATGCACCACCACACCTGGCTTTGCTTCTTAGTTTTCTCATTTGTAGATTGGTGATACCACAAGCACATACCTATTTTAAAAGTACATGGGAATTTGAACATGTTAATACATTTAAATCCTTAGAAAAGTGCAGAGCACAGAACAATAACTTCATTAATGTTAATTCATCAATCATTTAATGAATAAGCAGGGCACATCACATTGAAGGGTATATGTGCCATTGGAAAATAAAAGAGAGTAGGTAAGATTTCCTCATAATCAAGTTTCAGTCTGATAATTGTGCGTCTAGATATATTTCCCCAGAAAATTATATTTTATCACTTAATGAATATTTCAGGTCTGTTATTCTGAAGATCTCCAATACTGAAGAAGCACTGTTTTCAGACCTGTTTGAGACAATCCCAACTAAAGGTAAATAGAGCCCCAATTTTAAAACATACTGAGCATCTGGTTTCATGTGGTAAAACTTAACTGAAGGTTATCTAACCCACATGTACTGGATAGTAAAGATTTCAATTATCTTTTATAATCTCTGCTGTATCTAGGAGTAATGGTTCTTAGGATCTAAACATAAGTTCATTGGAGACACTGTAACTGAGGTGGAGGGGAATGACCACTTATCACTGAGGCTGAATCTACATATAATTTTGAGTAACAATATAACCACAGGAAATTGTTTCTTCCTTTTGATTGTTGAGACTTTTGTAAGGGATCCAGCCCTTTTCCTAGTGCAGAGAAGAGAACTGGAGGGAAAAGGAAAGAGTAGGGTGGTATGAATGGAATGGTATGAGTGGTAAGACATTATTACGTGGATGACATTATTAAGTGGATGACATTATTATGATACTTTTTCAAAGGTTTAAATTTGTAACCCAGATTACTAAAGTGATCTATTATTTAATATTTAGAAATATAAGTGAAGTAAACATATTATGTAGAATTTTATGTAATTTATATAGTAAGATTTGTGATTTATATAAAGTATATCATAAGAGAATGATAAAATTTGAAAACATGAGTTCATTAAAATAAATAAGTTGTAATGAAACATTTGTTATCAGGCTTTGAAGGCAATTATAAAAATGGGATGTGACTCACTTGATTTGTGTATATGTGCATGTATGTATGTGTGTGTATGTGTATGTGTGTGTGTGTGTGTGTGTGTGTGTGTGTGTGTGTGTATGGTACTGGGTATTCAACCGAGGGCACTCTATCACTGAGGTAATTTTTAGTTTTTAGTTTTTATTTTAGAAAGAGTGTCCGTAAGTTACCCAGGCTGACCTTGAACCTCTAAGTATTCTGCCTCAGTCTCCCAAGTACTATGATTATTGTCATGGTGAGCTACACCTGGCCAATCTATTGAAATATAAAACATATTTTTCTTATTCTATTAGTAAATGGAGTGTTCTCAATTGTTTATTTGTCATTTTGTTTTCTTTGTTTTTAGTAACCTTAGGGTCAAATAAATATCTGTAAAGTATTCCCAATTGGTGATATGAGTATGTACATATCTTTCCTACATACACAGATAGTCTTGACCTTAATTTTCATTTTTCCGTTACTTATAGTTTTCTTTCCTTTTGTTTCTTTGTTTTCTTCTTTTTTTATTGGTACTGAAGATTGAACCCAGATGTGTTCTACCTCTGAGCTACACTTCCAGTCTTTTTTATTTGTTTTGAAATGTTTTCTCACTAGGCTACCAAGCATCTCACTTATATTGCTGAGTCTGTCCTCAAACTTAAATTTCTCCTGATTCAGTCTCCTAAATATTGGGATTACAGGTGTGGACTACTATGCCCAGCTTGACCTGTGTTTTTTTATTCTTCTTCTCCTCCTCCTCCTCCTCCTCCTCCTCCTCCTCCTCCTCCTCCTCCTCCTCCTCCTCCTCCTCCTCCTCCTCTCTTCTTCTTCTTCTTCTTCTTCTTCTTCTTCTTCTTTTTTGGTGGTATTGAGGTTCCTGGAAATGCTTCTCCCTCTGGGCTACACTCCCAGACCTACTTTTATACTTTTTTTTTTTTTTAACTTGGAAACAGGGTCTCCTAAACCAGCTTGGCTGATTTCGAATCTGCGCATTCCTCCTGTCTCCGCCTCCCAAGCACGGGGATTACAAGCGTGCACTAACACGCCTGGCCGACCTGTGGTTTTCTAAAAAGGAAATTATAACCTACTTGTGGTAGATAGGTGTGGTTTAATAATGGAGCTGCTGTCACCTGTTGGTATTGGTGACTGTTGGATATATGATGCATCTCCTTGGGGAAAGTGCAGGTACCAGATGGAGACAGAGGTACAGCAGAATATAAGAAGGTTGCATGACCTCCACCAATCAGTAAGTAAAATGAAGAAATTTTTTCTACCAAAGCAGCAGTCACATGGCAAACTCAGTGAAGTATGCAGATGTCAAGGGGTATAGAGGGACATAAATTCCATTGAGAAAAAATACAAACCATCTGTGATGCTGTGCACCTGTAATTCTAGTACTTGGGATGCTAACATAATAGAATCTGAGGTTTGAGGCCAGCCTTTCAACTTAGTGAAAGACTCAACAACTTAGTAAGAAACTCGTTTCAAAATAAAAAATAAAATAATATGGAGAGAAAAGTGCAGAGATAGAATGCCCCCCACATATACACACCTGGTTCAATCCCTAGTACCACAGGGGGGGAAAAATGTAAAAGTGAAAACTAAGTGTTTTATCAGTATTTTTCAAAACCAGTATATATATATATATATATATATATATATATATATATATACACACATATATATGTATATATATATTTATATATATACACAAACATATATATGTACATATATAATTCAACTATAAATGGAATACACTTCTTATATATACTAAGACATGGATAAACCTTGAGAACATTATACTAGTGAATTAGCCAAACAATACAAGACATATAGTCAATGTTTTCATTGATATAAAATACTGAGGATATGCAAATTAGTAGTGATGGAGAGTAGATTTGGGGTTACCAGAGGATGGATGTTGTGAGAAATGAGATAATGCTTCTTTTACTGGGGAGGGAACCCAGGGGCATTTTACCTCTGAGATACACCCTCAATCCTATTTTTTATTCTTTATTTTAAAACAGGGTCTCACTGAGTTGAAAAGGGCTGCACTAAGTAGCTGAGGCTGTAAATGCTTCTTAATTGTTGTAAAGTCTGGAGTGATGAAAAATATTTTGGACATAGTGATACTGGTTGCACAGCATTTTTAATGTAATCAGTATCCCTGTATTGTACACTAATGGTTACGATAGTTAAAATAACCATATATCATCTATATCTTTATCTATCTACAGTAAAATGAATTGGGGATCAGTAGAATTGTCACAGGTGAAAATTATGTTTAAGTTGAGCCTGAAGAAGGGTGAAAAGTGCTTTTCAGGAATGCTCTGTGTGAAGCCTATTTCCAGCCACACACCTGAGTGTGTGAGGTTCTGGAAGGAAATGGTGGGTCATAATGGAGTGAGCAAGGCAGATAGGGTAGATGAGATGGGCCAGGAAAGGGGCCTCCAGGCTTTGTAAGTCCTGCAGGACTTCATCAGGGCTGTGACTAAAATGTGTGTTGGGTTATTGGGAATAGAGAGAATCTGGCTTAGCCTAATTTTAAGAGGATCACTCAAGCATGCTTAAAATAGACCAAATGGGGGAAGTTTGAAACAAGTTTAGCAGGCAGAAGGGTAGTTAAGAGACTTGTGTAATAATCCAGAAAAGAGCCTGTGGTACTTAGCACAAATTGACAAGAGGGGCTATGGGATGTGGTTAGATTGGATGAGTTAGGTCAAAAAGATAAAATTGTTCCATATGTATTAAAGAGGAAAGATAAACAAAAATTAAAAAAAAAAATTAGCCTGTTTAACTGATGGAGCCATCATCACCTGAAAGTTAGATGAGTGGATACAGTAGTGTGTGTGTGTGTGTGTGTGTGTGTGTGTGTGTGTGTGTGTGTGTTGTGTGTGTGTGTGTGTGTGTGTGTGTGTGTGTGCCTGTCTGTCAGATTATAGGAAGAGATTACAAATTCCATACGGCTTGTTGATTTTGGTTCATCATCGAGGTATCCAAGTGTAGATGATGAATAAAGTTTGGTGTTAAAAATTTTGGAGTTTAAGGAGAGATTCAGACTGGAATATGAATTTAAATGTATATAGAATGTATTAAAAGTTGTCCTATTAGATAAGCTCCCTGGAAGAGTGTATAGAGATAAGGAGTCTAGAGATTGAATATTGGCCCTTATAAAGCATTCAAATTAACATCAGGAGAAGACTGACCATGAAGCCGGAGTAGGAATGGCCAGGGAGGTCAGAGGATATAAAAGACTGTGGTTTCTATGAAAGTGGGAAAAGAAAATGCTTCCAGGAGGCAGGGAGTGTCTATGGTATATATTTAATTGAGCGTTTTGTTGCCCCTTTGGTAAGGCCCAGGAATCATTTATATTCATACTGAGGCATGTTTATGTGCATATAATTTTAAGGTGGATGGATTTAAATCATTGCAACATTTCTTTTCCTGCAGGAATACAAAAGTACTCCATATATAAAATGCATTGTGCTGAAATTGATGATATGAACAGTTAATAGAAAATAAACATAATGTCATTAAAAATAAAAATAGTGTAACTTGGAGTCACCTAATGATGTGCTGAAGGAAACTTCACTGTGATAGGGTTCCATGGTAAAGATTTTTATCATCATTGATGTATATCATTATTCAAGATTATTTCAATAATCCAAAATAAATCATTGCCTTAAAGAAGAAAAAGAAAAAATAATAAACAATAACTCTTAAAGGAACAGGATTGCAAAGATCCATCTGGGTTTCAATTTAAATAGCACTGTACTATTATTTGAAAAATCACTGTACTTTATCATATTTCAAATATGTGGCCTCTGAATATATGACATTGAATGACTCCAATAATAACTGTATTGTATATATAATTAAAAAGCAATCATGGGACATTAAAAAAATAAACATAAAATGAAAGATCTTATTTAAGAAGATAATTTTACCATTAGGCTTCAAGAATAATGTGATATACCAAGATAACAAAACCATGGACAGAACTAATTTCACTATGATACACCATTTAATACTTCTAAGAAGTAAAAAAGCAAAACACAGGGGCAGGTATGGTAGTGCATGACTTTCATCCCAGTAGTAGGGAGGCTGACACAGGAGGATCACAGGTTTAAAAGAAGTTCTCAGCAATTTAGTGAGTCCCTGTTTCAAAATAAAAAATAAAATAGGATTGACGGTATAACTCAGAGGTAGAATGTTCATGATTTCAATCCCCTATATAGCACTCACATATACACATACATACCCAAAAAAGCACACGAACAAAATAAACAAAATCCATTTAGTGATGCCAGATATAGTCCTTATTCAATGTTTAAGAATAGATGGTAATGCCATTAAATAATAGAAAACTTATATATTTGTAATACCCATTAATTTATACTTCAGGTAAACTGAATGTGAGTGAAATAGTGCATGATAATCATGTTTTGGTAATGTATACTTATAAAGGTAGGTTAGTACTAAGGGACTAATTTTACTTTTTTTTTTTGGAACAAGGAAAAGCCTGCTTGCTATCCACTAAAAGTTAGATTGGTAGTGGTAAAAGGGGGAAAGGGTTTTTTAGAGAATTTGTTATGTGATCACTGTGCCTTTTTTTTTTTTTTTTAAACACTGGAAGAGTTTTAAAGCCCTGTCTCTCTCTCTCAAAAGAACCCACAAAGGCAATTCCTTCAGGGAGGGAAGATCAGCTCTATTAAAACAAAGCAGAACAATGAAGCATTTTTAGACTCACAACACCGTTTCTCCTTTTTTATAGTTTGTTTTGCCCTCATACAAAGTAACATGCTGGCATCCACATTAGAATTGAGATCCACAAGGCACTCCTTTCATCGCTCACTGCCAGAACTCCTCACTAATAATAATTAACTATTCCTGGCTTCAAGCCAGCAGTTTAATAAATACTGGAATGGCTCTGGGCCTCAGCTGCATTTTCAGTTTTAGCTAGGGAACGATAGAATTCTGAATAAGATTTGCTGAATAGCATCAGCGAAGCAAAATGACTACTCAATTGTCTATTAATGAATGACCATTATTTTTACATGTTATGTGTTAGAGTTTGTGTGGAAATGCCTATCTATACTCAGCTTTATGGGGTTTATTTTTATACCTGCTTCAGAAAATTGTTGCTATATAGCATCATCATATTTGGTAATCCCACTAGAAATCATTATTTTTATACATTTCATATATGTGCATTCCCCTAAGAATGTCAATGGCTTTTATTTTCAGGTAAATGATGATTCTTAATATTCTGTGTCTACACAGTAAGGTGATATGGATGATCTTTAAGAAATGGTCTTTATGAATGTATTTTTTTTATTTACTTGATGAATAAATTCTTCAATTTGGTTTGTGACACTGTTACTATTTAAAACACACACACACACACACACACACACACACACACACACACACACAGAGCAAATAGAACTGATGCCTTGATAAATTCAGGCCAGGCCTGGTGGCATTTGACTGTAATCTCAATACTTGGGAGGTGAGACAGGAGAATTGTAGGTTTGAGGACAATCTCAGAAAATAGTGAGACTCTCATTAATCTAGAGATACCCTGTTTCAAAATAAAAATAAAATAGGAATCGATGTGTAGCTCAGAGATAGAGATAGAATACCTCTGGTTCAATCCTCATCACACACACACACACACACACACACACACACACACACACACACACAGATCTTGTATTGATTGGGAGAAATGATATAGGGATGAGGAAGAGTAGTTCCTTTTCCAAACTTCTAGTGTGTTGCTAGACAGAAATGCATTCCTGGTCTGCTCTTTATAGAAAAAAATATATATGAAGGAAAAACTACTAGTTTACTTTTTTACTCTTCAGGGCACAGAAGAATTACTTATCTGGTTAAAACCATACGACATAGCTAAAACCATATGACACAGCTATATCACTCCTGGGTATCTTTTGAAAGAGGTTGAAATTAGAGTATTATAGTGACATATGCATAGGTATCCATCAACAGGTAGATGGATTAAAAAATTATGGGATGCATACACAATGAAATTCTACTCAGTAACAAAGAACAAAATTGTGTCACTCACAAGAAAATGGAGAAACCTAGAGAAAATTATGTAAAGTGAGATTAGCCCGTCACATAAAGTGTTTTCAATCATATACAGAAGCTAAGGAGAAATTAGGATGCTGGAGGGATTTCAAATAATGGAAGAGAAATTCCAGTGGGGTGAGGGAGGTGGTCCAGGGGAAGGTGGGTGGCAGATGGAAAGGAATAATGTCTGAATGAATCACTTCCATTGAAAATATATACATATGTGAGAATGCCAATGCCGATCTCAAATCCTGTATGGGGAAGTGGGGAAGTGGAGAGGGAGCTGGGGGAAGCCCACCAAGTGCTGAGTCAATGTTACTATGAACCACATTATGATGTGAAACCATAATGCACCAGTAAAAAAAGATTAAAAGCTAGTAACTATTATTAGGATAAAAATATGGAGGAAGGGACTATGCTGGTAGAGATTCTAATTTATTTTTGTCAGATTAGCCTCTTTTCAGTATTCATTCACTCTGTGTCCTGGAGAGGTAGAAAGGAGAGGTGCTATTTATGCAGAAGCTCAGATGAATTGACAGGCTTGGTTTGTGCAGGGTGAGCTTAGGATGTCACATCTATTTGATGGTCTAAGCCAGTGTATTTACCTCTGTACTTCTGGCTACTGAGGCTTCTGTCACAATTCTTCTAAAACTCTAGAGTAAGAGCCAGACTTATTTATTCAACCTAAAACTCCAACAGGAATCAATATTGATCACATTCTGTGTGGTGAATTTAAACCCATGCCATACCTTTGTCTTATTATCATTAATAATTTTTATTGCGTACCATTTTTTTTTTTGTATTGGTCCTGGGGATTGAACCCAGTGGCTTTCCAAGCTATACCCCCCAGCCCTTTTATTATTTTTTGTTTTGTTTTGTTTTGAAACAGAATCTCACTAGTTGTAGAGAGTCTTGCTCAACTGATAAGTCTGGTTGTGAACCTGCTATCCTTCTATCTCAGATTTCCAAGTTCTAGGATTACAGGCATATGCCTGGCTCCCTACTTTCTTAACTTGAAAAAACACTTAGATGAATCTTTGTACTTGGTTTTATGACCATAATTCCAAGATTATTTTTGTCTTGGCCAGCAATAAAATAAATAAATTTGTTTCATATAATCCTATTAAAGAAAAGAAGCTACCCCCACAGGTGAGGTATGAGTGCCACCTGCCTGGTCAACTAAAGATTTTGCTTTGATGAAACATGCCTGTTTCTTGACGAGAAGACTAACAAACTTTCTCCATCAAACTTTCTGAGAAAATGATTGGGCAGAGAAATTTAACTTTTTTCTTAGAACCATATTTTCAGAACATAGGTTTTAAATCCTAACAAATCTTCCTTGATTTATAAATAAGAGTGATGTTCTACCAACATATATTTACCCAACAATGAGACCATAAATAACCCCTTTGGATGTTGACCAATAATTAACACACCACAATCAGGAATTCAGAACATTTATTGCAAGAGCTGAATAATTGTAAATAACGTAGAACTGGCAAAGCAGTAACAAGGATAATTGTTTAGATATTTATTCTGTCAAAGTCATCAAACACCCCTCACAAACCGACAAAAATGTACTTCAATAAGCGATGCACCCCTACCCATTATTTTCCATTATATTGTGGAAAAATGTGAACTGCTATTTACAAAGTAATTTTATTTTTGGTAAGAACAAATTAACTATCAGATTAGCAAAACTTTTTTTTCTTTTTTTTTTTTACATTTTTACTTTTAAACTGATGGTGAACCGTGGCATTAAGATAACTTTCACTTCTTTCAATAAAGACATTTTGTTGCATGCTATTTATTTGTTTAAATCATCTGTCATGCCTTAACAAAAACCTCCTAAGAATGTTCGAATTTGGATTTGTTTGCACGTGCAACTGAGATCTTATTAACATTAGTTGTCACTCTGTCGGTTTGACCTAGGTGACAAAATGCTGGTACCTGCCAGGCATTGACCAACTATGATAACAAACAGTTAAACAGCAATAATTAGAGATTTATCCCTTTATTTTCCCCAACTACCCTACCTGGAGAATGTTCTGTTACATCATGAAGGCACAACACATTAAATATTTTGTGGCTATGGTCTAATAACACTTGTGTTACAACAACAGCATTGTATATGAAGATCAACACAAACTCTGCCATTTCAACAAAGTTGCAGACACACATTTGCCCAATTGAAACTATTTTTGAGTAGTGATTTTCTTTGATATATACTAATTTTAATACATTAGATTTGCATGAGTGACGAGTATAGGATATTATATCACTTTTGATGGATAACACCTTCCCATTACTCTCTCACTTTAATGGTACTAATTAAGTTGATATTTTTGCTTTTGCCTACTTTGAAAATAAAGATATCAAAAATTGGTTCTGAATTTCCATGCAGATGCAGGGCTTCTCTTTTTTTTGTATACAGTTTTCATTTTTTCTTTCATCTTTGTTGTTTTACCATTTTCAACACTAGAAGCTATTATTAAAGAAGCAAGACTTCAGAACCTTTTTAAACACAAGTGTTTAAGACTCTTGGAACGATGTGTGTCAAGACAGACTACTAACGCAGAAACACTTCACTAAAAGAAACAACAAAATAACAACAAAGAGGTAAATTTATAAAACAAAGGAAGGAAGCAACCATAAACACATAATTATGCTACAACATTTTTAGGTGAACGCTATAAGTACACAAAGGTTGTTAATAATAACTTGCTTCTATTTACAAATACTTTAACACTGATTGACTTACAAGTGTCCACTAACGTTGTTAACAGCACAATAGGTTTAATGCTTATCTTTTTAAAGTTTTGTTTGAAGTATAATGTCAAGTATAGTGGTCCAAGAATAAATCAATGACAATAAAGCACAATTTTCTAACAATATGTTTGTCAGTCACTCTAATCCATGGAACTTTCTTACTCTCCGAATGCATATTCTATTGTTCATAGCAGCAGTCCAGGGTCAAAATGAAATGCAATAATAAAAATAAATTGCACAATGGAGAGCTCTCTGGAGAGTTTGCTCAATTCTAGTAAACAAGATCACAAGGCTGGTAGAACTATCTTCTCTCTTACGTTGCAAAACATGGCATTCTCCATGGTGCTAACACAAAGTTATGGATTTCCCTGCTATAAGGGGCATAGTTGTAGAGATCTATTGAATACATAAAGCTCTGACACACACGGTATTAGCATGTCTATTTAGATTAAGGTTATTAGGTCCCATGTAGCATCAGCTTAGAGTTGGTGCTCCTTAGGACTCTCAATAGCACCTCCTGCTTGCTTATAGGACTTCAGGTTTGCCAGCGGAATGTCTGCCATGTGGCTGCCATTGTTGAAATGGCCTTCATTGGCGCCATACTGCTTACGGTCATTGAACTGGTTCCTGCTGCTGTCTTCTTTCCAGGCTCTGGTCAGGGTGTGCCCGTTCACGAGCTTGTCTTTCTTGACCCATTCTTTCTGGGGCGCAAAGGTTGAGAGAGGAGATTTCGGGTGTTGATAGGGACCCAAGCCAGGAGGCATCCAGCAATTATCAGAGTGACCCAAAACTAGGCATTCTTGAGTGCACATCTCGGTAGCCTCAGCTAGACCTCGGGGACCCAGAGGCCCATCTGCAGAGAAGAAAAGAGAGAAGGAGTAAGAACGAAAGTGGTTAGAATTGAAAATTGTCTCTTTAAAAATAAATACTTGGAGGGAAGGCTATCACTGTTTTTCTATGAAAGTAGATTAAGTTATGTGACTCAGATATGCTTTATAAATGTATTTGCATATATATTTATAAATATACATATATTTATATATGCATGTAGATATATGTACTGAGGATTGAACTCAGGGGCACTTCTGAGTGACACCCCTAGACCTGGCCCTTTTTATTTATTTTTTTTAATTTATTTTTGCAGTACTAGGGATGGAACTCAGGGGCATTCTACCTCTGAGCTACATCCCCAGCCCTATTTTTTTATTCTTTATATTGAAACAGGGTCTCACTGAGTTGCAAAGAGCCTCACTAAGTAGTAGCTGAGGCTGTCTGCTTACCATGATCCTCCTGACTCAGCCTCCCAACTGCTTGGGTTATTTTAAAACAGGGTCTTACTAAGCTGCTAAGGCTGGTCTCAAATCTGAGGTCTTCCTGTCTCAGTTTCTCAAATATTGGGATCATGGGTATATACCCCTATGTTTCAGTTCCTCAAATATTGGGATCATGGGTATACACCCCTATGCCTGGATTATTCTTTATATTTTTAAGATTAACAAAAAGAAACCTGGAGCAGTAGCACATGTCTGTAATCCAAGCAACTTGAGAGGCAGGGGATCTCAAGCTTGAGGCCAGCCTGGACAACGTAGTGAGATCCTGTCCCAATCCAAACACACAAACAAACAAACAAACAAACAAAATGAACTGGAGACATAGCTAAGTAGTAGAGGGTACCTAGGTTTAATCCCAGGCACACACACACACAAATATATATATGCATATAAGTATAAATATATACATATATGTATACAAAAATACATATAAATATATACATATATACACATCTGGAAAGCAATCAAATTCCTTGTTATCGAGAAATGATTATCGAGAAATGATTTATCTTTTCTTCCTTGAGCCTTTGTTTATATCCAGAAATATAGCTAGGTTGCTAGGCAGATATATAAAAATACACATATGGATAAGTAGATATAATCAGTTTTGATCAATCCTTCAGAGGCATAGGAATAAAGACTGATTTATATCCTGAGAATTCTCATGAAAGAAAAGCTGAAATTTGTGAAAAAGTGTAAAAATTACGAAAAGTAAAAATATTATGTGCAATGTTAAATATGTACGTGCTACAACTGCGTGCATACAAAACAGCAAACATATCACTTGAAACATAACATCATTAAAAATAAATACTCTAGATAGTTTCATAAAATAGTGTTTTTCCATAAAAAGCACATTACTTTTTCAATATGAAATAATTTGAAAATATTTCTGTAGCATTTAAAATTTAAATACTCATTTTAAGGAATATTTTAATTAAAGTATCATACAAAAGTCACACCTGATTAGCTGCAAACATTCTGAAATACAAATAAGGATTTTTGCATCCAAAAGCACTGTTTGGTTCCTCTAAGCTCAACTAGCTTCAAAATTTCTAAAGTATAAACGTTAAATAAACTAAATTACAAATTGAATCACATGGAGTATAATGTTTAGGGGGGGAAATCATTAAATAATACATCTCTCTATTTTTGCTCACCAATAGGTTATCTAGAACCCACTTTTAAATAAGGATTTAAAAAATAAACGTTTCTAATTGTGAAAAGAAGAAACCAACCCTTCATTAAGGAAAAAAAAAATATCCAAACCAGAAAAATGTTTTCTTTATGTTGTTGTTGTTTTTTCCTTTGATTATACAGTAAAGCAGTAAGTAATAGGTCAGAAATTAGGAATTCATTTCATGAATGAAGTTAAGTGGACAGGCAAGAATGCCTCAGGGGAAAAAAAAAACATTTTCAAAAGCAGAAAGTCATCAGAAAAAAAATGTAGAAGATAATATACTTGCAAGTATGCTTACCCAACAATTAAGAGAACCAGAAAATAACTGTAATAAAAGTCTGTACTAAAACTTCTGTTATCACCATTAATATTTATAAGTACCCAATAATTGTGGGCTGTTTATTACATCTATTTGCCTTAATACAATTCTAATTACTTCTTGCATATGGAAAAAATATCTGCTGAAATAGGCAACAGTGGAGACAACAAACTCAGCCAACATCAGAACAGATACCAGATGTTAAGACTACATGAAAAAAAGTGCATTATATCATACAAACTCAATTTTAGTCATTTTTTTAGAGTTCAAATTCTGCTCTTGAGGATAACCTTAAAATTCCTTCCCATCTGACCTGAATCCCATCCCCTCAAAAGCAAACATTTTTATTTTGTTTAAACACACTTTCATTACTTTAAACTATTTCTTTCACAAATCTCTAATGATTACCTACCTCCTCGGATATTTAATTTCAATTTCTCTATGAGCCTTTTTTGCCCTTTATAATTCAGCAATACTTTAAAAGTTCAAACTAATTTCTCACTTTTTGGTTCAAGTTGGTGTACTTAGTGACTCTATGCACAAAGCTAACACATTTTGTTTAAACCAATCCACGTTCCTTGCCTTAAGAGCACAGACTCAGCAGGTATTTTTTTCTTTGGCCTGGCCTATTTTCTCTTAATTACTGACTCCTTCAATAGTCAGTTTCTGTCCCACACACCACCACACCACAAGCAAGCTGACATAGCAATACCTTATATTCATAATTTATGGACACTTTAAAGATTTCCATAGATCTTCCTTATTGAGGAATAATAAATTTCCTAATGGAGCGACTCCAATTCTTGCCTTAGTGTCATTTTTGTATTTGGGGGCAGGTTCTGAAAATGTATACGTTTTTATTTTTGTTTTCTCCCAACAAGATTGAAAATTAACCGATGAAAAAGAAACTGGCCTATCAGTCTTTTGATTTTTATCCTTGTGCTGAGCAATAGTGATGATCTATGAACAATGCTAATTGTTAATTAAAATTTTATGAGGTTGAAAATGTTCTGAGAATTAATAAAGATATCCCCCCTGCTTAAATGAAGAGCTTAAGTAATTATAATCGAAGATGCTGATTTCACAAACCTCACACCAAAAGCTTCTTGACAGCAAATTCCTTTGCTTAGCAGTACTTTGTGACAGTTAATAAATGAATTATTTAACTTCTGTTAAATAAATCTACTCCTTTCAGATTTCAATGGAAACAAAGTAGTTAGTCATCAATTTGATGTGCAACAAATCTTGAAGCCTATAAACTAAATCTTTACTTTTCTGGTATCAGTAATGGTTTGTTTTTTCTTGCTGCTATCTCCAAAAGAAAAAGAACAACAGCAACAACACCAAAAACATAAACAACAACACCAAAAACAAAAGCATTAACCAGCTACCTTGGGAATGCCAATAGAATCAGGGTGTTTTTTTTTTTTTAATTATTGCTGATAAGACAACATGGAAGGTGATTTGTAAATTAGCCTTATGCAACATACACAGCTATCTAATTATACTAAGACTTATAACCCCAAAGTTGAAAAGGATGTGTTTATGTATTTGTGAATCTTAAGTTTGACGCATTGAGTTGTGAATGAAGAGGCACTTCTCAACAGAGCACAAATAGCCAATAAATATATAAAGAAATATGCAAGATCTTCAAGCATCAGAGAAAAGTTCAACAGAATCATAATTATTCCACAGAAATTTACTGAACACATTCTATATACTGGCACAATGACAAGCACCAGGAATCTTACTGTTAACAAACACTACCTTTCCGCCTGCATTCTATCCTGGGAAACAATTGCCTTGAGAGGACTGAACAGAGAGGGAAGGAAAAAGTGTCACTGTCAAGAAACAAGGAGCAGTGAACTGATTTAGAGTCTCTTCTCTTTACAAGGTCAAAGTCATTGTTCCAAGTTATATAATTTTATCTATTTTTTTAAAGTTCTTCTGAGAGATAATTGACAAGTTAGAGCATTTATATTTAAAATTGTGTATTGTGTGCAAAATCTTTAACTTGTGAAACATTCATTCATATAAATGAATTTGAAGAATTTTGAAAAAGTTTCAATAAAATTATGTAACTTTTGTAGATTAGTATATATGTATGTATATATACATGTGTGTATTTTTTTTTTAACTGGAGATCAAACCCATGGGTATTTCTTCCTCCCAGCTACATCCCAGCTCATTTTTTTGTTTTGTTTTGAAACAAGATCGCACTAGGTTGCTGAGTCTCACTACATTGCTGAGCCTGTCCTTAACCCACTTGGTTTTCTTTTACCAAGAACTGGGATTTGAGGCATGCACCATGAGGCTTCACTACCTAAATCTCTTAAATAGCTGACTATTGTGAAAATTTTAAAGATCTCTTTTAAGGGGACACACAATGGCATTTGGATTAGATGAAAGTCAGAATTCCTTTTGTGTGTGTGTGTGTGTGTGTGTGGTACTGGGGTTCCCGGAAGCCCTTCTACCTCTGGGCTACACTCCCAGACCTATTTTATATTTTTATTTTTGGAAACAGGGTCTCTTAAGCCAGCAGGGCTGGCTTCGAACCAGCGCGATCCTCCTGTCTCTGCCTCCCAAGCTCGGGGATTACAAGCCTGCGCCACCACGCCTGGCATCAGAATTCCTTTGTTATAGCGCCAAACAGAAGAAGCCTTCCAAGCTAAATCACACAAAGGGTCATACCTAAAAATGGCTCCTACAGGCTGAGCTCCTAGGGGCCACATATGTATGAATATTGGGATGGAGGCAGCTAGGTTTTTAGAACTCTCTTTGGATAGAATTATTTGAATAAATCCGCAGGTACCAGGGGATATGAACTATCTTAAATTATCTAATGCTTTCCCCTGGGTGATTAGGGTAGATAACTAGTAACCCATTAGTGTAAAAATTAAAAGGGCAGTGGTAGTTTCATTTCTCTCAGTTTTGGAACCACTGGATGTGTGTGTGTGTGTGTGTGTGTGTGTGTGTGTGTGTGTGTAATTGCTTTGTACCCAAGGGCATTCTACATACAAGCTACAATTCCAATTCTTTTATTATTTTTTCATCTTTTTATTATTTTATTTTTTATTTATTTTAATATTTATTTATTTATTTATTTATTTATTTATTTATGGTGGTACTGGGGTTCCTGGAAACACTTCTACCTCCAGGCTATACTCCCAGACCTATTTTATATTTTTATTTGGAAACAGGGTCTCTTAAGGCCAGCGAGGCTGGCTTTGAACCCGTGCGATTCTCCTGTCTCTGCCTCCCAAGTGCGGGGATTACAAACTTGCACCACCACGCCCTGCTATTATTTTTTTTTTATTTTTATTTTGAAACAGGGTTTCACTAAGTTGATGAGGGTCTAGCTATTTTGCTGAGGCTGGCCTCAAACTTGCAATTTTCCCGTCTAAGCCTCCCAAGTGCTGTGATTACAGGTGTGTGCAACTATACCCAACTTGTGTGTGTTTTTTATTTTTTTCATGTGAATAAAAACCACTTTATATTTTTCTATTTTATTTTTGCAGTTATGTAAATTGTAAAATGTAGTTCATAGTGAGAGTGGTATGTGCTATTAAAAAGAAAAATAGTATTCTTTTAAAAAGCTGATTTTTGCATCTTGCTGCATTTCTGAGTCTTTCAGTGAAATCTTCAGAGTTTTCTTAGAATACTGTCTTTTGAAAAAAAAAACATAATTTGACTTCTTCCTGTCTTATTTGTATGCATTTTATTTCTCTTTTCTGATTGCTGTGGCTACATTTTCAAGTACTTTCAATAAGTGGTTAGAGTTCATACCCTTTTCTTCTTCCTAATTTTAGAGGAAATACTTTCATGTCTCCCTATGTCCAATCAATACTTGTAAACCAATGTGACGTGGAAGTAAGTAGTTGATCAGTTATTATACAGAAAAACACAGAGGGTGTGAATTTCATTGCCACTGTAACTAAGACTTCATATAAAATATAGTAGCACTGTTATGTGGACATCCTACATCCAGAGATGGGAGTGGTAAATTTGAGCACATAATTAACTTTCTCTATCCCAGGATTCAACTAATGTAAATAACAAATATTCTGAAAATATTGGCTCTGTTCTATATAGATATTTTTGTCAATATTTCTTAAAACTACAGTATACCAACTATTTATGTGGCAAGTACATTTTATTAGGTATTACAGAGCTCCTTCCCTTCCACTCTTTTCCTTTCCTTCCTGTCTTTCATAAAATGAACAGCATCCCCCGCTACATGTATCTACAATGATGTTCTAAGCTGCCATAGGCTCTAAGCAACATGAAGAACCAGTCATGAACTAAACCTTCTCAATTCTTGACCCAAAACAAACCTCTCCTTCTGTTTAGCTCACATATTTGTCAGTGACAGAAACTGACCAATTCAACAATCTCCCAGTGGTTTAAAATATATGAGAAATTGTCTATGGCATATATATATATATAAATACCGCTTGCTTATGAATTCTTTATTTATTGTGGTACTAGGGATTGAACCCAGGGGTTTTCTTCCTCTGAATAACACAACAATCTACCAATGATTTAAATAAAAGAATACTCACAATTTATATGTGCATACTACATTTTGTTTGTTTTAAAATTTGTTTATTTTTTTAGTACTGAGGGTCAAGCCTAGATGTTTTTTTTTAACCTCTGAACTACACTCCAAGTTATATTTTATTTTTATTTTTTTATTTTGAAACAGAGTCTTGCTAAATTAGGGAATTCTGGGTAAAAGATCTATCCTTCTGCTTAGTTTCCCAAGTATTGGTATTAAACCATTCCCGGAAAAGAACTGAAGCTTTTTTTTAAATTTCCTTTTCATTTTTCTTCTGTCCTTCCTGTGTTTCCTTCTACATATCTTTATTTTATTTATTTATTTATTTATTTATTTATTTATTTATTTATTTTGCAGTGCTGGTGCTCAAGTCTGGTCCTCTTGATAGTAGACAAATACTCTGAACTATACTCCAGTTCCTTCATATACTACATTTTATACAAGAAATTTTAGCATGGGTGGATTTTGAATGGGGGGGGGGATTGGTTCTTGATTTTAAGAGAAATATTTTACATTCATTCATTTGCTCCATAACTTTTAATTCATCTCTTGTTAGGTCTAGAATTTGTTGCATAGAATATTTAACTTAAGCCGGGGGAGGTGGAGACAGGAGGATCACGCAGGTTCGAAGCCAGCCGCACTGGCTTAAGAGACCCTGTTTACAATAAAAATATAAAAAAAATAGGTCTGAGAGTGTAGCCCTGAGGTAGAAGGGCTTCCAGGAACCCCAGTACCACAAAAAAAAAAAATTTAACTAAAATTAGAAACAGTCCAGAAATATCAGTGCATAGGATCATCAAAAAGAAAATGATTTTAGTCCTACTACAATGATTAAGTATTGTTAATTTTGAGAAAATATTTTCATATTTCTAGTCTCTCAGATATAAGTTAAGACAAAAACTAGTTTTTGATGCATGAGCTCTAAAAATTCTTTTATTCTCTAAATATCACTGTGATTTGTCATCCATACAAACTCATAGTCAAGCTTTGCAAAGTTATCTTTATTTCACTAATGAGAAGTTCAAGACATAGCAAAAGTTATTACTTAAGTTGCATTTAGATTTTGAAATGTGAAATTGTATTTAGAATAACTACATATTTCTGAGTATTAGTAAAATCTTGAGGGTTTCATCAAATTTTTATCTAGTATCTCAACATTGTGAATGCATCTACAGTCACCTTGAAAAACAGATAAACACGAAAGACCACACCAGCAGGATTTAACAAAACCTTTGGTTAACAAGTAAACAAGGATTAAATGTTTTACATGTTCCTCATACAGATATTTTTTTCTTGGTCACAGATGAAAAATCAACATTTGCAGATGGAGGCAGTCCAAATACAATAACACATGGCCACCCCAAGCAGCAGACTCTCTGCCAGAGAGGATATTGCTATTTGGACAGATTTTATATCTCACAAAGAATGGATAATACTTCCTTATGCATCTCCTTCCTTCTTCTGTATTACATGAATATCAGCAAGTTTTTCTCATGTGTTAAAGCTAAGTGATAAAAAGAAAATCGAATCTGATACTTTTGTTTTTGCCATTAATTCACCATTAGCATTTTATATTGGTATCAATTGAATGACAACAGTCTGAGGAGAAAGGCCTTTATTAGTTACTTAAACTCAGTTACAAAATTTGACCAAGTTGCTTGATGTGGACTACCTTATTTACATCATTGCAGATCATTACTTTCTCTTATAGCTTATTTTTTATGTATTTCATTCAAAAATATCACTCATATACTGATATCTCCTGAATTACTCTCCACTTCTTGAAAACTGGATTAATTCTCAGGACTAAAAAAATAGTGAATTTTTACATACATCAAACACCTTTGAAAAGGCAGATCTAAGGTGTCAAACAATAGAGTCATTCATAGAGATTAATTTCTAGCTGAGAACCAAGTTAAAATGAAGAAACAACTTATTTATTCTCAATGCTCCTTTAAAAAGTTCCAAGTATTCCTCTAAATCCAGACCAATAGTGCACAGTATTGTGCAGTAATTTCCCTTTACCCAATGTCTTGTTTTCCATTTTTAAGATATACCCAGTCAGAATGGGATGAGGATAGGTGAGGCTATTTCCATGCCTGGTGGCCTCTGATGATTTTCACCTGGGCACTCATGGCTGCTGCCTACTAGTTAAATCTTCTAATCTCATCCTCTAGAGGTTCATCATCTCAGTCTTCAAAGAGAACAGTCCCAAAGGATATAAACCATGAGACAAATTAGAAGAAACATTTTATTATTTATCAAAGATATGAAGACGTAATAATTTAGATATACTTTAAAGATATCTTCAGGATTATTTAAAAATGAAATAAAAATTCAGTTATGGCCCATGTAACCTGGAGGTGTATGTGTGTATGTGTTTACACTTGAAATGTCTAACCGTCACTTTGAATTAAAATATCATAGTTCAGTGTCTCTCAAATGTTAATATGCAGATGGATTCATTTAAAATGCAGGTTATGAGTCAGTAAGTCTGGGGTGAGTCTTGAGTTCCTGTATTTCTCAAAATTCCTCAAGTAATGCTCTCCTTGATATTTAGGGGTCACACTTTGAGACACAAGGGCATGGTGGACTTATTTATTTCAATACTCTCTGTTCCCAGTAATGAAACAACAAAGATTCTCAGATTTTATCTTGTATCAAAATTAGCTGGAAAGTTTGTAAACATGAAGATTTTTTTGTCTTGTCCAGAAATTCTGACCCACTGGGTTTAAAATAGAGCCAAGAAATTTCAGTCTCTAGTGCTGCTCCACTCCCTGATTCCTTGGCTGTCATTAGCCTTACTATGAGCTTCAGTTCCATTAGTGGAACCACTACCTTCTCTAGACCACTAGCTGCCCTTTTTCTATATTCACCCTGGATGAGCTTTCTTAATAAAATGGCCTGCTGGGCGTGGTGGCACAGGCTTGTAATCCCCGCGCTTGGGAGGCAGAGACAGGAGGATCGCGCAGGTTCGAAGCCAGCCACGCTGGCTTAAGAGACCTTGTTTCCAAATAAAAATATAAAATAGGTCTGGGAGTGTAGCCCGGAGTTAGAAGGGCTTCCAGGAACCCCAGTACCACCAAAAAATAAAACAAAGTAAATAAATAAAATAACATAGCCTTAAATAACATATACATGCTGATGATTCCCCAATACATCTGATAAGCCCTTTATCTTTCTCGTAGTGTACATAATAAGATTTTCAATTAGCTTTCCCAACTTAAATAATTCTTGTGTTTTTGTGTTTCATTCTCCAAGCCTGCTACTTGCCTTGAATCTACCATTCTAGCATATGACACACTGGTCGCCTAGATGCTGAATTTAGAAGCAAGCAAGCAAACAAACAAACAAATATTAGCATCATCTTTGACATTTGTTTGGCAGAAATCTAAAGTGCCTCTCCCCTCAGTATTTCTCACTTTAATCCTTACGTCTATTACTATAACAAGGTATCAGTAATTTATATGGAAAAGGGCACTTACAAGTATAAGTTTGCTAACCAGTTAATTGTTAGTTAACAGAGTCATTATAGGCAAACCTAATCTGGCGTTTAAGATAAAGGGACATTAGAAAGAATCTGAGAGCAGTATCTAGGAGCTGAGAGCATCTCCACTGAGCAAACAGCACAACAGAGACTGAGTCCTGCACCCACAAGGAAGTGAATTCTTCCAGGGAACTGAATGAGCTGGAAGCATATTCTTCCTGAGAGCCTCCAGATCAGAGTCCCGACCAGCTGAAACTTTGCTTTCAGTCTTGAGATAGCCTAAGTGTGTCAAACTTTGCTGCACTCCTGAGATAACACATGAATGAAAATATATAAATTTATATTGTTATAAGCCACTAAATTTGTTGCAATTTGTTTCAGAGAAAAAGAAAACTTGTACTCTTGTCTTTCAGGCGAATCACATAGCTGGCCACCTAGTAAATCCTTTAGTCCATCAACTTGCAAATTCAGCAGCCCAAACCACTATCATTTCCTAATGGGACTCATTACTTCCACCCTTTCTACACTCTGTTCTTCGTTCTCTAACTACAGGCAGCATATGTATGTGTATTAGTTTCCTTTTGGGATATAACAAATCACACAAATTTTCTGGCTAAAACCAAAGTACATTTATTTTCCTACAGTTCTGGAAGTCACAAGTCTGAAATCAATTTCACTGGGATAATGTCAAGGTGTTGACAGGGCCTGTTTCTTCTTGATGCTCTGAGAGGAGAGCTTTTTTTTCCGTTTTTTTTTTTTTTTTCAGCCTCTTGAGACCATCTGAGTTTCTTTCACAGTGGTTTCTTCTTCCAGTCTCTACTTTCAATATCACATCACCTCCTCTGACTCCTCCTATATTCCTCTTATAAGGACCACCATGTTTAGAATGGATCATCCAGGATCATCTCATCTCAAAGTGAGATGCTTAAGATAATCATAGCTGCTAAGTACCTTTTGTCAGGCAACATAACATATGGAATCATTTGGGGCCTGAGATGTCAATTTATTTGAGGGAGTATTAGTCAGCCTAACACGGATGAGAAAAAGAATGCTTCACTTACTTGCTTCCAATCCTATCCAAATTAAAGTATACTCGTTTTCATGGTTAAGATCTTCTCCTGCCCAACTCCCTAATCCCATGCCCACCATCTTCCCTATGCTTCTCTGCTTTGCCACAGACTTTCTACTCTTCCTTAAATATATCAAGCTCTGTTTGGTTTCAGAGTCTTTGAATCTACTATTATTTATACCTCAATTATTCTTATTAACTTTCTTTCTTGTTTTACTTAGATGTCTCTTTAAAAGTTAATTCTTCACGTAGGCCTTTCCTAATCACTATTAATAATATTCTCTACTCAGTTATCTCTCTTTCCTTACTCATCCTTTTCTTTCTATAATTCACCACCCATCATAATGTAATGTATCTACTACCAAGTCAAGCGGTTTGCTTGCTGATAACTGTATCCTCAACATCTATTGCCATAGTCTGGAACACTATATATAATTACTAGATATAGTCACAAGAAAAAAAAAATGAAGTTTGTACTAGATCCCAAATCAGCAAGGTAACATGAAAACTCCATTAAGACAATAGTTAATAGCAGTAATAATTATAAGCTACACATAGGAGATATTGGAAAAAATCCATAGGCTAGCATTTCACCAAGATGGTATTTGGAATGTCTAAATGACATTAACAAGTACAAAATTCATGCATTCAAAAGGACTTAGATTCTACCTTTCAGAGTTGAAGCAACTGGGACTGCCCAAAATAAAACATAATTAGGCCGTTTCCTATATCCTTTCTAACAACTTAATCACACCAGACAGTACATAATTCCTTTAACAACAGAGCTCTTTAGATGTCTTCAGAAATGTAGATCCACAGGATATGTAACAAAACAATTTTTTAAAGCCTGAAGACACCAAAGTAATTATTGGTAATTATCCTGGGGCAGAGTCCTAATAAGATGCTGAAAACTGCAGGATTTATTCCTGTAGTACAGGTATGTTCAAATAAATGGGAAGATATTTAGAAAACATTAAGTTGATTAAAAAATGCATTGAAAACTTAAAAGTACTTGAGACTCTACAAATATATTATCTTACAACAATAAAGGATGCAATTATTTTCATAGAGATTAAAAGAAAAGTGAATTTTAAAAGCATCTAATGTGTGATATTAGAGTATCTGTAGAGTATCGTGAAATTCATTGCATAAACTCAGTTGTACATAATAAACTACTCGACAATGGGAAAATAAATGTTATACTTTGAAAGAATATCCTATGGGAACTGTTGAAATGTCATTACTATATTATTGAAAATGGCCTGTAGAAAAGAGTATTACAGAAAGAAATCTTGCCCTCTCAGGGTGATACATAGGATTGCCTATTACAATCTACCATGTATGTTTATCTCTTAACATATTTTGCAAGTCAATATAACTTAGTTAATTAATTTATGTCTTTAAAGGATGAATTTATTTCTTAAAATAATAAATGCTACATGTAAAATATATAACTATACATAGTTGGCTGAGGTTCTCTGCAATATTTTTTGCTATGCTTATTACAAATAATTGACTGTCATGTTTTGGATGAAAGAAATTAAGTTAATAAAAATATGAACAAATGTAGGAAAGCTTTGCTTGGGTTATTTTGAGAATTACCTAATATAAAAAATCATTAATTCTTTTTTTTGGTGTACTTGATATTGAACCCACATCCTCATGCATATTTAGCACATCATGCTCTAATATGATCTGTACCCCCAATTTCTAGTAATTTTCTGTATAAGTTTCTAAATATAATCCAAATTTTGATGCCCTAACCAATCTAAACATAATTTCAAAATCCTGTGTCATCATCCACCAATAATCCTGACAGACATGATTTATTTGGAAACAATATTGCCTAGTATCTATAAGTAGCAGGTAAGCCAATTATTAGGATAATAAGTTAAATAAAATTATTTTAAATTTCAGGGCACCCTTGTGAGATGACTAAAAGTATGTGAGTAAGAAAGAATGAAATATTAAATTGAATTTTAATTATTATAAAATATATTATTTTAGAAATTATTAAAATGTCATGTTTATATATCCAATAGACATTATACTCTGTTTATGTAGATGTTACAAAACTCAACTAGACTATTCATTGGAAGGAAAATTACTTGAAAATTTATAAGCTAGTGTTCATGTATCTATTTTATTTGCAGTAAAATATGATTAAGAATTTGTTCTATTTTCAAGTTTTTGAGTTATTCTCTGTGCTTCAGTCTACCATACCAATAAAATCATAAGACAATTGGCCTTTGCCAAAAATTATCAATACTGCTTAGGATGTCAGTTTGTTTCTCTCTTAATATAAGTGAACTGCTCAGTGAACCTTTATTTTTTAATCTAGATGACAGTCAGAGGTTCCAAGATCTGTGAACCTTTGACAAGATTTATAAAGTTAACTTGTTATCTAGAACAATTGGTATGGCTTTGGTTCAAAATCAATCACCAAGAATAAATTACTTGAAGATACATTACTTGCAATACATACACACACACACACACACACACACACACACACACACACACACACATACACACACCTATTTTTTATTGTTCATATGCTATATCTTAAGCTACCTTGTGACAGTCCTATTATTTTAGTTCAAATAACTGTTTTATGTAGAACACAATTATATTCTCCAAGCCTCATTTTAATAAAATATGACACGATTAAAATAATATTAAATGATTTTAAAGATCACTATATGTATCTTGAGTCTTCTTCTTTTAACCAATGTTACTGAACCAGGTTTCTTTCCCATTCAGAGTGATATTCACAAAATTAAAAAAAAAAAAAAAACATGGTTTGCCAAAAAGTATCCTCCTCTAAATTCAATATGCTCCATACACCTTAGGCAGAACATAAGATCATATACCTTGAATTGCTATACAATCTCTTTTGACTGAACTCTTGAACAAACTATAACTATACACCAGTGATTACAACCTACTCTTCAAATTCTATGGAATAAAGTTGAAGAAGGTTAAAATCATGAATCAGGAGACATACTAATAATTTCCCTCAAAAAGTAGGTGGTAGTTTGAAATTAGACTATTTTACTTGTTATAAAATAAAAACTTACTACAGTTTTAATTCTTTTCATACTTTCAGGAATGAGAGGGTTACATTCTAATTAACTTAAAAAAAGAACTAGAAATGACAACATAGAATTATATTTTACTCTTATAAAAATCATTTTATGGGTATAATCCAGGTGTGAATAAGCACGGATTAAGGTCAGTGTGATGCTGGGTAATTTTGTGTGTATGTGTGTGTGTATATATATATATATATATATGTATATATATATATATATTATCTATGTTTGGATAATGATCACCACTTCTATTTTAGGAGCTAATCCTGTTTGAAGGTGTGTTGTTTGTCTGGCATCCTGCTTTTAAATTCCTAATGTGGTCAGCCAATAAATGAAACTCATACTTGTTTTAATATTTTACTTGACTAAAATGGCCACTATAGTGAACAGGTTTTATTTGTATTGACATTTATTTAAAAACAACAAACAAACAAACACCATTCTGTATAATGGCATAAGCCATTATACAGCTTGAACCAGCCCTATCTGTTTTCTGAACTCCTGTGAGGATTGAGGTTCCATGTTAGTGTTCCCTCCTTCTAGGCTGCTTAAAGTTTCTCACTGTAGTTCACTGAGGAGTGGATGCTTTCTTATTATTATTCACTCTTTGCTTCTTTCTTTGCTGAGTATGACACGACTCCTTGTACTTAGCTACAGTGCCAAGTAGACTAGAAATATTCTAGGCCTGGGATGTGACCGTCTCATCAACTTTATTAAATTTAAATCATGACTGAGACTTATAAAATGATCCAAATTATACTAACAGGACCATATATCATATATTCAGAAGTAGAAAAACGTGATGATTACTGTTAATATTTAGAATTGATACTAGATTTGTGTCATATTATGTTTCTGTTTTCCTGAGGCTTTTGTTGTGGCTGTTGCTTTGTTTTTAATTTATTTCTACGAGAGAAACACTCTGCAGTCAGAAGATTGAAGTGCAAAACAAAATGTCCTAAATGAATGGAGAGAAGCCAAGCCATCCCATTCTGTCTGGTTATCCTAATGATAGATGCAAATTAACTTATGATCATCTTGGCTGGGATGATCAGTATCGATTGTGAAAATGGCCACAGCTTAGATTGTCACTTTGCAGACACTGAGTAAGTGTTTAAACACGTTAATCAAGAACCTGACACAGTGAAGCTCAATTTGAGTGGCAGAACTAAGAGAACTTTAGGGACAGGAAAGCAGGCTGGATTTGAGGTAAGCTGGCAGTCTATCCCCGTTTATAATTTACCATCTCGCACTGATGCATCTTTTCTCAAGCCATCTGCTTCTTCCATATCATTAGAGAACAAGACACAGGCCACATTTTCTGTTTATTTAGCAACATACTTCTTAGTGACTGAATGAGAGAGTCCTTATTAATTCAAGGACTTGTATTTTCAGATGGGTAGAGTGGCTCCATGGACATTGGAAGTCATAAACTCTAGAAACCAATAGTGTGACATTTTCTGAAGCAGATCCAATGATTTTACAATCAACACTTGACAGACATCAAAGTTTCGTTGGAATATGCACATATATTTATTGTTAGCTTTTCTAACAAAACTAAACATATGAAAATCTCTCTGTATATACCTTTTATCCAAATTGATTACAGAAACCTATATGCTGATAAAGCTCTCTGGCTCTTTCTCATTTTTTAAAAATTTCTTCCAATTAAACTTAACAGAAAAATTATTTTTTTTCGTGAATTTTAATACAGTATTGAGTTTCCATGTTTAAAAGCAAAAATATAGTTTTAACGGAACTATTAAGAAAGATCAGGGGAAAAAGAATGACTGCATTTCCAAGCGTTAACATATTCAGCGTTTCCCTTTCTTGACAAGAATAGCAGTGCAGATGTTAATTATGATATACAGAACAACTCCTCAAGACACATAAAATCCTTGGACTTTATGCCCTCTGGTCCTCTGTTGGTTTGATGACTAGCTTATATGGAAGAACAAGAAAATGAATCTCTAATAATCATTTTAAATAAATCTCTTCACCCCCACCTACCTTTCCAGAACATTGGCTTTACACTAAAACTTAAATTTAAGAACGGAATGAATGCTTTCTAAATATTCTTAAGAGGGGTTGGAAGTTGCACTTAAACCAGACACTTCTACCTTCATTTGGTAGATTGAATTGTTAAGAAACAATTCAAGAAAACTTACTCTCAGGCAATAGCAGGCAATTGCAAAATATGTATATAAGCCCATCACCCAGCAAATACAAGTTATAAAAATATAAAAAAATATGTCCCTAAAGAAACAAAAAATTATTTGATTCTTTTCTAAGGAGTTGAAGAGTTTTGTTTCTTTGGCTTCTATTTTAAAATTTGAAGTAGTTTTCCTAAAGCACTGGGCTTTTATAGGGCAATATAGAGGGTTCTTTCATGATAAACTGATTTAACTTTGCCATTCTATTAGTTTTGTTTTGATCTGGAACTTATTTTTTTAAACCTAAGGTGGCATCACCTCTTGAATCGGTTTTAAAGTGAATGCTTAAGGCAAAACTCAGGGAGTCAAAACTGCCCTTGAAACTCACTCATCATGTCAAGATGCTCAGATTTCAGAAGGAAGAAGGAAAGAAAAAGATGTGTTCACGCAGTCCAAAGCAGTTTATTCTCAGGGACATTGTTCATTATCCTTGGGAGGAGGATCATCAAAGTCACCTGGACTGTTTTAACTGTCTCATTTCTGTTTCACAATATTAGCCCAGTCGGTAGAGTTGAAGTTGTATCACTGAAATGCACATATATATTTTTGATAGAACCTCAATCTATGAATCAAGAGACATGAGCAAACTCTGAAAGACTATGAGAAACCTGTCCTGTTTACATCTGAGCAAAGACCATGAGTGCTCTGCTATTCTCTACCTCACTCCGCTGTACTGTTCTGTCACCTGTTATCTCCTTCACAAGATGGAAAAATACTACATGTGCTGAAAGTGCCCAAGAGCAACAGTAAAAAGGATCTCTCTTATCCCAGTCCTTTATACCAGGGAAAATAGGTTCAGAGAGATAAAGTGACTTGCCAAAGGTCACACACCTATTTAGAGCTTGCCTAGGATTTAAAGCTTTTAATTTCCAAGCACAGCTGCATGCTCCTGCATCTCTTTTGTTGACCAAAAACATTAATTTTAGACTAATAATGGGAGTTAAAATGAACATTACCAGTATAAAGTAAACCTTATGTGCCTAGTATAATAGCCTAGAGTGTGGGTATATCCATCAATCATTCAATGTGACAAAAAGATTTGAAAATTCAGGATAACAGGCAGTATAAAGGTCACAAAGAAAAGCTGATTGCAAAGCAAAGTATTAAAAAATGTTAAGTTTCTCAAGCAAACAGAATAATCAAAGTGACTATAAACACAGAAATATGTTGTCTGTAAACTGGAATTTTTCATAATATTTAGATTTTTGGTATAAGTCATCAAGTGATTGGAAGAGGCAGGGTTATCACAGTAGAGCTTTGTTACCAATATTATACCTTAAAACTAAGAACATCTGAATACATATGCTAAAATTAAGTACACTTGAAAGTACACATGAGAACAGAGAGCATCTGTCATCTCTCAATCCCATTCTGGGATACTAGACATCAGTAACCCCAATTTGAGTAACTTATATCATTGAGCTTTTTATAATAAATATTATTTATTAATATGATAGCAATTAAACAAGAGGCATAAAGGTCTCTAATACAATCTTGATAGATATATTTACAATGTTTTCCCTGTCAACCTTTAGACTTTAAGCACTCTACAAAAAATGCCATTCTGTTCCAGCACTGAATATTGCAGTCTTTGATATGGAAAAATAGTTATTCAGAAGACCATTGTATTTAGATGAGAAAGACAAGTCTCTAGGTTTGTAGCAGATTATTCCCAGTTAAGTAGGTTAAGGCAAAAATGCAATTATGATGTCTCTGGGAATGGGATGAGTTGTCTTTGGCTTATGGGATAAAATAAGAGTTTCCAGAAACAAAAAGTATTTTAAAGGCAGAGATAACATTTGTATTAAGTTAAACTGTGTCAGTCTACTCCACAATTAAAGTTGACAAGGTTAAATTTCTGATTATCTTCTTTTAAGTAATCCAGCATTCAAAGAAAGTAAAGGATGTCTTCCTTTTCATTAATCTGAAATTTACTTAGAAAAAATGGTTCCTAAGAATGATCACAGTGCACCTGCATCTATCCAGAGTTTCTATTTTCTGAAGGGTCAGTGTTCCTGTTACATATGCCTTATCTGAGACTACATTAGTAGAAGGTCACTCTTATGTTATTCACAGTCATTAAGCCTAATGCTTCTGGTTGCTATTAGTGAATACAAGTACTTCTAAAAAATACTGAGAAAAATAGCACAATTGGATTTGCTGTGTGATCTTGTGTCCATGGAGTTTGACTGAATTAGAATGAAATAGCTTTGAAGCAGAGGTTCATTACTATTGTAATGAAGCAAAATTGGCAGATCATCCCCACCTCCTATTCAGAAAACTAACAGTAACTATGGCTTATTTTTCCTAGTAATATAGCTCAGGTATATTATTCCTCTCATTATTCTAACAAACCTCTACCCAGTTTCTGGTTGTTTGGCATCCTGGAAACCCTAAGAGCCTCACTTTTACCAGCTCCCCCTTCTCACATTTTCAGATAATCTACCTTAAATCCCATAACAACAAAATTATATTCCTGCTTACCACCTTGATTACATGTTCATATGGTGTAAACAAAGTATGGAAGGGTAAAACTTAAGCAAAGATCCACTTTTCCCACTTTGTATATGTAACCTTGTAAGTGTTCTTGTGGTGTGTACTCCCTTGTCTTCCATCTTTCCCTATTATTAATCTTTGGATATTATAGCCATGCTTTATTCATTATGTTATATAAGCACACACTGATAAAAAGGCACGGTCACACACACATAATGTATTTTAACTCGTGATAATTTTACATCCGTATGTGAAAATAATAACAAAAAATCTTGAAAATGTATTCAATTTTAAAACTTTACAGAGTAAAAAATGTATTGAAATTAAGTAAAAATATGCTATTAAAATTAGAAAAAAATGCTTTCCTTCACCTCCAACAAACTCAGACCCATCATTTTGTACTCTAACAACAGAACTTCTACATTGAATACCTGTCTTCACAAAAAAATATGCTGTTTACCTTTATCAATTTTTGTTACCTCAAACAAAATCAGAATTATTTTTCTTAATAAAATTATTGTTCTAAAAGTTATGATACTCTTCTATATAGTTTTAGAAATAGTCTTACCAAATAAAATAATCACACCAAGCACAGCTTTAAGAACGCAGTGTGTATTAATTTGGATGCTAAGAAAATACCTCCATCATGACCCTGTTGCCACACTAGGAGGTATTAAATTTCTGATATCAGGGAGGCCTTTGGTGTTTCAGTTAATAAAAAACCCCTTTTGCCATGCCATAAATCTATATTGCCTTTTAAATTGGTGGAAAGGCAGGTAACAGATTACTACTAGTTCTAAATTTATTTCCCTTTACTTTAACCAGGAGCAGCTCACCTCCAAGAATAGGAAAATGTAAGATCACTTTTAACAAAACTTTGAGAAGCAACAGAGTACTTTCTTTATCTTGAAAGAACTCATCATAACTTTTCTCATATATATAGTCACTTTTTAAAAAATGTTAATTTACCTAGGCATGGTAATGCATACCTGTAATCTTAGTACTTTGGAGGCTGAGATAGGAAGATTGCAAGATCAAGGACAGCTTTGGCAACTTATGGAGACTCTTAACAACCTAGCTAGATCCTGTTTAAGAAAAAAATATATGTATAAAGTATATATAACTATATATATGGTTTAGGGTTATATTATAATATATATATATATATATATATATATATATATATAGTTTAGGGTTGTAACTAAAATGTATAATGCTCTTGGGTTCAATTTTCAGTACAAAAAAATCACCTAGGATAAAGCAAAAATAAATTAACTGTGTAAATATGTAAAACATATCCTTATGAGAGACAGCATAGTGTGGATTGAAGGGCTATGGGCTTAGATTCTGAGTACCAAAAGTCAAAAACGCATGCGTAAGCACAGGCAGCATATTTTTGGAGATCTTATCTAACCTCTCAATACCCTACATTCTTCATCTTTAAAATAGTGAGATATGATATCTGGCTCATCATGAGACTACTGTAAGCATCAAAGACCAGGTAGATAAATACATCAGGTAACAACTGTGTACAATAATTATAAAAATAAAATAAAAGTTGTATAGGAGTGCATTCAAATTGGTATACTCTAATTTCCCCACTGAGAAACCTAGAGTAACTTAAATTTGTTTATTCTGGACTATATCTTTAATCTTGCTAAATCTGTGTATTTTTCCACAGTCCTCGGAACTAGTTTAGCATCCTCTGACATCTAATTAATAAGCCTTTAGTTACTTACTAAAGATCAATGTTGAAAACATAAATAAAATATCATTGACCCTTCAAAGATCCTGTTAGATATCAAATATGGATGTAGGGTACTTTATAATTAGTTGTTCCATAAAATTAATCAGTCAGCTTTTAATCTTCTTAGGTTTATCTTCATCAAAGCCAGAGATATTTTATCCTTAAAAAATAATTTTTGAAGTATACAGCAAAATCCTTTGCCAAATTTATCATCATTTATTACCTTTATTCAATGTATATTTAAATAATTGTAATTACCCCAAGAATATTTTTCAGACATAGATAATCATGCCCTTGGTCTATGATTTAAAGGGCTTATGTCATTTAAATTTGGGGACACACTGTCAATAAATCTGTTGAAAGTAATAAGTGTCTTACAAGTGTGATATTGCCATTTATGCCAAGAAGCAATAGTTAAAGAAGGAAATTAATATATCTTTTTTCGATTATTTTTTTCACATAAAACAGAACTTTGCAATGTAGTTTTATGCTCTAAACTCATCATGTGTCAGAATGGTCCGATGTTGCTCTCATTTCTCTCGAGCACTCAAATAACCTGTGAGAGTTGATGTCTGAATGTCTTAAGGGCAGTGGAGTGGTTTATATTCTTTCCAATTGATCCATGTTCACTGAGAATGGGTTTTCTGCCCGGATTGAGGACAGTCACTGAGTGTGACGAGTGTGACTGACAGCAGCAGCACAGTAAGCACTTTAGTGTTTCAATATGATTTCTACAGTCAAGATGTGATTTTTTTTTCCCTTTAGACAAAGATATTGAATTGAGCTTCAGAGAAATATCAAAGCATATTTTCTTGGATACTGGCCCTAAAAGTGGAACATTCATTTTTTAACTAGAACATACCTTAAAGAAGTAATTCTTAAACCTTGATTTCCCCTAGTTTAAAAGATTAGTTGATATTTTATTTATTTATTTATTTTTATTTATTTATTTTTTTGGTGGTACTGGGGTTCCTGGAAGCCCTTCCTTCTATCACCGGGCTGCACTCTCAGACCTACTTTTTATATATATTTTTTTTTGTTTGGAAACAGGTTCTCTTAAGCCAGAAAGGCTGGCTTCGAACCTGAGGGATCCTCCTGTCTCCACCTCCCAAGCGCGGGGATTACAAGTGTGTGAAACCACGCCTGGCATTAGTTGATATTTTAATTTGTCATTTTCCAGTTAACCATTTCAAAGTGTCATTTTTGAATGACATTGTGCTATTTTTGTTTCTCATTTTCAAGGAAATGAGTTTAAAAAACATAATTCTCTTTTTTGAGGGGCACTCTGTATTTTCATTTAATGGTAAGTAGGGATTAGGCTAGTTATGATGTTATAGTGGAGACTAATAAGTCATAAGACCTAAACCATCAAACTGAGATAGGTTATACTATAATTGAAATCTATATAATGTCAGTACTTTTATAATTGAAACTTTGAGTCAAAGCCCTAAACAAGAGTTGGCTATGTAACTATGTGATTGCTAGACTTTCTTTTTTTAAATTTTTTTTTTAATTGGTGCATTGTAGTCATACATCTTAATGGGATAAAAGACTTGTGGAGACATACATGCACACATTATCCAATTAGTCCATACCCGATGCCCACCCCATTCTCTCCCCATCCCTCCTTCCCATTGTTGGCTTAGTGGTTGAGACTTTCAATGCTTAACAATTATTCTGATTTTTATTACTGAGATACAGAGAAACTAGATTAAAAAGTTACAAAAAAGAGCTTCTGCCTTCTGATTTGGGGAACTGCTCAGTCACTAAAGGTGCAGGTTCAGTTCAAGTGGATCATTTTAACTAATTATTCCACCCCTCATTCTAGCCCTGTTAGGCTAAAAGTCCATACTTAACGCTTTTAAGGCTTTTTATTTCTTTAGAGAGTGCAGCAGAAGAGAAGACTGTTCTCAGTTGACGCAGGACACCGTGATTCATGATGCTTTCTAAAGTCTTTCCCTGTGGCTAATACAAGGAATGGGCTTTTAATAAAATGTCCGGGGACCACTTTTTCTCCTTTGTCATCCAAAATGAGACTTTCTTCTTCCCCGAGTTCTTTATATAGAATGAGGCTATGTGTTTGCACGCACATGTTGTGAAATTTGTGTATGAATTTCTTTTATGGTCACACACAAAAACTAAATAAAGAGTATAAACTCAGGTGTCCGGGCCCCTGGCCCCGACCCTGGGCAGGTAGGCAGGTGCTGGCAGGGTGCCCCTAGGCAACCCCCTCTCCACCCGGAAGGACCCTGTGGTCCGGGCCCCTGGCCCCAAACTTGGGCAGGTGGACAGGCGCTGGTGGGGCGCCCCTAGGTGACCCCCCTCTCCACCCGGAAGGACCCTGTGGTCCGGGCCCCTGGCCCCGACCCTGGGCAGGTGGGCAGGCGCTGACGGGGCGCCCCTAGGCAACCCCCCTCTCCACCCAGAAGGACCCTGTGGTCCAGGCCCCTGGCCCCAACCCTGGACGGGTGAGCAGGAGCTGGAGGGGCGCCCCTAGGCGACCCCCCTCTCCACCCGGAAGGACCCTGTGTTCTGGGCCCCTGACCCCAACACTGGGCGGGTGGGCAGCTGCTGGCGGGGCACCCCTAGGTGAACCCCTTTCCACCCAGAAGGACCCTGTAAAAAATAAAAAGAAACAAGGAAAATATCGGAGAGGGGTCAAGGAGGTGGCGGATGCCAGGATACTGGAGATGCAGACAAAACTTATCCAAATGAACTGGAATTATTGGAAATATTCCCCGCTAAGGAGGACTGCTTCTTCTCTACATTGTTAAGAATCTTGGATATCACCTGTAAGGAGAGAGACTTGAGCGGAGACCAAGGAGAAAGGCGGTGCTGAAAGCGATCTCCGTGTTGGCGGTGGAAACTTGTATTCAGGAGAAGCAGAAATTGGAGTCTACCAAATTATTATTATTATTTTTTTTTTTTGAGAAATTACACCAAAGGTTGAATGCTACTGTCGTGCATGCTTAGGAAGACTGGACAACATTCAGAGTGGAAAAAGAGCTTGGGAATGCTTTGAAATGGTGGAGGCAGTGGCAATGGCAGTGGCCAGTACTCAGGGGAGGCAGAGATCTGATGCATTACACCTGGAAGCTTTGAAGTAATACCCCAGAGGCAGAATGCTACCACCACCACACACCCTCGAGAATGTGGGACAAATATTTGGGCGAAGAGGGTGCTTGGATTAGTGCCTGCCGAGGGGTGAGGCCGGCGACGGACACAGCAAAGCTGGGATCGGAGCCTGCCATGAGGCAATGTGGTGCTGGGGCCTCCAAGGCCTGGATCAGAGCCTGCCGAGGGGTTAGGCCGGTGCCGGAGCCAACGGCCGGCATCGGAGTCTTCCGTGACGCAAGGCCATTATTGAGGCCTCCAAAGCCGGGATCAGAGCCTGCCGAGGGGTTAGGCTGGTGATGGGGCCAGCAAGGCCAGGACTGAAGTCTGCCATGAGGCAAGGCCGGTTCTGGGGCCTCCGAGGTCGGGATCAGAGCCTGCTGAGTGGTTAGGCCGGTGCCGGGGCCACTGGCCGGTATCGGAGCCTCTGTGAGGCAAGGCCGCTATTAAGGCCTCTGAGGCCGGGATCAGAGGCTGCTGAGGGGTTAGGCTAGTGCTGGGACCAACGGACGGCATCGGAGCCTTCCGTGAGGCAAGGCCGCTATTGAGGCCTCCAAGACCGGGATCGGAGCCTGCCAAGGGGTTAGGCCGGTGCTAGGGACAGCGAGGCCTAGATCGGAGCCTGCCACGAGGCAAGGCCGATGCTGGGGCCTCCGAGGCTGGGATCAGAGCCTGCTGAGGGGTTAGGTCGGTGCTGGGGCCACTGGCTGGCATCGGAGCCTTCCATGAGGCAAGGCCACTATTGAGGCCTCTGAGGCCAGGATCGGAGCCTGCCGAGGGGTTAGGCCGGTGCTGGGGCCAGCGAGGCTGGGATCAGAACATGCCGTGAGGCAAGGCCGGTGCTGGTGCCTCCGAGGCTGGGATCAGAGCCTGCTGAGGGGTTAGGCTGGTGCCGGGGCCACTGGCTGGCATCGGAGGAGCCTTCCATGAGGCAAGGCCACTATTGAGGCCTCTGAGGCTGGGATCGGAGCCTGCCGAAGGGTTAGGCCAGTGCTGGGGCCAGCGAGGCCGGCATCGGAGCCTTCTGTGAGGCAAGGCTGCTATTGAGGCCTCTGAGGCTGGGATCGGAGCCTGCCGAGGGGTTAGGCCGGTGCTGGGGCCAGCAAGGCTCGGATCAGAGCCTGCCATGAGGCAGGGCCGGTGCTGGGGTCTCGGAGGCCGGGATCAGAGCCTGCTGATGGGTTAGGCCAGTGCCGGGGCCAGCTGCCGGCATCAGAGCCTTCCATGTAGCAAGGCCGCTACTGAGGCCTCTGAGGCCTGGATCGGAGCCTGCAGAGGGGTTAGGCCAATGCCAGGGCCATTGGTTAACTTCGGAGCCTGCTGTGAGGAAGGCCGGTCCTGGGGCCTTCAAAGCCAGTATCGGAGCCATCTGAGGGGTTAGGACACTGTCGGGGCCAGCGAGGCCAGAACCAGGGCCTCCCATGAGGCAAGGCCACTGCTTGAGCCAGGGAGGTCTGGATCAGTCCACCGGGTAGCCAGGCCACAACTGGGGCCGTCAAGAGTGGGATCGGTATTTGCAACGCGGCATGCACAGAGAAATATCGCAGAAAATTAAAACCAGATGCTTCCCTTCATCAGCAATAACTAGGAGGAAAGGGGCAACTGGAAGTGGTCGAGCTATAGAAAGGGCCCTATAGTGAAGCAATTAAGGTGACCCATCAGAGGGTATGGAATAGGGGAGGATGAAGCCTCTTTAAAAAGCAGGAGGTACATAAACATATGTATCAAAGTTAATCACCAAACAAGCATGGGATCAAGGGAAGGGGAGGGACTGGGATGGGGACTGGATGAGGGCTAATTGGATGATGTGTGCTTGTATATCCTCTCAAGTCTTATATTCCAATGTAATGTATGATTACAATACACCAATAAAAATAAATTACAAAAAGAGTATAAACTCAGAGATCTACCTGAAATCATAGAAAAGATATCACAAATGTGATTTCTTTTTGCCAGACTTAACCAAATTGACTGAAGTAAAACAGATATTTCTTATTATATGAAAGTATTGAATTTTCACAAAACCACACATCTTTGCAATGTCTACATCACCAAGCATCTGGTTGCTGTTCTGAATATAAACATTTTATTAAACACTTAAAGTGAATCTTTTTGGTGCTAATTAAATGAATTTAACCCAATTAGAGGGTTGAAAACACTTTGTAAGTGCTCGATAGCAGGACTGCCTGAGAAATGTTGCACTCCATCACTTCTTCCCCTCACACGCCACTTGCACGTGGCATGAGTCACACAGAAGTCTGCTCAGTGCTTCTTTTGATAGTTTCTTCCTGTTTTGCTTGGCTCTTGAAAATCCTTTGCTCTAGTCACTCAGCGCTAGATGTTTGCTCAGGATGCGTGCTAATTCACCACGTAATTGCTCACAGGGTCCCATTTTCCGAATTGAAAAACAGAAGTGGGGAGATCTTCTGTTTCCTGCTGATACAGTGACATATTTAGAAGCAGTTGTCTATACGAGTGTCTGCCTCAGCATGTCCTGCAGCAAAATTCAGCACCGACCAGAAGCTCTGCCCATGCTGCATATTTACCATGTTTCAGACACTCATCTGTCCTGCCAGCACCTACTGTGCTTCAACTACAGCCCACTGGACAGATTCATTGCCAGGGCTTGGTTTGTTTTTCTGTTTCACTCTGAGCTGCAGCAAAAGGAGGGAAGGAAATGTGATTGGGGGCCGGGGATGGGGTGGGGAAGAGGCTTACTTTAAAGAAAAGATCAAGGACAAAATAAATTCCAGAAAAAGAATTTTCTTTAAGCTCCTTCTGTTACAGCAGTATTAAACTACATATCCCAAAGGCTCTCTGGCCTTATTTTTTTTTTCATTTGAGGAAAAAAGAACTTCACATAATAACACAATTTTGTATAGAGCAAATGCCAGTTGCACATTACATGTTCAAGTACGAATGGCCTATATTCATCACATCTAGCCTTTGCATAAGATGATTCCCGAACTGGCTACTATATCTTAAGCAAAGAGTATGCTGTTTAGAAAAAATAGCCAAGCATGGTAGCATAAATCTATAATCCCAGTGCTTGGGATTCTGAGACAGGAAGATCACAAGTTCGTGGCCAGCCTCAGCAACTTATTGAGGTCCTGTTTCAAAATATAAAAAAAAAAAAATTAAAAATAGAACTGGGCGTGTAACTCAGAGGTAGAATGCCTCTGGGTTCAATCACCAGCATCACAAAGTAAGCAAATAAACAAAAAGAGGCACACATCTGAAGACTAAGAATTCTACTGAGAATAAATGTGTGTTATTGGATATTTTATTCATGTCTGATATAATGTCTCAGAAAGGCACTCCTCCATTTTAAAAGAAAATTATAATTGGAAGGATCCTGATTAGGAGTTGGTTGAATTAGTCTCAGTCAATAATTATAGACACAAATTTTAAACTGCACTGAGAAGAGAAACTTGAATAATTGTGTATGTGTGTATATTTCCTAGAACACAGTCCTTGAAAATAAGATTGGATATTTCATGCAAAACACAGGGCAGAAAACACCTCCTGATTTCCAGACAACTGGGGAGATTTTTCAAATTAAAGTAGAGTCATATCTGATTGTCAGTGGGACAAGTCCAACCTTGGCACATCCGTTAATGAAAGAGATGAAGCTTGGCCAACACATATTGAAATACTATTATGGGAGTTCTCTGGTCCCAAAGTACACGAGTGACAAAGGAAAAGTAAATAGTTACAATAAATCTCTTTATTTGGTTGAACACTTGCTGGAATTTCTCACTGGACATGTCTATCTGTACTAAGAAACTATCAGAAAAGGGATGAATTTTTTCTGAGTGTTTGCTGAAATACATTTTAAAGTACCATACAGTGGTTTAACACATTTTATGATTTAGTGGTAAACATATTTAAACTAGTGACTGACCAAATGAGCTGGCAGGAGGTTTATTATTAGCAAATAGGTATTGATCCCCTAGTTGATGCAGACAGTCCAGTAGGTACAAGGGATACAACTAGGAGAAAGAAGCATGTACCCAAGAGGATTATAGTTTAGTAGCAATAAGTGAATAGACATTCTAGACTTTATGTGGAAACTCAGAAAAAGCAAGTTCTTTGTCAAGAAAACTAAGAGACTTCACCTGATAGACTATGTATTTATTTAATTTCTATGTTTTATTTGGGGACTATTTTTTTAACAGTTTAATGAAAATGAAAAGGTGGTGTGAGAGAGTATTCTAATTTACCTCCCTGGCAGTGGAGCAAACTAAAAAAAAACACTTAAAATAATTGCAGATTGTGATAAATGCTATAAAAGAAAAGAATTATGTGTTGTGAGGGAGAATAATAGAGAATCAAAGTTGCCAAGAGGTGTTTTATATAAAGCAAAGAGATGTCTGTACCAAGTGGCTTTCCTTAGAAGAGGATTCAAAGGTTCTCCGCTTTCCTGGTTCACCTAGAAAACTGGCATCTGAGTGCTAAGTAACTTTCCATTAGGAAGTGATGCTGCTCTGCTCATTTAGGGAAGATGGAGCCCAGAAGTAAAAAGAAGTATGTGAGTGGGAGCATATGCTATGTTAGAACGAGGACTTTAATCAGCTCTTCACATGTCAGCACAGTGGCTCATGTCTGTCCGTCTCCACTTATTAAAAGAGAAAGATGCCGGGCATGGTGGGGCACACTTGTAATGCCCATGCTTAGGAGGCAGAGACAGGAGGATCGCACAGGTTCGAAGCTAGCCACGCTGGCTTAAGAGACCCTGTTTCCAAATAAAGATATAAAATCGGTCTGAGAATATAGCCCAGAGGTAGAAGGGCTTCCAGGAACCCCAGTACCACCAAAACAGAGAGAGAGAGAGAGAGAGAGAGAGAGAGAGAGAGAGAGAGAGAGAGAGAGAGAGAGAGAGAGAGAGAGAGAGAGAAAGAGAAACAGTCCTTTACATTAGTATGTTCTACTAAGGACATAATTCTTAAATCAACAGAGCTTACCAGTTGTTTGCTGATTTGTTATTTTATGTTAATTAGTCTGTTTTGTAAATATTAATTGTACAGACCCTAGTTCTGAGCTAGCAGGAAGCAGACACCTTCAGAAGACAAGAAACTCATGGGTGGGGCATCTAAGTCAATAGCTGAGGTGACAGTCCTATGACAGAGGGTACAGGTGTATTAAAAGCAGCAAGGCCAGGTCTCTCAGGGGAGAGGTGGCCAGAGCAGGCTTCTTAGGACAGATGACTCTTGGAATCACTTTCATGGGAAAAGCCATTTGTACAAGAGGAACAAAAAACATGATGTGGTGGCATACACCTGTAACCTCAGAACTTGGGAGGCTGAAAGAAAAGGATTTCAAGTTTCAGACCAGCCTCAGAAATTTAATGAAATTTTGTTTAAAACTGTAAAAAAAAGGGCTGGGAGTGTATGTAGCTTCAAGGTAGAATGCTTTCAATTCCCAGAAAAAAAAAAAAAAAAAGGAAGAACAGCATATTTTAGCTGGGAAGTACAGGTGAGGACATGACCACATTCATTTCATGTAGCCACAGATGAGTTCACTCAACCTGCACAGTTGCAGATGAGTGTTTAGTTACATCAGCATGACTAGGTAATAAGTAATATGCATGCATATATTACACTGGTGTGACATGTGCCATTTTACCCAGAACCCTATATAAGAGATAGGATCCATAAAGTGAAACTGTTGTTATTCTATTCTCCAGATAGCAACTTCATGTACTTTCTTCTCACTGGGTATTTTTTGTCTAAATCTTTCCTGAAATCATAGCTTGCCTACCTGACAGAGCTCTGACGATTGACATAGCAGGATGAAGTGATTGCCCCGATGCCCCTTTGGAGGAACAATCTAGGGTGGAGTAAATGTGGCTCCCCCCTCTCTGTGGTTCCCAGAAGGTAAATATTTGACAATGTAGACTTCACCAGAAGACTGAAATAAGGTACATCCCCAGTTGTAAGGCTTTAAAAGTTTGGAGCCACAACAGCTAGCCCCTAATACCATCAGAAAAGGTCTTAGCAGGCAGAAAAGGTGTCCCGTGTTTGTGGAGCTGACTGGCTCCTCACAGATCATTATGTCAGGCAGCTTAAAGGGACCAAGAGTTTTCAGGAACCCAGGAAGATTAAGGGCAACCAGGAGGCTGCCAGTGTGGACCATGGGAATGCAGGGTTGGGACTTGGCAGGAGAGTTGCCCCAAGAGAAGTATGCCTGGCAGTTGCTGGACACAGTGGAGCAGTAGTAGTGACAGTTTCTAGACACTATCACCACCTGTGAGAAAAAGATAGCATGTCAGCAAGTTTCCAGGGACTGTGAACAAATAAACATACCCTGATGACTTTGGGAATTGGACATTTGACTTCTAAGTAGTAATACATAGCCCCCATAGCTGAGTATGTCCTTGGGGTGAACATGTTACAGGGATTGACTGCCGACAAGTATCAAAGAATTTCAGCGTGTGTGTGTGTGTGTGTGTGTGTGTGTGTTAAAGGCCCTCAGTAGAGGATAGCTCTATCATGCTCCCTCACAATTCCCCAAGCTCTGAAGATTGTAAATGTAAAGCAGTACATGTTATCAGAGAGGTATGGGAAAATTGGACAAATGATACTGAAGCTAAAAGAAGTATAATCTGCTGGACTCAGAGCTTTTTCAACACTCCTGTGTGGCCAGTATAAAACCTGATGGTTCCTGGGGCACAACTCATGAATTTATCTCCTATCAGGATATAAATAAAGTGACACCGCACTTTCATGCAGTGATGCCAAACATTTCAGAGTTGATGGATCATCTGTCACATGAACTGGGACAGTTCTATTACATTGTAGACCTGGAAAATGCCTTTTTCACTATTGACATTATCCAGAAAAGCCAAAAACAATTTGCTTTTACCTGGTAAGGGTGACAATGGACCTTTTAGGTATTGGCCCAGCGATTCCTGCATAGCCCCAACTTATATCAATATTTGGAGGCACAAGATTTAGCCTCTTGGTGGAAATTTGAGACTGTACAGTAATACCATTGTATTGATGATATTAGTCTAACCTCTGATTATCTTACAGAGTTAGAATCAGCTTCATGCAGCTTTGGAACTGCTTTCCAAGAATGGGTTCGGCTGTCAATAAAGACAAGTTCCAAGGACTTAGGTATTCTGTCAAATTCTTTAGAGTTGCCTGTTTATGTAAAAAAAAAGGTAATACCTGAAGCAGTGATAGACAAGATACAAACCTGTCCTCAAATGGAAATGGCTAAACAGTGTCAGATGTATGTAGTTCTTTTGGGGTTTTGGTGAACCCTGATTATGTTTTAATAACAGTTATTAAAAGACAGAGTCTCAGTACCCTTTCATTGAAAAACAGTAGCCATATATGCTTTCCTCTTAGCTTGTGTACCCATTACAGACACTGGGTCAGTGATGGTACAGACCACCTACCCTATTGAAGGCTAACAGAGGACATGGACTTACGCGCCCTGGACAGGCATAGCTCAAGTGACTACTCTGATGAAGTTTTATACATATTTAAACAGCAATCAGTTTTCTTCTTTTTTGGGGGGGAGGTACTGGGGTTCCTGGAAATCCTTCTACCTCTGGGCTACACTCCCAGATCCATTTATATTTTTATTTGGAAACCAGGTCCCTTAAGCCAGCAAGGCTGGCTTCAAACCAGTGAGATCCTCCTGTCTCCACCTCCCAAGTGCGGGGATTACAAGCATGTGCCACCACACTTGGCCTAAACAGCAATCAGTTTTCTATTAGCCCTTAATCTTGCATGAGCAAGTAGAGTTCTGAGTGACAGCCCCTTAAAAATCCACAGAAATGGGAGATGCTCCAAGTCCCTATGAAGAGGGGAAAGGACCAATACCCATGGAAACAAGGTATTGGAACCCTTAGAAATGGGAGATGCCCCAAGTCCCTGTGTAGAAGTTGCTGGGACCATTGCATTTCTGAGAGATGGCCACCTCAGAATTAATGGAAGTGGGAGACACCCCAAGTTCCTATTAATAAGGAAAAACCCCGATATTTATAAAAGTGTGGTATTTGAACCCACAGAAGTGGGAGATGCCCCAAGTCCCTATAAGAAAGGGAGAGCCCTTATACCCATGGAAATGTGGAATAATGATGGCTCTCCACATGAGTGATTGTGGCCTTACATCCCACCTCAGAAATGTTTTGGTTTGAGACTGGTGCAGGGTGCTCCAGCCAATGGGTCAAGCTCTGAGCTGTCTGGTTAGTCCTCATGAAGAAGACTGAGCACTTTCATGTCTGTATAGAAATCTGGGCAGTCTATTGGAGATTAACCTTGTCACAGCCCCAATGGGCAGCACAAAACTAGTTGATTGGGCACTACCCATTGTGGAGTAAGGATATATGGGAGGACCTGTGAAAACAGTTTCTCTGGGAAGGAGCTATTATATATCATGTACCAGGCACACATCTTGGCAGGTCCCCACAAACGATTCTACTCAGGTCTTACAGTAGGACCCCTTTGCAACCTATGAAACTAACTGGCTTCCTTGTGGAGATGAGTATTGACTAACCTCATCTGTGTGGCTGGAGAACTAACAGTCATTTGATGTACCCTATATTGTATTGCTGTCATGGTCTTTGGGTCCAATGTAATGCTCTCTAGATGAATTCATGCATGGGCACCCTGTAGAGAGTTGAGTGTGTGGCCCAGAAGAAGTACAGGCTGGTGGTGAAGACATGACTCTGAGGACATGACTCACCTCACACAACCACAGATGATCCTGCTCATCCTGAATAGCCACAGGTGAACATTTATTTACATAAGCGAAACCAGGTAATACACAACATGCATGAGCATATTATAATGGCATGACAAGTTCCACTTTGCCTAGAACCCTTTGCAAGAGACAGATCTGTAAAATAAAGCTGCTTTGTTCTCCTCCTGATGGCAACTTCACATGCTTTCTTTTCCATGGGGAATCTTATGATGAACACCACAACTGGCCTGTGACAGGTTCCTTGGCACTTAAGTCCCAGTAATACTTGAGAAACCAAGATGGACTGTCTCAGCAACTTAGCAAAACCATCAGCAACTTAGACTATTTAAGAATAAAAAATATTGCCCGGTATGATTGCACACATCTGTAATCCTTGTACTTGGGAGGCTAGGCTGAGACAGAGGTCACAGTTTTGAGACCAACCTCAGCCATTTAGAGAGACACTCAGCAACTTAGTGAGACCTTGTTTCCAAATAAAAATAAAATAGGGCTGAGGGTATAGCTCAGAGGTAGAAGAACCATGGATTTAATCCTCAGCACCACACACACACACACACACACACACACACACACACACACACACAAATAAAAAGTCTGGAAGTTTATTTTGGAAGCAGAATTCCCCTGGATTCAATTTCCATTACCAAAAAAAAAAAAAAAAAGGAAAGAAAGAAAGAAAGGAAGAAAGAAGGAAAGAAAATATCTTCTTTAGCATCTCTTTCTTTCTGTTTTTATATACATATATATGTTCTTATGTGAAAATATATGTACTTATTAGCTATGCTCTCACAGAAATAAGCAGGGACATGTTTGTCACTGTTCACTGAGATGACAAGTTCATTTCAATGCAGTTCAGGTTTTACCCTTAGCATTTATGGCATTATTTGCTCTCTTACATTGAGGCTGACAGATGTGTGGTTTATATTTAACCTAAAGGTGGCAGTTACAACTGCAAAGACTTTTAATTATGTTAGAATTGAAAACATACAGGATTTCCACTACTAGGCAAACTTCCTTACTTGTACACACTTACATATAAAATACCAAATACAAGGAAAAAATTTTAAATTATGAAACTTTAGAACTATTATCTTAGGTAAAAGCAATAAACATCTATGTATAGATTTTCAGAAACAAGAATAGTGCTATGGACTCAGAATAATTATCAATAGAAAAGATGGGGATGTTATTTTTTACCCAGTCTCAGACATTAACTGCAGGAGGCATCGGAATCTGAAATTTCCTCCACTACACCGATATAGCACCGAGGCAGAAATGATGGCCTCCTTCCCACACACACAAAGGCTAGGCCAGCAGGGGTGAATGTTCTGCACAGCACAGCCACAAGCAGCTTGTCCCTTTGCAGTGCTCTTTTTACTTTCTCTTGAAGTAAACAGTGGAGTCCCTAAGGACCAGCGACTTCTGTGAAGAGAAATTACTCTAGATAGAAATTTCAAAATGGAATGACCTAAGAACAAAGTTATTTATTTTTTATTTTGTTTGTTTTTAGTATCAAACTTAAAGGCCTTATAATGAAGAGAGAAAAAATTAATAAAGTAGACACTTTATTAAGATATTTTTCATTTCTTATTTACTTATTGTATTGCTGGTGATGAAACCCAGGGCCTCAGGTCATGCTAGGCCAGCACTCTACCACTGAGCCACATCACAGGCTATTAGGGAATTATTTTTGTTGATTAGAATAAACATCAAGGGAAATTTTTGTTAAGGCATGTTCGACTAGATGCTTAGGATATTTACTAGTAAAAGAATATTTAATTAATAACAGTATGATTTCAGTTCAATTCTATAAAACGTGCATTCGTTCCTGTGGCTTATTTTATTTTCTAATGGCTAATTTTATATGTCAACTTGACCAGACTATGATAACCAGTATTGGTCAAACAGCAGCATAATCGTTTTTATGAAGGAAATTTTTAGATTTTTATGAAATAAATTTTTAGATTAGCATTTATATGAGTAGATTTTTTTTGTGTGTGTATGGTACTGGGGCTGGAACCCAGAGACATTCTAACTCTGAGCTACATTTCCAATTCTATTTTTTATTCTTTATTTGGAAACACGATATCACTAAGTTGCAAAAAGCCTCACTAGGTAGCTAAGGCTGGCCACAAACATGCAGTCCTCCTGTTTCAGCCTCCCAGTTACTGAGATTGCAAGTGTGTTCCACCATGCTCAGCTTAAATGAGTAAATCTGAGTAAAGCAGTTTGTCTTCATAATGTATGTGGGTCTAGTCTGACCAGCTGAACTTCTTAAGAATGAAAAAGATAGAGGCCCTTATTGCAATAGGTGATTCTGTCCCCAGACCGGACCATCACCAATGACCTTCCACCTGCTCTCCTATTATGCAGAGCTAAGTAGAAACTAAGCCACAACTGAGGGAGAAAATTACTTAAAATGAGTCCATTTCTGTAGTATAATTTGAAGTCAGGGATTGTGATGCCTCCGGCATGGTTCATATTGTTGCTTTGGCTATTCTGAGTCTTTTATTTCTCCATATAAAATTCATGACTGAATTTTTTAGGTCTATGAAGAATGTCATTGGTATTTTGATAGGAAGTGCATTGAATCTGCAGATCACTTTTGTCAGAATGGCCATTTTGATGATATTTATTCTGCCTATCCATGAGCAAGGGAGATCTTTCCATCTTCTAAGGTCTTCTTAAATTTCTTTCTTTAATATTTCATAGCTTTTATTTTAGAGGTCTTTTGTATTTTTGGTTAGGTTTATTCCTAGGTATTTTATTGGTTTTGAAGTTATAATGAATGGAACTGTTTTCTTTATTTCTTTCATTGTGGATTCATTGTTGGCATATAGAAAAGCAACTGATTTCTTTAGATTAATTTTGTATCCTGCAACTTTGCTAAATTGGTTAATCAGGTACAGTAGTCTTCTGGTTGAATTCCTTGGGTCTTTGAGATAAAGGATCATGTCATATACAAATAAGAATAGTTTTAATTTCTCTCTTCCTTTTTGAATTCCTTTGATTTCCTTCTTTTATTGCTGTGGCAAGAGTCTCGACGACTATCTTGAAAAGGAATGGTGATAGTGGGAATCCTAGTCTTGTTCCTGATTTTAGAGAAAATTCCTGCAGTTTTACCCCATTCAATATGAGGTTAGCTTTGGGTTTATTGTATATTGCCTTAATGATGTTGAAATACATTTTTTCTTTTTTTGTTTTAAGTTTTTTTCTTTCTTGGTGGTACTGGGGTTCCTGGAAACCCTTCTACCTCTGGGCTACACTCCCAGACACCTATTTTTTAATATTTTTATTTGGAAACAGGGTTTCTTAAGCCAGCGAGGCTGATTTCCAACCTGCGTGATTCTCCTGTCTCCACCTCCCAAGCGCAAAGATTATAAGTATGTGCCACCTTGCCCGGCTTGAAATACATTTTTTCTATTCCAATTTTCTGCAGTTTTTTTTTTTAACACAAAAGTGTATTAAATTTTGTCAAATATTTTTTCAGGATCTATTGATATGGTCATGTGGTTTTTGTTCTCAGCTCTATTTATGTGGTGAATAACATGTATTGATTAGCATATGTTGAATCAGCCTTGCTTTTCTGGGATGAAACTAATTTGGTCATGGTGTACAATTCTCTTGATATGGTTCTGAATACATATAGCTAGTATTATGTTTAGAATTTTTGCATCTGTGTTCATCAAGGATACTGGTCTCTAACTTTCTTTTCTTGAGGTATCTTTATTTGGTTTTGTTATTAATGTGACACTGGCCTCATAGAAGAACTTGGGAGAATTTCCTGACTTCAAATTATACTACAGAGCAATAGTAGTAAAAACAGCATGGTGTTGGCACAAAAACAGGCATACAGACCAATGGAACAGAATAGAAGATACAGAAACAAACCTACAAACCTATAGTCAATTAATCTTTGACAAAGGGGCCATATTAATATGCTGGAGAAAAGACAGTCTTTTCAACAAATGGTGCTGGGAGAACTGGCAACCCATTTGTAAAAGATGGGAAATAAATCCTTACCTCTTACCATGCACAGGAATAAACTCAAGATAAATCAAAGACTTAGATATTATACCTGAGACTGTTAAGTTATTAGAGGAGGGCATAGGCTCAACACGGAAACATTAAGCACATGCAGTAACTTTCTCAACAAGACCTCCAAAGTGCAGGAAATTAAACAATAATTCACAAGTGGGATGGCATCAAACTAAAAAGTTTCTTCTAATCAAAGAAAACCATCAAGAACATAAAGAGAAAGACTACAGAATAGGAGATCTTTATCAGCCACCACTTGGATAGAGGGGTAATATCCACAATATACAAAAAGCCCAAAAGACTCTATACTAGAAAAACAAATAACCAATCAAGAAATGGGCAACTGAACTGAATAGACATTTCACAAAACAGAGATGCAAATGGCCAATAGATATATGAAAAAATTTTCAACATCATTAGGCATCAGGAAGATGCAAATCAAACTACACTGATATTCCATCTAACCCCAAACAGAGTGGCAAGCATAAAGAAGTCAAATAACAAATGCTGGAAAGGATGTGGGGAAAGAGGAACTCTTTTACACTGTTGGTGGGAATGCAAACTAGTTCAGTCACTATGGAGATCAGTGCGGAGATTCCTTAGAAAACTGGGAATGGATCCACTATATGATCTGGCTATACCACTCCTGAGTATCTTTTCAAAGCAGTTGAATTCAAAGAACTACAGTAACATATGCATAATCCTGTTCATAGCAGCACAATTTGTATCCAAACAAGGGAGTACTGGGGATACCAGAGGGACTCCAGATAATGGAGGAGAAACACAGAAAAGCTAGAATGGAAGGGTAGAAGATGAAGAAGGCTGAGGTTGATTAATGGAGGAGCTACATTCGAATATGTGTAAAGGTATGAATGTAGCATGGTCAATCTGGACACTCATTGTTGGGAGGGGGAAATGGGGAAGCACGTAGGGGAAGGGCACTAAGTACTGTCTGAATGTATTCCATTTTCAATATGACACACATAAAAAGAAAAAGAAAAAAAAAGAATAAGTTCATTTCTTTATATATAAATGTATATATGAAATCCAGAATATTTAGAAAATTTATGATATCAGCAGAAATGACTGATATTGTTTCTCTGAATATCCTGATACATGCTGTGTGGATGTATGTTCCTTTCACTATTTATTACATTCCATGAGTCTATAAGACTATAATGTACCTATAAAAGTATTAAAAGAGAAAATCTTTACTAAAATATTTTCTGGCCAGGTTAAACTCTACATCTCATGTTTCTTTACAATCTACTTCTTGTGTTCATTTGGTACGATGATTTTGACTTACGGCATAAACTTTCATCTTACAACATAAAAGTACTCCTATGTCACATAAAGAACTACTCTAAAGAGCAATTAAATATTTTACAACATATTTATATTCATTAGTAAATAGGCATTTATACACCTATCTATAAAGGATGAAAGAGGATGATAGTCATGTCCAAAGCTTCAGAAAGCAGTGCATACATAGTTAAGACTGAAACCCATCTAGATGTATTCCAAACCATTGGTTTTTTATTTGTTAATTTATTTTTGTTTTGTTTTGTTTTAAATTACATCCTAGCAGGTAAGTCAAAATCATATACTATGAAAATCATTATTATTTGCTTCAGGCTGCTATTACATATCAGCTTGGCAGGCTATCTAAAAGAAAGCATTTGATAGTCACTTTTATCCAATGAGAGCACATCGTTTCTGGATTCTAATTCTTTTCTCATTTAATATTTGAGAATTATCTCATGTCCTACTTATTGCCTTTTAACACGGAGCCAGCTCTGACCTTTTGTACATGCTCGAAACACTTCATATTTATGTACCTCTTGGCTTGTTAACTTGCTAGATAATATCATTAGCTATAATAATATAAAGCACTAACATTAAACAAATTAAGTGAACAAACAAGGTTAACATTTTTGATAGCACCATTCCAAATATCTGATATGCATTTTTTATTTCATTTTAATAACCTTTGGGGATATTTAATTTTTACTTTAGTAAAAGAGAAACAGAATGTTGGAGACACTAATCTGCACAAGATAGCTGAGTTCATAAGTGATAATACGAGGATTTAAAACCAGGAATGTCTGATTCTTAAACTTATACTTCAGCCACAGTTGTAGACAGGATGATATATTATTCTCTGATGGTGAAATTAGTTCCTGCTAATGACTTCTATGCATCTACTCTGTACACAGAGAAGCAGAAGCATTAGTTGAGATTTGAATTTTCAACTTAGAACTTCATAAAATATATATTTAACATATATTACATATAATTATTTTAAATACTTATATATTACATATAAATATATTTAAAATATTCATATACATATAAATATATTTAAAATATTCATATAGCCGGGCGTGGTGGCGCACGCTTGTAATCCCTGCGCTTGGGAGGCGGAGACAGGAGGATCGCGCAGGTTCGAAGCCAGCCGTGCTGGCGTAAGAGACCCTGTTTCAAAAATATAAAATAGGTCTGGGAGTGTAGCCCGGAGGAAGGAGGGCTTCCAGGAACCCCAGTACCACCAAAAAAATTTAAAAAATAAAATAAAATAAAATATTCATATATATATATAGTTGAAAATAATTTCTACTGTATTTTCTGACCATACTGAAAGATTTCAAGTTTCAGATTTTTTTTTAATTGGTAAAATCCATAGTATTATATCAACTGACAATCCATGTTTAAAGCCAGACAGAAGTAAAGTGAGATTTGGTGCTAAGTCCAAAATCACATGGTAGAGTATAAGGCCTACCTTACTGACCAGAGGGGTTTGACCAAATTGGGAGATGATATAGACCTCCAAAATGTGCAAGCTAACTTAATCATTTTAATAGCAGCAATCATGTCCTAAAAACAGTTAATTATATGTTAATAAAAGTAGAGGAATGTACAAATACAAAAGAGCCCATAGGTGCTTTAAAAATACCAAATAAATTTTTATGGACACCAACAGAGAAAAATAATTTAATGTTCTTGTAGATTTTTGAAGAGAAAAAAAATGGGTGGGCTTTAATATATGAAAACATATTTAGACAGAAGGTAAATTTTATTTTTTTTATTTTTCTTTCTTCTTTTTTTTTTTCTTTTCAGTCCTGGAAATGGAACCCAGGGGCATTCTACCTCTGAGCTACACCCCAGCCCTATTTTTTAGTTTTTATTTTGAAACAGGGTCTCACTGAGTTGTAAAGAGCTTCACTAAGTAGCTGAGGCTGGCCGCAAACACAAATCCTCCCGTCTCAGCCTCCCAAATGATGGGATTACAAGTGTGCACCACCATGCTGGGCTTAGAGGTAAATTTTAAAGTGTATATATTTTCTAAGGTTTAAGTGGTAAAAGGCATATTGGTGATGTATTGATTCTATTTTTTAATTGTTTGGTCAATCTAAATCCAGAATATTGTCTATAATGTTTCATAAGGTTCATTTTCTTCATAATCCCAAGTACTCCCTATCTCTTAAATCACTAGAGACAACTTGCCTAGATGTGTTATATTATATAAAACTAATTTTTTAAATTAAAATAAAAAATATAACATGTAAGAAAAACCCTCCTTTGTGGATGTGGATGGTAAGATTTAGATAATTTTCTTCTTACATGGATTTTTCCTAAGGGAATATTCCTTTCTCTGCCAGAAAACTTCAGTATCAGTTACTATAAGTCAACATTAAGTACAAAGTACAAAGTAAAGAACATAATGTTTATGCGTATGAAATCTTCATAGGAATAATAGTAAAGAAATGTTTAGAATACTTCCAATGTCAAATCACTTTTGTAAAAAATATTAAAAATGTCATGAGATCAAAATTAGGTTCAATAATAATTATGAATTTTCCTTCAATTTATCTATGTTCATGAACTTAAGAATGCCCTGAAAAATGTTTTCTAATATTTAGTTTTGTCTTTGTAGAGAAAATCAATACATGAAAAAAAAAAAAAAAAAGAAAGGATAAGAATTCATGGAAAAGCCAGAAACCCAGAGAATTTTGTTAAGGGCACAAGCATGATTAGACAGTAGTTATGAGTTTTCCTATTTTGGAAGTCTTAGGGTGATTGAGGAGAACTGAGACAACATGTTAAAATAAACAATGAAAATACAGACTAACTGATCATACACTTCTGATAATGACTTTCTCTTCAGATTAGATCAAGGAACAACCTCTCAAATAATTTATAGAAATTCAAAATTTCACAAGAAACTTTTCATAATACATTCATTGTGGCCCTTCTATTTTATATAACTATACATTTGTTTCAAATAAATAGGAATGTAATTAACATTTTTTGTCATGACATCTATAGGGAAATCAGTGCTCTTGATTTTAGAAACTCAAAGTACAGCTGAAAATATGGCAAAAGAGATGGTTAATATATAGAATGAGCTTGTAGAGGAAATGCTTATACCTTGTAAATATTTACTTTTCCATTGGATTCAGATGGAATCAACTCCAGACAAACAGTACTTATATGTGAGCCTTGTGACTTTGGGTACAATAACGGGGCAGCCAACATTTCAAGTTTCAGTGCTGTAAAATTTGGGTGGTAATGCCTATCTCTAAAAATTACTATGAAGCTAATAAGTACATAAATCAAATCATATAGCATATGATCCAAAAATAGTGGGTGTCCACTAAATGTTCCCACTCTTTCTTTGCCTTTTTCCCTAGTTTCTTGACATCTCTCTTCTTTGCAACTCAGTTAATGGAAAAATTATAACAGTTTTTATGTATTATATGCATTTAAATCTCATTTAAACATTTTTCAATAAGCAATAATTGAAACAAGTTTTTTTTTTTACTAATTTTAATGTGGCAAGAAATGGAAACAAGAATATCAAAGTTATTTCTGGGCATGATAAAGTCAGTCATGCTCTTCTGAAGCTTCTTAATAGCTGGTTTTAGACTATTTAAGTTATTTTGTAATCCTGGTTAACAGTATTCTTAAGTAGGAGGCCACTTTCCTAAAGATATTATACTCAGTTGTAGGTGAGTGCTTCCTCTTCTCAGCATAATTTATTGTGAAAGCTGTGTGGGGGTGTTTCTCTGTGTTGAAATTCTATCTGCCCTCTAGCTAAGTTTGCTTCAGTGGAAATGAGATCCTGACCACTGGGCTGATGGATGTACACATAACTGACTTGTTCAATTCTAATTTAATTCTAGAAATCTATCTCCTTTATGACTTTAATTTTTCTGACATGAAAACCTTCTATCTTTTTAGGCTTCCATTGCTTCTGCTGAACAGAAGTATTCCTTGGTGGAGGCAAGGGGAAAAAATGAGAAAACAACCAGCAATAAACAATCTCACAAAACCAATTTTCATATTGGCAGAAAAACATGAGAAACTCCAAATAGCCGTAACTTGAAACAGTGGCAGATCCTTGGCAGCAGATGATCGGAGATTGTTAACTTTCTCCACAAACATGCATATCCTTTAGTTTCAAGAGACTTGAGTTTTTCACATACACAGTGGTGGCAAAATATAATAGATTAGAAGAGGAAAAAGATAACTTTTATTTTCAGTGCAGACATGTTATAGTTTTTGTGAACACAGGTGAGCTGAAACATACCAATGAAGGTATTTGTTCTTATTTTCTACAGTCACAAGAACAATGAGAATAAAATGATCCCTAAAGAAATTTCTTTTAAAACCCTCTGTTTAACTATAATTTTAGAGATGATCAAACTCCTTGGGCATTCTGGCTATATTAGTAATCAGTCTTTGTATAAAAGACATATTTTAGTTATTTCTTACACCATAAATCTTTTGCTAAAACGTCTTAATATAGTAGGCCCAAAGTGCCAGGTGTGGTGGCATATACTTGTAATCCCAGTACTTGAGAGGCTGAGACAGGAGGGTTCAAATATGAGGCCAGCCTCAGCTACTTAGTGAGGCTCTCCACAATTTAGTGAGACCCTGTTTCAAAATGAAGAATAACAGGCATGGAGGCGCATGCTTTTAATCCCAGCATTTGGGAGGCTGAGACTGGAGAGTATCATGGTTCGCGGACAGCCTCAGATACTTAGTAAGGCCCTCTGCAACTCAGCAAGACTCTGTTTGAAAACAAAGAATAAAAATTAGGGCAGGGGGTGTAGCTCAGAGGTCAAATGCCTCTGGGTTCCATCCTCAGCACCCCCCCCCACACACACACACAAATATATGAAGAATAAAAAAGTCAGGCTGAGGGTGTAGCTTGGAGGTAGAATGCCCCTGGGTTCGATCTCCAGCACCAATAAATAAATAAATAAATAAATAAATAAATAAATAAATAAATACTCAAAGCATAATAAAATAAAATGAAGGCCCAACTCATACTCAGAATAAAGTTGTCAGCAAATCCAACAGGTTACAGTTTTGTTATTTTTCTGTGTATATGCATTGCTTTACATTAAGAATCAAACACAACAAATTGCTTCATTTTTTTCTGTAATTTTTGTCTTTTTGTACATGCAGTTGTAGTTGAGTCAAATAGCAAAATGAGAGAGAGCATTATACACATTTTAGAGGTACTTTTTATAAGAGACTATTACAGCACCACGGGGCTTCTTCCAGTTCACTTATTTTGTTTTCTTTTCCTTTCTAGCATACCCAAAAATGCCCTATTTCATTTTTTGTTTCTCTAGGCACAAACTTTTAGTTCTTTTTGAAGCCAACCTCTTGACACCTACTACAAATCTACTGTTTCTTAAGCTTAGTAATGAGTTGACATCAGAATCCTACAGCACTGTTTCTATCCAACTGTAACTGAGGGAAAGAGTGGACAGATGAGCTTTTTTAAACTCAAGTTTCTTCTAGGTCTCCTTCAATTAAAATATGTAATCAGATGACATCATGCTATTTTTAAATATTTCAAACTAAATTCTGTAAATGTAAACCTCAAATTCACTTGGAGAACAGTAGCTAATGTTTTAAAAGTCCTGAGGATTTTTTTTTTTTTTTTTTTTTGTCCTTGACTAGTTTGATCCTAACAAATTTTCTCAACTAGGAGAAACGTGGAATTTAGAGACATGAAAATTCTATATTTTCTCTTGAGGGGATAGTTTTCATAGTGACATTTTTTTTTCTGCTTTGCAGCCTGTTACTGCTCAAAATCAACAGGCCTCGAATAAATTTAAATGATAAAAAACACTTTCAGGGCTAGATCTAGGGTTTTAATCACCAAAAAAACTTAGTTCCCTTCACATTCTGGCTATTGCTGAATGATGAATTAGCAGTGACAGCTAAACTTATTCTCTCTCTCTCTTTATTTTCGCGGTACTGGGAATGGAACCCAGGGGCATTCTACATACAAGCTGCACCCTCAACCCTAGTTTTTAATTCTTTATTTTGAAATAGGATCTCTCACTCAGTTGCAAAGAGCCTCACTTAGTAGCTGAGGCTGTCTGTGAGCTGCCATCCTCCTGTCGCAGCCTCCCAAAGGCTGGGAATATAAGTGTGCACCACAACACCAGGCTAAACTTTCTCTTAAAGATGCTCTTCAGTTAGAATCTGCTGAAAATAGCCGGGCGTGGTGGTGCACACTTGTAATCCCAGCATCTGGGAGGCTGAGACCAGAGGATCGTGGTTCGAGGATAGCCTCAGCTACTTAGTGAGGCCCTTTGCAACTCAGTGAGACTTGGTTTCAAAATAAAGAATAAAAAATAGGGCAGGGGGTGCAATTCGGAGATGGAATGCTCCTGGGTTCCATCCTGACACCCACAAAAAAAAAAGTCTGCTAAATAAATACCATCTCACACCTTTTACACCCCTTCAAATGAGTCTATTTCTTTTAATTTGAGCTTTCTTCCTAACTTATATCCATGTACCACATACTGATTCATCTTTCTTTCTTTCTTCCTTTCTTTCCCTTTTTTTCTCTTTTGGTGCTGAGGATTGAATCCAGGGACATTCTACTTCCAAGCTACTTTTTATTTTGAATCAGTGGCTCACTAAGTTGCTGAAGGTCTCAATAGTTTGCTGAGGATGGTCACTATCCTGCAATTTTTCTGTCTCAGCCTCCAAATACTGGGGTTACAGGTATGTACCACCTGCAATGCCAGGCTCATGACGATGTTTTTGGTCAAGTATGGATCCCATAAGTTTCTGTGGCCTCGTAAGACTATCTAATTTAGGATGTCGTAGCCAACTTAGTTTCTGTCGGCAAACTGTGTGATATTTGCACAATGGTGAAATCTCCAAACAACACATTTTCAGAAATCGTCTTCATTGCACAGCAATATGTGACAACATTTCTTAGTAATTCTTGTTTAACTCCTCTAATCTCATGTACTACTATATACTCCAGTATGCAAAAAAGGTTAGGGTAACCTGCTCACGATCATCTATGATTTACTGTAAGTAGTTCACAGGCAAGCAAACATTATTATTACTATTTTTTTTTACAAAATCTGAACTATAGGAGACTATTTTATTACTTGATCTTTTGCATATCTATATACTAATGTCCAGATCCCAAATTTTGGGGGGATTTTTACTTTCATTTTAAGAAAAGTTATTTAATGTATAAAATGTTATCATGATTACTTTTACTAATATAAAACTGGACACCAAATCTTTCTTTTATAAAATTCAAGTACTTTGAAACCTTTTAAGAATTAGGGTACACTGTCACACATATTGTCAAATATTCACAGGTGAAAATGACCTGCTTTAAAGGAAAATGATTACTAAGGTTTAAAATAATGCTCTACTTCTTCCTATACCAAGTGTGGTGCTAGGAGCTGCAGCCCCGGCATTGCCCAGGAGAGGGTTAGAAATGCTGAGACTGGGCCTCACCTGAGAGCTCTTAAACCTCAGTCTGCATTTTAACAAACCCACAAGTGATCCCTATGCACAGTGGAGCTTAAGAACCACCAATCTAATTAATGACTCTGTTGATTTTTTGCTACACAAGTGACCCAAATAGAAACAAACATCTTCTATCTCCCAGTGTTCTAGGGTACAAGGTGCACACTTGCACTGAGCTGGTTAGTACTCCTGTACTAACAGGCACAGGAGTCTTGTATAGCGATGGCCATAAATTTCCAGAATGAGGGCATGGCCAGGGCAGGACGGAAGCAGAATGGAGGAGAGCTTGTGGCTCCACTGCACTTGAGGGAGACATAAATATGCACACTCCAAGTGTGTGTTTACATACGCTTTGCTAGCAGCTGTATGGGCTGCAAGCTATAACAGGGCAAGTGTCCACTTGAGTTAGATAGACGTCTCAGTAAAACTGAAAAGATAAAAAACAAAAAGAATAGAAAAGGGGCATCTTGCCTCCTCTGCTCAGAGCTGGGCAGGGATTGCATGCCCCCTAATAATATCTTAATAATTTCAAAAAGAAACCTAATTTTCAAAAGAGAACAGACCTTTTATTAAAACTGTTAACCCATAGCTTCCTGGAATTTAAATTATGTCTAAACACACAGATTTGTTTTAAGTGTCCATATTATGAAGATTTTTTTGACATTAAGGTTGGTTCAAAATTGCTTAAGAACATACTTGAACTTTAAAAGAAATCAATATTCTGATTCAGTATTTAAGTGTGAGGACTCTTACACTCATGCTAGAAAATTAATAAAATATAAGAATTCCCATTATAAATAGTTTCTTTTGTAGTGATTACATACACACTTGTAATCCTAGTACTTGGGAGGCTAAAACAGGAGTATTGAAGACTCAAAGCCAAACTCAGCAAATTAGCAAGGGTCTAAGTAATTTAGTGAGGCCCTGTTTCAAAAATACATAATAAAATAGGGTTGGGAGTATAACTCAGAGGTATTGATTCACACCCCAGTAAACACACACACACACACACACACACACACACACACACACACACACAGTTGAACTATAATAATTAACATCAAAATAATTAATATTTATAAAGCATTGATGGTATTCTGGATATTACATGTATTAATGAATTTATTCCCCATTACAAGATAGGTCCTATTATTATTCTTCTTTCACAGATAAAGAAAATGAGGGACAGAAAGGTTAAGTAACATGACTGAGGTCACACAGATAGTAAATGAGAGTCAGAAATAAAACTCTTTAAGTCTGTCTCCAGAGTCCATTTGCCAAGTATTATTACATTCTTATGTGCTTTGGTTTTAGTGCTCAGAAATTCCTTCTCATTATCACTCCCCAAATAAGCAAGCCCCCCCCACAAAGCAGACAAAATATAAAAAATCCATAATTTCACTAGTTTCTATAATTGAGGTAGCAGGAGAAAAACAAGTACTTAATTCTATTATTAAAATAATAGTTACATGCAGACATTTTTGTGAAAGGGTAAACTTCTGAATGTTGGAAGGTAGCTGTACTGACTTTATTTAGCAACTGAAACAAGACACTGAAATTGAGTGGGGTAACAACACTCTTTTACTATCACATGTTCTGCTGGTTTGAAGTGTGAGTATAGAGAAGCTCCGCTGAATCCCAGGCTCAGAGCCTCAGAAAGACAAAATCAAGGCACAGGCATCAGAGATTTCCCTTCTAGAAGTTCCAGGGATGAAGCAATCCCCCGGCATGCACATCCGAGTTGTTGGCTCACTTCAGAGGGGATTATAAGGACTGAGGTCCCTGCTTCGTAGCGGGCTGTCAGTTAGGAGTCACCTAAGAATCTTAAGATCTCCATGTTTCTTGACACATTGTCCTCTCCCTCTTCAAACCAGCAACAATAAAGCTCTTCCTCCTCTTAGAATCTCTGTGACTCATCCTATTCTGTGACTTTCTCTCCAGTTAGAGAGTTGTCTGCTTTTAAAGGCACATGTGATTGTGTTTGGTCGACCTGGATAGCTCAGGGAAATCTCCTTATTTGAATGTTCCTAATCTAAAAGTACAGCTGCAGAGTCCCAGCTGCACTGTAAAATAATAGACTTACCTGGTTCCAGCGTTTAGGACATGGGCATCACTGCAGGGTCTTGGCAGTCTGCCTACTGCACTAGATATGGAAGGGCTGGGGGATAATGAAGGTACACAGAAAGCCTAGACTGAAGACCAAAAATAAACATAGAAACCATCTTCATTCTATCTAACATAATACTCATATCTCCCACAATATCTTTATATGTTTCATGTAGGAGAATGCCTAACATCATTTACTAAGGTATTTCTTAAGGAAACAATTGGAAAAAGTATATTTGGCCAGGTAACTTAAGTACAAAAATCTGATAGTTTCCACCCACTCAGTAATTTTATCCAAAAATATATAAACTTTTTGAAAAAATGAAATCTCTTAAGTCAATGTACTAGTGGTCTCCTATTGCACCCACATATTAGCACAAGGGAATCCAAATTTATTTCTACTCTAGCAGAGTGAACACATGTGAATCTTAGCACAACGAAATGAACCAAATATGCAATGCAACTCTCTAACTAATTAGTGAAATATGTGCCACTGTTTGCAAAATGTAAAATCCAATACAAGGGGCAAAATTGATTTCAGAGTCCTGCCCTTTACTTCTATAATGGCATTAATTTTATGATGTCTTTATTTTTGAGATACTAATATTGTCATTCTTAGTTCTTCAAATGCAGTAGGTCTGTCTGTTCTGCTGTTATTAACATTACTTGGGTCTCATCTGTAAACACTAGTGCAGCTTAAACCAAAACACACATGCATGTCTCCAGAGAAGAAGACTGACACAGGACTGCTGACACATGAATGGGATGCTTTGTCTAACTAACACAGAAATGCAAATGAATTGCAGAGAAAGAAAACCAAGAAATTCAAAGGCTTTCTTGATTGCCTTCTTTAAAATGCCAAGAACTTAAGCTGGCCTTTCTTATCTTCCACTACATGCATGTGACACTTTAGGAGGTCTTTCTTATTGTACTATAATTCAGGGATTGTTCCAGCTCTGTGCTCCATGCCTTTTTCCAAAGGGCAGCCTGAGATGTATAATTCGGGTAATGAACAGCTGCATAATTTAAGGGTCGAGCTAGTAGGGCACTGTTCCTTATTTGTGTTGCTTTTGCAGTTGCCAAGATGTTCCAAGCCTATTTAGGAATACCATTTTTTGACTGCTTTATTTCTCTCAGATGATATATGCTAGGATTTGGTTGTGTTCCAGAAAGTGAATTTTATCAGCAGAAGTACCAGAGCAAGCTTTTCTCTCATTTTACTCCAAAGGGCAGCAGCACTGAGCTATAATGAGGTAATTTTTTTCCAGCCATGCACACGTCTGTGTTCTATCAGGCAGTGTTGTTTAAACCCAGCCCTGTCCCTTTCCAGAGCATGATGGACTCAATCACGGAGCTATCAAAGGCATTTCCTCACTACATCCCTCTCACACAAGGCCAATCTCCTGCACGTTCAAAAGGGACAGGCGGCAAGGCCCTCCAAGATGAAGGCCGTGTACTGATTAATCAGTGCCTTTTTTATTCTGTCTTGGCAAGTATCCCCTGTTTGTAAAAAAAAGGTTTACCCTGAATTTTCTGTGAACCAAAGAGCATAAGACTGGCTTGGACCTCATTCACAGAGGAAGAAAGCTGCCTCCTGTGGAAGCCATGGAGATGGGCAGTGGCCTCTGTTGTAAGTACTACTTCAGGTGTCTCAAAGCATACTCTGGGTCCAAAGCAGTCTAAATGCAGGTGTCATTTCAACATGATGAAGCATGACAGGCAGACTTGAAAACAGAATTTTTCATCCTTTTTCTCTTACTACGGCATTCCCCATTTTGGGGAAAGACCTCAGTGAACCAATGGCAAATGCATTAGAGTAGACACAACAGAACACAAAATGGGTAGGGGAAGAACTATCACTAAACAAGATATTTTATTTTGAGAAAGAAATTGATGTTTCCATTTACTCATCAGGTGGTAAATAACTAATGGAAAAGAGATGTGATGGACCACAAGGACTAGGAATTATATATAAACTGGCAAGAGCAGTGATGCACTGATGACCCAAATTATTTTCAGGCAGTTTGGCACATCTCTACCTGTTGCACTTTCAGGACAAGTCAAATGCCTTTAATTAATATGGAGCATTTCCCTTGTCCTGAAGTAGCAATAGAGCAGCAAGCACTTCTTGATTGCTCTCACACAGGCCAAAAGGCAAAAAATATGTTTCTTGTGATCATTAATCTTTGGTTTCCTTCCATGATGAGCATACAACCCCTAAAAATAGTTCTTCTCCAGAAGAAATGTGTTTGCCCACAGAAACACCTCTCCTGCAGGTGCTGTGCACACACTAAAAGAGGAGAGCTCAGGGAATGTGGTGGCTGAAATAACCTTTGGCATAAAAGTTTGGCATGCTCGCCCTCCATTCTGAAAGAAGATGAAGAGACCCGTTTTGTGAGAGGTGAAACTTTCTGAATCAATACCAGGGTCTGACACTACTCCATAAAGCTGTTCATCACAAAAGTGCCTTTTCAGGGATGACTCATTCTGTGACCCATGGTTGGTGGAGCAGCCTGAGCTTTTAGAGCAGTGCTTATGGAAGGAAGAGAAAGTTTTGTTCTAAAGTCCTCTCTTTAATGCAAGAGAGCATGAACTATATTATCCAAGAAGCACTGGTTACAGTGATGAGTAAGGGCCCATAACCTCTGTTTCCAGTCTGAGCTCTTTCTCTAACTGGTCCTATGTCAGGTAACCATGTTGGTATGCTTTATACATCTGCAAAATGAGGGATTAAGCTGGATGAATGCAAATGGTCCCTCTCATCTCTAGAAATTTATGAATCACAAAAACTCTAAGCAATGCTTTTATTAATTTCAGACAAATGCATAGCAGTCAGAAAGACTCATAAAAAGTCAACAATAGTGAAAATAAAAATGCTAATCTTCTCCCAAATAAAATCACTCTATTCTATTAAATTTAGGATTATGAGACTTGCATTAACTCTTTCAAGCCCTGAGGGATTTTCCATCAAAGTAACACATGTTTATAACTGAACATGTACTATGTATTACAATTATAAGTTACAGCCAGCTATATAAATTTTACACACTAATATAAAATGCTAGGTAGCATGGAAAATGTAAGAATGTCTCTGAAGAAAAATATATTAAAGTTGTGGTTCAATTGCATACCAAGTGTGTTTTAATGTATTCTTGCTTCTGAACATATGTAATACACAAATAGAATGCAATACTATATTGCATTTGCATCTTGAATTTTAATAGTTTTAGTGAGTTGCTCTGTTTAGATGGAAAAAATATTTTTAACATTTACATTTCCCTTATCATTCAATGTACTTAAAATGTATAAATGTTTCAGGCCTTTGGCTATCATGCATACTACAAATTAGAAATCAAAACAAACATCTGAATAGAAAAAATTGATTTATCACTCAGAATTGTGCCACTCCTCCAAAAATTGACTTTTGAAATTATGTACAAACAAAATTCCTCATGTCTTCTTTCTTGCGGTAACTAAGTGTATCCCTCATCCTAATCAAGACCTAGAAGCACATTATAATCTTTCTATTCCCTGGTTTATTAACCCCTCTGTGGCCTCACTTGCCCCTGCCCAGCCTTTACCCTCTGGTCAGCCCTTTCCCATGCTCCTGGAAGGACCTCCCAAGGCCTAGCTCTGCTGACCTTCAGCAGTGCCCACCTGGCTAATTCTCTACCTTGCAGAAGCCTCATCCCATCTGCTCTCTTCGCTTTTCTCCTGAACTGCCAGCTATTGCTGGAGCAACTCCTAAACTGGTGTTGACAGGCTCTTCCACTAATCTGCACTGCTCAACCTCAACTCGACCCCGACTGCTGTTCAACAATTCCTTTAATCATTGCTTATTGACTCATGGGACACTTCAACAGGGCAGCTCTTCCTCAGGCCACAGTCTGAGCCTGAACACCTCATTCTTAGCAAATGTATCCTCCTGATATTTAACCAAGAATACTGAAGTCTTCTTTTTCTTTATGGCTTGTCCTTTATATTCATTTCTTTATTATTCCCTTAAAGGAAGGAATAAAATGGCTTCTGTCTGTATCTTTCATCTGTTTTCTTTCTTTTTCTTTGTCATATTCTTAGCGTTTTGCTTGCTTGGGAGCCTCTCTTCTAAATATTAATCCTTAAAATACCTCATCACTAACCTTTCTATCATACAGACAAATTTATATTCAATCTTCTGGACTATAGGATACTTGCACTATAGAAATACTCAATAACTGTCCCTCATAAAAAAAGAAATAAAATTAAACAGCAAAAAAGTAACAATTTAAGTTTAGTTTCTCTTGACTGCTAACATGGTGACAATTAATTTTCTTTTTCTTTTTGATATCAAATTTCCTATTGATTAATAACCCAATGACCAATCTACTCCACTTACACATCATGCTTTAAATCTATGAAACCAGGCCCTCCTCTCTGACTCAAATTAGTCTTTCAAGGTCACATTTAACCTCTACAAATGATTATATTTTATTTCCTAAAAGCCATGTTCTTTCTTTCTACAGAACTAGTGCACATAAGCTTTCTCTTTTTTAGTAATCTGTGCACAAGCATATGAGTCAGATGTAAATGAGACACCAAAAGTAGTCACCAAATATATCTGCACATTAGAACTATCTGAAGAAAAGATTTCTAAACTCATAACAGAACCCCTCCTCAGAAGCGGCAGTGGTACAATTGTGCAGAGCAGAACTTGACAAACAAGAACCCTAAGGCTTACAGGGAAGAGGCTAGCAGAATGAAGAGAACATCTCATTGTACGGCAACCAGCAGGCTGTGTTTGCTGGAAGGCTCTCAATAAATATTTGCTGAATAACAGAATTCAGGAATGCATGCCTTGGTTATCGGCAGAAAAGGGTGATTTCATGTGTAAACTCCTATTTTTCACTGTCTTCATCACCTGTCTCAGTTCCCATCATCTCATCCGTGCCAAGATACCACTGTCAAATATTTGGTATGCAAAACACAGAGGTTATGTCCAATGCACAGAAGGTAAGAGAGGATTTTTCTCTACTCTGTTTGAGAAAGTGGCATTGTACTTTGGAGGGGATGGGAAATATGTCATAGCTTTGGCTCATGGAAAGCTCTTTGCACAGCAGCACTGCCCACGGCCCTGGCAGGGCTCCTAGCATTTGGTATTCCAGAGGAAGCATGGCCAGCGTCTTCAACAGCAGCTGATACAGCTCCAGTAGCTTTTGGAGCAATAGGAAACAGCATTGCTGAAAGTAGTCCCCAGTAGATGTGATGGTACCTTTATCTGGCTTAGTGAGTAGTAGAAGCTTTGCCAGCTGGATATGCAGCAGATTGTAGCAGAAAGAAAGAATAGAGCCCATAGAAGCTGCCTCTCTTACAAGGTTGGAAGAGTTAGTGCTCAGAAAGCCCTGAACCTTACTACTAACATGGTTACATTTTAGCTAAGGATCTGTGTGGCCAAAAGAAGTATTTGATTTAAAAATGCTATGCTGGGTGTAGTAGCAGTAGCATAGACCTGTGAATCATTTCAGTGTTTGGGAGGCTAAGACAGGAGAATTGCAGGTTCCAGCCCAGCCTCAGCAACTTAGGGAGATTGTGGTAAACTTATTCAGACCACTGCCAACTAAAAAATGAATAGTGTTGGAAGTGTAGATCAGAGGCAGAACACCCCTGGGTTCAATCTCCAGTGTGTGTGTGTGTGCGCGCGCGTGCACGCGCACGCACGCATGCATGTGTGTGTGTGTGTGTGTGTGTGTGTGTGTGTTTGTACACACACACAAATAGAAATCTTATACATTTCTGCTCCTTTTCACATGTTCTTCCTCTATCTCTTTACTGTAAATCTTCTTTGTTGTACTCTTGGGCACTCCAAAACTATTTTCACTGGTCATGTCCCACTCTACGAACTCAAGCTTATTGGTATTATCTATTACCATAGCTTCAACATAATTTTTCTTCATGTGACAATCTGCAGTTTCCTTTCCAATCTCTCACCTTCAGAATCATATTTCACTTAAATATATCTGAATTGATGTCTTACCCATATCATGAATGCCTTTTATTCTAAAGTAAACTCATTAGCTTCCACCCCAAACCTATTTTCTATGTAGCTCCAGTATGTTTGTTTCTTTGTATATTTATTTATTTATTTATTTTGTGGTACTGGGGGGTAAAACCCAGGGCCTTTCTACCTTCAGGTTACACCCCCAGCCCTATTTTATAATTTATTTAGAAACAAGGTCTCACTAAGTTGCTGAGAGCCTCACTATGTAGCTGAGGCTGGCTTCAAACCTGTGTGATACTCCTGTCTCAGCCTCACAAGTGTGGGGATTACAAGCATGTGCCACCACGCCCGGCTCTCCAGTGTGTTTTAAAAGCAATTTTACTTCCTTATTCATGTATTCTGGAAAACTTTAAGTAATTCAGTTCCACAATAACACAGCATTGGACAAGGTTAATCACTTTTTCCTTTTTCCTTTTGTAAAGATTATATTTCCTTCATTTGCCTTACAGAAAACTCTCTGGAAGTTATTTTGTGGTATTGCTGTCTGCTCCTCCTTAAATTTCTTTGTAATAAATACTAGATAGTGACGCATTGCAGGGCCTTAGTCCTCAGACCTCTTCTCTTTGTGCATTCATTAAAGAGATAATCTCATATAGTCTATTTTTCTCTCTCTTTGTTTCCCTGTCAATGAAAACTCAATTTTCTAGTGTCTGAAGACAAAAATCTTGTAGTTATTGTATATGACTACTACTTACACTACCCTATATTCAATGCACAGTCCAATTCTGGAGAGCTTCACAATCAATATCAAATCTTACACTTCTCTAGCTCCCTTGCCCAAATTTCCATCATTTCCTGCCTGAATTTTTGCAGTAACCTCCCCATGAATCCTCCTGCTTCTTTTTTCTACACCTATGTTTCAAATAGAATTCGAGAAAATCTTCACAAACTCCTACAGATTTCATTTCATTTTCATAAAGGGATCATTGAAGTTATATATGTTACTTAATAGATTTAGAAAACTTTTACAGAACAAAATGTGATTTTCCTCCTTACTAAATAACATTGCTAATTTATTCACATGTACATTGTTCAAAAGAATATAAGATGAACTTAATCAAGACATAATCAAGATGATGGACTGTTGTAAGCCCCCATTCCATAAAAATTCTAATATTAATGATAATTTTACCAGCACTAATGATTTTTTAAAGACTTGCTCCATTTCAGACACCATCCTAATCTTGACTTGTATTCTTTCATTTAATTCTTTCTATAACCTCACAGTTTGGTTATCAAAATCATGCTCTTTGACGAGTCAAATTTGACAGATGAGCCCATCCTAGATTGGTATATTTTAGGAAAGTTTGGTTAAAGAGTTGTAGAAGATAATGGAGTAATGATAGGAGCCAATAATGCAAATGCCTCATTTAAATTTTACAAAATACACATAAAGTAATTATTATTTAAATTTTACAGTAAGAAGAAACTACCCCATTTGGAGATTAACAGACATGAAGCCAAAAGGTAGTTAGATAAGTATTCCAAGCTACATCGTATCAATTTTGGATTATTGCAACTCATTGCTGACACAATGTGAAAAGAAACCAGCTCCATGTCACGCGTTCTATGCTTATGTTCCATTTTCATCTTTTCCCTTAAAATGTTAAGCAGTGCCATATAATGAAACCATCTCAATAGAACATCTTAACTGTAATTACAAATTAACAGACATTCCAACCACAGACTGCTTTTTTCCCTTTGTAAACCATCTAATCCAGACGTTTCTTCTTCGTTATCTGTCCCTTGGCATGCTTTGGTCTCTTATATAGTATGTGTAGCTTACTGCTCTTCTCAGACTGACATAACCAACTACCACCCACTGGGGTGCTTCTATAAAAATGTGATGGCTGCAGGTGGCCACAATCTTCCTATTTGCTCACAGGACCTCTGTGCTCCCTTAGAAAGGGAAAGCGTAAGCCAGGCATAGTGGTGCACACTTGTAATTCCAGCGCTTGGGAGGCTGAGACAGGAGGATCATGCAAGTTTGAAGCCAGCCTCAGTTACTTAGTGAGGCTCTCAGCAACTTACGGAGATCCTGTTTCCAAATAATGTATAAAATAGGTCCGGGAGGATGGCCCAGAGGTAGAAAAGCCCCTGGGTTTCACCCCCAGTACCACACACAAAAATAAATAAATACATAAATAAATAAATAAATAAATAAATAAAGTAAATAAAGGAAGGAAGGAAGGAAGGAAGGAAGGAAAAAAGGAAAAGAAATTCCAACCTGTAGTCAGCACCTCTACACTCACCTCCCTAGAACTAAATAGACACTTCACAAAAGAAGAGATGCAAAGGGCCAATAGATACATGAAAAGATGTTCTTCATCACTGGCCATCAGGGAGATGCAAATCAAAACTACACTGAGATTCCATCTAACTCCAGTCAGAGTGGCAAGCATAAAGAAATCAAACAACAACAAATGCTGGTGAGGATGTGGGGAAAGAGGAACTCTTTTACACTGTTGGTGGGAATGCAAACTAGTTCAACCACTATGGAGATCTGTGTGGAGATTCCTAAGAAAGGTGGGAATAGATCCACCATATGATCCAGCTATACCACTCCTTGGTATCTTTCCAAAGGGGTTGAATTCAGAAAAATACAGCAACATATGCATACCTATGTTCATAGCAGCACAATTTGTAATAGCCAAAATATGGAACCAACCCAGACCACCATCAACAGATGAATGGATAGCAAAACTGTGGGAAATACACACAATGGAATTCTATTCAGCCACAAAGAAGAACAAAATTATATCATTTGCAAGAAGATGGAAAGCCCTGGAGAACATTATGTTAAGTGAGATCAGCCAAGCACAGAAGAAGGTACATATGTTTCCTCTAATATGCCCAAACTATGATACACAAAGGATACCAGTGGGACTCCAGATAATGGAGGGGAAATACCAGCAAAGTTTGAATGAAAAGATAGGAGAGGAGGAAGGCTGATCTTGATTAATGAGGGTCTACATCTGAACATGTGTAAAATTATGAATAAGACATGGTTAACCTGGACAACCATTGGTGGGAGGGGGGAAGGGAAAACGGGGGTGGAGGGGAGAGGGCACCAAATATAGTTTAAATGTATACTATTTATGTTCAATAAAAAAATTATTAAAAGAAAAAAAAGTGAAGACACCTACAAAAAAAAAGAAAGAAAGGAAAAGAATAGAGAAGCATTTGAGTACTCTGATACCTCTTTTTGTAAGGACACTAATCAGATCAGGTGTGCACTCTTATTCCCTCATTTGGCCCTAACTACTGCCCTAGAGGGCCCATCTCTACATCCAGCCACAAGTGAGAGGCAGGACTTCAACATATGAATTTTGAACGGGTAAAAACAATGGCTACATAGAAATCACCCCTCTTGGCACATTGGTCTTGTATAATGTGTGGTATAAACAATAGCTGAGTGTATTTCCAAGAGGCTGTTATTCCAAAATAAAACTGCTAGTTGACACTGATTGTCATGAACGTCTGGCAACTTACAAATGGATCACAACTCTGTAGAACACTTAAATGAATTCTTCCATTCTGACCTATCCATTAAATGATAAACATGACCTAATGCAGTTATGATCAATACAAATGTACACAGTAGCTGTAAAACAACCTCTCTAACCAGGGAGTGTAATCCTCCATTTTACAGATTTGAAGAGCCAATCAATTAAATGCTGGATAAGGTCAAATACTATTGATCCAAGATTCAATGAAATCCTTTCCTTTACCTTCCCCTCTTTTGATTTTTCTTGTGATCTAAGTATGGTTTCCTTAAAATACATTTTTCCAGCAGCTGCACTTACATACTGGTAGAAAGCGAGTGGTCCTCCAAAAATATAATGATTCCCTGGCCCTGAAATCAATAGTGCTATAAAACCTTGAAGGCAGGAAAAGGTTGAAAGATAAAAATATTAATGTCTAAACTTCAAGAGCATACATAAAAAGTAGAATTTAAGAGATGTTCATTGCTAACGGGAGGTAGATAGTTCATACATCAAGTTAGACAAATAACTTCCCCTGGTGGAACTGTGAGTACTGAAAATAAAACAACATAAGAATATTGTAACTGTTGAATTTATATATCACTTTTTATTCAATTTTCAATTTTGACATAATGTCAAATTATCTTAAAAAATCCCATTTGTGCTTATAAGGCAAAATACATATACATATATAGTATGGACATTAATTTGTATATATAGTTATACTTATTCTATATCAGTTTTCATCAATACCTTCTCTTTATCTATACAGTTGCTAAGATTATACATTTTTACCTAATAATCTAAAATAAATTCAATTGTCCTATGCTTAATTCAATTTTTACTTTATAAAAACACAAAGAAATGTCTTCTCTGTGTGAAAAGCAGGCATTTGTGGACTCTGAGTTTGAGTCTCAGATACTTATGCACACTCCTCTATCTGGAAGATATAACTATTTTCTGCTGTATTTTTTTTATCTGACTGTCTGCAGAAACTAGTAAATAGAGAATTGTAAATATCGCTTGCTTGGAAAAATTCCACCTGGCACAAATCAGTCACTGGGTGGCTAAATATTGTGAATGAAAAGGACTGGTAAGAAAGTATTTTCTCTTGTCAGAATTTAGCAGCACAGAGGAGTTTCTTATTAATGTACAAGTACAAATTTGCTTTTGAGTAATGGTGGTGATAGTTCGAGGACAGCAGTATTCCTTGTCATCTTGAATTCTATCTTCTTTATTCATAGCCACATATATACATTATGGATTTGGTTTGAGGTTTTTTTTTTAATCATCTGTTTTGTTTTTAATGTTACTTACCAATTTTTTTTCAAATCACAAGATTAAACATCAGGTTCTCTGACTTTCCAAAAGATTTATTTTACACTTGAAAGTCTCTTTGACATATTTAAAGAAAGACAGATATTCTTTCAATTATTCTAAAAGGGCAGAAGTATATATAAAGGTATTTAACACCCCTGCACTGCATTCAAGACATTTAGTAGGACCTTTCTTGCTTTTCAGAAATGAAGAGATGAAGGTAGCTGTTTTTCTTTTCTGTTTTTCTCTCTTGTTTTTGTTTTGTTCTATTGTTTGCTATGTTTGCACTACTAGGGAATGGACACAGGGCATTCTACCACTGATCTTGACACCCAACCTTTTTCATTTTTCATTTTGAGACAAAGACTCACTAAATTGCCTAGGCTGGCCTTGAACCTGAGGCCTTTCTTGCTCAGCCACCATAGCAGCTGGAACTGCAGCCCTTTGCCATCATGAACCAGACCAGCTTGTGTAGCTTTAATATGAAAAATTACAAATGCTAAAGTTCTTAAGAGTTGTATTTTAAAACCAAAATTTCCCTTTTACTTGCAAAGAACCTTGTTAGAGGAAAAAAATCACCATATTTCTTTTTTTCCATAAATGTAAATAAAGTAATAGTAAAAAATGACAAAATTCATTAGGTAGAAGAAAAAAATAAAAAAGTACCATAGCAGCTGAAAAATGGACTTAAAGGAATTTATACGTATAAAATAAGATGAAATGTGGAGGGCTTTCAATTTGACAAGGCTGATTTAGCTATGTAATAAATATGCCCCTATGTGTTTCCTTCACCATTAGAGAGGATGGTGTTCTTTTCTACATATTTATGGCATATAAGATCTCACCTAGAATTTTCATATAAATTTGCTTCATTTGATTTTACCCTGGACAGACAAGGAGGTATTTATTATCACAATTTTGTCAATTGTAAAACCATTTACTATATTTTACAATTGTGTGACTTGTGACTTCTAATTTTCACACAAATAATTGTGACTTCTAATTTTCATAAAAATGGCTAAAATGCATATTATGATCTGGGAAGTCCAGGTGGGTGGTAACTGAAGGACTGCCTTTCTAACAGGTCCCCAGGTGATAATAACACTATTTGCCTGTGAGTCACACTGGACTGACAAGGATAGAGCATAAGTTGAAGGTAAGCTTCACAATTCATCTTAACATTTTTCATATTTTGCCTATGTGGTTTATCACCACCTTGGTTACAACTTTAAGATACCAGTGTTAAATCTCCAGTCTTGACTGAGAAGCAAGTATCCTTTGTCTTTCTTATTCATGGATTCTGTATGTGTAAATTTGCCCATTTGGTGAAATTATCACCCTCCCGAAATTAATAACCACTACTTTCCAGCCACCTAGACACACACACACACACACACACACACACACACACACACACACACACTTACAAAAGAAACTTTGAGTTGCCTGATACCCATGTACATAGCTGAAGTCCACAAGGCAATTTTCTGCCACTTTGTTTCATTTCCTTTGCTGTAAAATGTATCCTCTTTTTTTTTCGTCTATTTAGTGCTTTTTTTCCTTAATATTTTTTTTTCCTTTTGTTGGTGATTTTGTTGTTTAAAGTGGCTTTTGAGCAAGGGCTGAGTGCTGTCTTGTGTTATTAACCACAAAAAGGCTGTTGTGTGACTACTGAAAAAGGCCATGTGTTAGATCAGCTTTGTTCAGGCTTGAGTTATGAGGCTGTTCGCTGCTGAGTTCAACTTTAATGAATCAACAATATATATTAAATAAGGTGTCTTTAAACACAAACACACATAAAACAAGGTTATATATTGATCGTTTGATGAAAATATTGTGACTAGAGGCTCATAGGATCCTAACCCTGAACTTCCCCAAGGAGCAATGATTTAGTGTTGGCTAATTCAGTGTTTCTGGTGACTTTATAGGACATAACTACTGAAAAAAATGAGAATTGACTCTACTTTCTGAAATATTCTCAGGAGAAAATGGTGGTGAAAACAGATGTTTTTAATGTTTTAACTGATGTGCCATCTGACAAATAATACACCTTTTTGGGGTGCCCATTTTAATTGATTCTCAATGCAGATGTTTTAAATATTTTTAAGCAGAAAAATATTTACTGAATAAAAATATGTGGAACTCAATATATATAGGCAAAATGAAATTGTATTAGAATGAGTGTATTCAATGTGTTAAAATTTTATATTTTTAATAATAAAATAATTCATCAGAACAAAAGCTTGTGTATTAGAGGGCTCCAATGAATTAAATGATTTAAAAAGTAAGATATTTGAGTGGATGCTTTTACAGTTACAGGCTTCAAATGATATAAAATACATAAAACTGGGATACCAGCTAGACTTTTACAGAATCCTGAAGCATGTAAAATATAATTAACCTTGTATTTTAAATGTCAGGTTGAAAGCTACTCTTTTGAGTGTATCTGTCTCCTTAACTTTTTGATAAAGACATTAGTTTTTATACTGTGCTTTCATTCCAGTTTCTATATTTGAAAAACCAAAACTTGCCTTTAAATTTTTTATATACCATTCATATATTTTTATAATTCTTGACCACAATTACAGGGCCACTCATGAACTATTTGCATGAATCCAGTATCCCAACATAATGGTCCCAACAGGACAAATATTTTGTGCCATTTATACTCCTGGAGACTGATATACACCTAGTGGGTAATTTGCTCAATGTCATAGGGTCAGTTAGTTGGAGAGTTGGAGAGCAACCTTGGCAATGTATTCTGAGGCCCAACTTCCATATCTCCATCTTAGTGTGCAGGGGGAAAAATGGAAACAGGCAAGTTACATTCCTTCCTGCTAAAGCTCCTGCAGCTTCTCAGAAGAGAAAAGTAATGCACAACATACACTAAGGCGAAATACCACCGAGGCTTCAGAAGAACAAAGAGAATCCCAACTTCTCATAAAGAAGCTGCCTCAAGATGGGCCTCAGTGAATAAGAAATAATCTGATGGTAACGAGAAATGTGGGAAGAATTTCTACCAGAAAGCAACACACCACGGGGGAAAAAAGGACTGAATGTAGACACAGGGAGATGGCAGTTTTGAATCAGAAGGCTTTGTCAAGGCAATATTAGGGAGAAACACATTGGAGGACAAGTTCTTAGAAAAAGCCAAAGGCGCCATAATGACTGAAACAACTTATTAATTCTTTGAGTCATTCAAACCAGCAGACACTCAAATACTGTACAGTCACTTTTAAACACTTCTTAAAAGAAGGCAGATCATAAGCATAGGTGTGCATTTAACTACATGTGTTAACAATTCCAGCCTGCTGAATTGCACACAAAGATTTAATCTCACACAATTAATTCCTCTCAGGTATTTATTTCTTCCTGTGAAGAAAAGCAATTATCTCATGATCAATGTTTATTAGATCACTGAGGATATGCTTTGATTAAAACTTATTTATACGTCCTCATAATAATTTATCTATAATTGATAAAATACAAATTTAGATATCTATAAACAACTTTAGCATGAGACACATACCTTTATTTGGATAATATCACAAATGCCCTTCAAATATAATCTATATTATATACACTTTCTAAAGTATTTCCAATATCTTTCAATAAGTCTATTAATGCAGAAAGCCCATAGGATTTTTAATTTTATTGCCACAGTAAGTGGAATAAACTTATTGCCTCCATAAGTGGCATAAAAATGTTAATCAGTATTAGTCTCTGAGCAATGCAACATGAATTGTATTCTAATTAAAATTAAATTTCAATACAATGCAAGCAACATAATTAAATTGCTCTCCAAAAATTAGTTTAAGTTCATAATCACAGAACACTACTTGACATCATTTTATCATTTTTCTAACCCAATATGCAATAAATTGTTCATAATTTTAGGTTACATAAAACTCCTAGCTAAAAGAAAATGCCAATTACTAACAAGTGATACTCTTATTTAGTGTGAAACCTTTGTGAGAATTTATTTTTTATGAGCCTTCTTGTGGAAATAAACTGATTAATATCTTAGAATTAATTTATCAAATATCACATAGCTACTAATATAGTAACAACAGCAACAACAACAAAAATAAAAACAAAACTTTCATTATAATGAGGGTTAGATAAAAACTACTTACATATTGTTTGGTGGAAAAAGGTCTTTGAAAACTTTAAAAATGACTTAAAATAGTTAAATTCACTTTTTTGCTGTATAATTTTAAATACTTTAAATATAATTATAAATATATATGAAAAGCAGTTTTGGGGGTGTACATTATGCTTACAAATGTTGATTAGGATTGAATTTTTATGAAGAATTACAAAACAATTAATTAGCACCTTTATTTTAACATTAGTGTAAAATTGATTAGGAAAAAAAGAATTATGCAAATCTCTCTCCAACACAAAATAAGTGTATTATGTACTCTCATCTTTGATCTAACAAGTATATTATTAGTTTTAGTATGTGTGCATATGTTCATTTGATTCCTTGTGTTATTTTCATGAGGATAAATTACCTCTTCCAAGTTGATTTATAGTTAGAAATTCCTAAAATGCTAACAAGGTGCCACATTCATTTTCATATAATATTGGCTTCAGGACTTTTTTTTTTGGCTACTTTCAAGTGTAGTTTTATTGAAGAAAAATAAAACATTTAAGGGAACAGAGTTCATTTAGAACATAGAGTGATATAATTCTATAGATTCATCAGAAAGTGACTTTTTAGTTGCTTCAAGTTTTAATTCAATACCTGAAAGCACATGTAAAACAATATATTCTTTATTTTATATTTTTTTTGTTTTGTTTAGCTTATTAGAAAGACATTTGAGTCACATGAAGGTTTCTTAGTTTTAAGGAATGTCAGCATTCCACAAGGGCTGCTGATATTCTTCATTAGCTGTAACATAGTTAAAATGAAGCACCTGCAATAAATCAAAGTACTGGGAGATTGCATTCAAACTTATGACAGTTACAGAGTTTGGTGGGTGTTGGTTGTTTTACCTCCCCAGTATTCTAGGGTCATCACTCATAATAGTGAAAAGCATAGCATAAAGGGGCAAAAAAATTCAGAATGTTCCTAAAAATAAAATAGAAAGCCCTCAGGAGCCCTTTCAGAACAACAATAAAAAGTATTGCTAGCTGTAAAATTTGTAAGCAGGTTCCATCCTGTCGGCACAGAAACAATGAAGATGAATTACATTCTGGAAGAAACATTGAGACTGTCTAGTAACAGTGGCAAATCTACTACAGTGAGGACAAAGCAAAACTATTTCTTCTGTGTCCCGAAGTTGAAGATGTCAGAATAGAAGAATGGGAATTAAATGGAAACAAAAGACTTTCTTTAAATATTATCTCTAATCTGAACCTTCCAGTTTATTCATTTGGGAATTGCTTGGGTGGCTCTGTTTCAGAATCTCTGTATTACTTTTGAATTCATAAGGATCAATATATACTTACATGTGCTAACAGTATAAAGTGTGTATTTTAAAAATATATGCATATGTGTTAAGGTAATGTCAGCTATTTATACATCCTTCACATATCTATCCATGTGATGTGTGATGGAAAAACAAGTCTGAGGTTTGTTTGGTCAGCTCTAGTCCAAGGTATTTTGTCTCAAGTAAAGACATTTGGTCTATGTGGGAGATGTTGGCATCTGGTGTGAATTGCTGGGGAGGATCACAGCTCTGCAAAGCAAATCTTGTAGATGAGTCTCCTTTTACAAGAACTAAGAGTCCTGTTTTGCATATGTCCTTGCTTGATGCCCTGGATATTATTGTGATAGCTGAAAAGATAAGCTGCTAAAATGAGAAATGTATGGAGAGGGATTGTTTTATAAAAGTTGATGTCCACCTTGATAGTAAGTTGTAACTGTAGTCATACTTCACTACCCGCGATGAAGGTCACCATATGCAAAACAAAACTCACATCAGTGGCAGAAATGGGGGGAGTGTTTACTAAACCTTAACTGTGATTCCCAAAGGATGTTTTGGTGTGCAATATGCCTATCCTCTACTAAAACATCTGAGTTTTGTTTTTAAATTAAATTTAAAACTCAGAGGTCTTCTTCCTTATGTATTTATGAATGTTAATTAAAGGAAACATCAAATAGTTTGAGTAACTATTTACAGTCTTTATCTGACAATGTTTACAAATTGCTTTTCTTTTATGCCAGTATTCAAATTTTCTACCTCTAAGTAATGAATGTGGCTTGAATCAATTGTACATCAAAAAGAAAAGCAATATTAGGTTTTCTGAAAATCACTGAAAATTGACAGCATTCATACTCCAATCTCAATGATTGATTGTATTCAAGCAGTAGTGGATTTCAAGGTGAATTGGAATGACTGTTAAATAAAGGTTCTTTTTAACCTCATCAATACCTTTCAAATACGTCAATTTTTCTTTTTTTTGAGTTCGAGAAACAACAGACACAGGAACTGAATCTCAAGCAATTACCTAGCACTGGATATAGTATTTGTTTGAGTACCTAATAATCTCTTGAGTCCTCATTTCTCCCATCTGAGCCAATTTTTTTATGAAAAACCATTGAGAAAAATGGGCCACTGAGAGCAAATGAAGAGGGGAGACCACTGCATTTTCACAAGTGTTCTCACATACCCCAGTGCTCCATAGTTGATGAGGGAATCTGATTAATGACCTGGTCCTATTGTGTTTCTATTGAGTCAATGGGGCACTGACTATATGCAAAAGCACCACTGGCATGACTTTACTCATCCGACAGAAGAGTTGTGCACTAATCTCATAATTATACCCTTTACTCCTCCACTCAGCTAAAATTTTGTCTTTTGGCAGTAAAATAAGTATCACTCCTAGTCTAATTCTAATTAAATGAGTTTAAATGCACTGCTTTAATTATTTGTGTATGTATGCTATGTGGATTAATGTGTGTAAATAATTATTAATTCAGATTAATGAACTTTCATGTGGATTTATTCAGGACAATATGAGAACAGTATTCACATGGAGCAAGTAATACGTGAGAATTTGATTGAGAAAGGTAGTAATAAGTGCAATAGTCCTTTATTTCATTAGTTTTTTTTTCTGAACAAGTTTCTCCCTCCTTTCCTCCCTTCTTCCCTCCCACCATTTCTTTTCTCCCTTTTCTTTCTTTCTTCTGTACTCATTTGTTACCTTCAGTATCTCTAATCACAGTAAAGATAAAAATTTTTAAGTTCAGTTTCTAGAATAATTTTAAACCATATATCATAGAATGCTTGATATATTTAAAAGAGTAAAAATAATCTACACCATAAATCCAAGTTATATACATGTTATTGCCAAGATATATGTTTTAAAGTATGTTTAAAGTTTTAATGGCTCAAGGTATCAGATTTGTTTAAAAATGTATGTGTTATAGGAAACTCATATGAAAATCTTAATAAACAGGTTTATATGCAGTGATAGCCACTATCTAGATCAGTATTGGAACAACTATCCAAAACGTTTTATTTAGCTAGCCAATAATATGTCATCTCTTAAAATAACATAATGTTTAAATTAGAAGAAAGCACTCTCTTAATTTTATAATATATAATTTTAAAATTTATAAAATTTTCATTAAACTAGACTTTTACTTCAATTAATCTCCATATTTGCAAAAAATCAATATAAATTTCAAATGGATAGCATATTTGTGAACTTTAACACTAATTTAAAATCTTTTGACTTTAAACTTAGTTTACCCACTTAAAACAACTTATTTTTTCCAATTAGATAGGTAGATAATATTTTAGTCAAAATGATTTCATTTAGTACTTACTGAGCTTCATTTGAAGAATACACAGCTCTAGCCAGATTTTGGAGTCTACCATCAGGGAGCTATTTCAAACTCTTATCATGAGAAGATCACATTATAGGTATCTGATTAGTATTTGGAAACTTAAAGTCAATGATGAAAATGTATCATGGTGAAAACCTCTATTCATTTTGAAAGCCTCTTTGGGACATTCATTTGTAGATGATTAAATGATCACTGTTTTAGGAGTTGCTGGACCTGATGGATGTGTATGTGTTTCTCTTTCTCTCCTCTGTCTCTGTTTTTCTGATAATAGATAGTTTTTAGATAAATATATAACGATGACTCTGTGTGTGTGTCTGTGTGTGTGTCTGTGTGTGTGTGTGTGTGTGTGTGTGTGAGAGAGAGAGAGAGAGAGAGAGAGAGAGAGAGAGAAAGAGAGAGATCTCAGAAGTTGACTAACATTGAAAAGTCCAGACTCAATGTGTTAATAAAAGAGCTACTGTATCATGCTCCAATTAATAACCCTTTGAAGCAACTCTGAGTAATACTTTCTACTAGTCATATATTTTATCCAGCTTCTATCTTCATTCAGGTATTAAAAAAAGACAACTAGGAAAAGATCCTTATTTTTTGTGATACTTTGTGTAGCTCAAATTTTTGTGGCTTTTGTTGTGAATATACAATTCAAACCTCAGGTTTATTTTACTTATCCTCATCATTTAAAAAAATATTGGTTTACTTTGGTCATATATCTTAATGGGGTTCAAGTTGATAGAGACATACACGCACACAACTTATCCTCATCTTAACAGACCTCTAATTAATCCAGAAATCATCAAAGAATTGTATGTATCTGGCTCAGTTGAAATGAAAGAGAAATTTAAATTTTCAAAGTTGATATTAAAATAATTTTGAAGGCACACTTCCACAAAAGGCACACACTGAAAACTTAAGAGAAAATTATGTAGTAGACTATTCCAAGTCCTTTTGCTTATTTCATAGATCAAGACCAGCTCTACAGAAAATTCAGTAACCAAAATGTGCAAAACCCAGATGGCAGAGATCAACTTTTATTGAATTTCATATGAGAAAATGTACTTAAATATGAGTGACTATATTTGTACATGTGAACATATTCTATTCATGCATAATGCATTGATCTCCCCATGTCAGTGTGTACACATCTCCCAACACACACTGAGCCTTGGCATAATGATGTTGGGCCTACTACTTTTGCAGTTTCTAAAGAAACAAAGTTTGTTTTCTCATTTCTTTTTTACTTTTGTACTTATTTTATTTAAACACACATTCATACAGTGGATGGAGTTTGATAAATTATCTTTGATTAGATTGCCTGAAAACATTCAGGTACATTTAGCCATGGGACTGGAGTTAGGAGGCGGCCCTAAATCTTCCATCATGATAAACTATATGCTCAACCTAAAACTTCAGCCTATCTTCCATCATGGGAACTTTAATATTGACTGTAATCGGTAAAGTTTAAAAGGTTTATTCAGAAAAGGAGATGGTTTTACTTGAGCAACAATCTGAAACAGGATCTTACCTAGCAGTAAGTTTATTTTTATAAGTTCTTCTTTGCAGAACTAATATACTTAGGATATATGCGGAAATGATTAGGAACATCTCCTTTCTACCCACTGCATTCAGTTGCCTAATTTTCTGACAGCTAGAAATACATTACCAGTGTACATAGAAAATGCAATGAAATGGAGAATGAAACCCCATTGCAGATTATGGAAGGAAAAAAATGATCTCTATATAAGAAAGAAAACCTTGGAGAGAAAAAAATAACTAGATGCTGCTATATCCCTCAAATACGTGAGGCACAGATTGATTTCCTTGCATTTTCTGCAGAGTAGATGCAAAGATTATGCTGAAACAGGAGAGAACATACTTGTATAACTGCCAATGTGAAGGGAGGCTTGATCAAATAGAAGCTCTGATGCTTACAAATTCAAAAGCAAGGAAAGGCTCAGGAAATGTTTCTTAAAACCCTTCCTCTCCCTTAGTTCTGAATTTATGAAATGTGTGTCCTAAGAGGCAGATTCCATCTTGGCTGCCTTTTTGTGACATCACCCCTTACTTTGTCATAAAGGGGAATAGCTAATGAATTTAATTTCCTTCCTTTCATATGCACAAAGTCAGTGTTGAGAAGACAGCTTTCTCTTGCATTTCTGCAGCGCTCTCCTACATGCTATTTTCTGGCTCATCAGATGGCAAAAGTGCAGCTCCTACAGCAGGCAAGTTGCAGAATGACAAGGTTCCTTCTTGGAGAAATGTCACTTAATGGCTCTTGTAGTCCAAGTGATGTGCCACCTCTGGAGAACATGGTCGTCTGACAGTTATTTCTGAGTCATCTTGGTGTGTTTGAAACAGTTGGTACTCTCCCTTAGACACTTGTCAACATGTGCAGATGATGTTTTAACTGGCAAATTGTCACCAGCCACCTCAAGTCAGGAAAAGCTGAGTAGCTGCAAAAAAAAGTGACTTCCAATTCAAGTAAAATTAGAGTACTAGCAGCAGAAACAGATCCCTTCAAATTGGGTGTTATCTGCTTTTTTAATGTGTGACTACTGTGTTAAGTGATAATCATTTACACATACACACATACACTAAAAAAAGGAAAAAAAACAATATTTGTTATAATTCTCTTTCATTAAATTATTTTCTCAACTCTCCCTAGATCAGACTCCATCTTTACTTAAAAATGTGAGTCTAGATTGATTTCTAACTCTTTTAAGATCTAGTAGTCATAAATGAGATGTTGACTGTTATTTAATTTTTATATGTGCAATATAGTATTTGCCTAATTAAATTGCTTCTTCCCAGAGGAAAGTCAAGGTACAGCACATATAATAATGTCTTTTGGAATATTTTAAAGTTTTAGGATAAATATGTGTAGAACTCTTAGATATACAGCAAGAATCCAACAAATATTAGATGATAAAAATAGCAAATCAATAAATAATTAACTTCATTGTAATTAAATGCACTGGATATTGCATGTAATTATAATTAAATTAGGCGGGTTCACCTGAGTTATTTTTACAGTGTATGGTAGAAACAGCACAACTATAAACTATCTATCATTATAATTTACCTCACCAATTACATGCCCAGTAAATCCAAGCAATTCTCATCGACTGGTAATGTTTAAGAGGTAGAGCACTAATTGTAATTATATTTTCTATTTTTACCTTCAGATCAAATATATAACAGAGCTAATTTTCACATTCTTGTGCACTAGTGCAATGTATTTTATTACACTTGTTTATTTATGCAAGGTATTTTCTTCAACATCATTTTTATTTCTGCCCAAACCAAACCAACATGAAACATATTCATTTTAATTATTTTTTTGCATTTAGCAAGAGCAAATAAAAACAAGTTCATAGCAATAAATTAAATAAAGCCTGTGTCTATATCAATTTAAAATGGAGGTTACAATACATGCAATTACATAAGCAAATATTTTATAAAACCAGTCATTTTTTTTTCCACCAAAGTGTTTCAATTATACATTTTTTGTTGGAATTGCAGCTACAGGTATATTTTAAAACTCAAGAACTCTTCTTCAGGGAGACTTTTTTTTTTTAAAAAAAAAAAGCATTCTAGACAGAGTAATTGCAGTATGGAACCAAGATTGAAAAATTCTGGGTTCAAAGGTGGCTGTGTAAGGATGAAGATTTCATGTGACCCTGTATAGAAAGGAGTCAAATGACAAGCGCTGGTAACTGTAAGCTATGACAGGTCCCCACATGTTTGAAGGGAGGGCCATAGAAGATTACCTGGGAAAATAAAAGAATTGACCTTGCAGGGTAAAGTATTTGCTTTGCTCAGGTGTTTGAATTGAATTATGAAGATAAAGAGAGGCTATTGAAAAATTTTCAAGAGTATGTAATAAAATTCGCTTTTAAAAAATCAACAATTCTGGAATTCTGTAAATCCTAAAAAGGATAGAGAATATGTCTTCAGTATAGTAGTACATCAGACATTAAATCTATTTGTGTATATTTCTATTGAAGCCCTAGAAATTGTCTTGAAATTTGCCAACTTGGAAAAATATAATAAAGATGTAAATTCTCAATCATATCAAAGCCAATCACTAAGCCAAACATAAGAAGATGGAAGGGGAGAGGGATTGGGGTAGGAATTGGGGAAGGCCTAAATGAGTGATGTGTGCAGTATGAGATTAAGATGTATGACTACAATGCCTCAATTTAAAAATTTTTAAAAAGGATTTAAATATATTTATTTGTTTATTGATTGATTGATTGATTGATTTTTGGTACTGAGGATGGAACCCAGGAGCTTTCTACCTCCGGGCCATACTCTCAGACCTATTTTATACTTTATTTGGAAACAGGGCCTCACTAAGTTGCTGAGAGCCTCACCATGTAGCTGAGGCTGGCTTTGAACCTATGTGATTCTCCTGTCTCAGCCTCTCAAGAGCTGGGATTACAGGTATGTGCCACCACGCCTGGCTAAATATATTTATAAAACGCAGTTTGAGCATTTAAATTAGGACTTTGACTAAGGAATTTAAGTGATAATTTTAATATCTGAATAAACAAATAGAAATTATATAAATTAATTAAATATAAAAGACAAAGCAATGAATTCTTAAAAATAATAAATTTAACTTTACTAATAAACATAGTGAACACTCTCTACACATCTTTTACACTACAAAGTGAGTTAAAATTTTAATGTTGAAATTAACTTGAAAGTATAGATGTTTGTGTTCCTTGAGCTAATAGAACTACCCAGAGTTATTTTCTGGGATGGTGAGGGCAATTTAAAATAAAAAAAAAATACTCACATTGTTGAGTATATAATTAGTGTATACTTTTGAGATATACTTCCTATTCTTTCAGTAAGTATTAATGTACTATAGTTATCAAATATTGGTTTACTGGGTTTATTAAAGACATTGGAATCTCTAATTTTATATTATACAAGAATGACTAAATTCTTCCTAATCTCTATAGAAACAATGTCTGAAAAAATGACATTATAAATTCTAATTGAATATAATCTTTAAAATATACATAGATAGGTAGCAAATGTTATATTAGTTAAATTGTCCTTAATTATACATTTGTATGATTAGAATTCTTATTTTGTTTTTTCTTTAAAACTGAGAAAGTTCAAAAATATTTTTCTTTGGCTTGGGTGTATTTACAAGTGTACTTGGTAGTCTTTAGAAATAGTTGCATCTGCATAGCATAGATGTGTCTTAATTACAGGGTTTTTTTAAGGGTGAACATCTGTGCCCTTTCCTGCGACTATGTAGATACTTGAATGATTATTTGAGAAGACTGTGTAGTTAAATTTGTACACTGTACTTGCTAATTCACTTTATTTAGTATAAGTGAGGAATACTTAAAGGTTTATCTGTATCACTTTAATATACCATTTTATATTTACATAATTTTGTTTTCTATAATTATATTACAACATAAAATTAGAATCAGATTAGTTTTTCTTTTTTAATTAATTTTTGAGTTGATAAGAAGGAAATGTAAGGTGATCTTTATTTTTTCATTTTACTTTTTTTTTAAATCTTGAACACAAAGTTTCTCACATTTTTGCACTCCAGATAACCTCTTTGATTTCAGAAATAACATACCCCCTTGGGATGTATGACACTAATGGTTGGGAAAAAGTTATTTTATGTCATGTTCCTTATTTATAAATAATTTTAAAATAAGTCAAAGAATATCATAAGACTTTTCTTTACATAAGGTATAAACAAATAGTTAAACATAGCTGAACTTAAAAATAACAGTGACTTTTTCCTGAAATAGAACATGAACATAATATATGGTAGAAATAGGCTGGGAATGAACCAGAAGAAGTACCTTTGACTGAGAGACTGATATTGGAAATTGTTGACAGAATGGTCTAAAAACTGTCGAATCCATTTGAGATGACATTTTATCTGTCAAAAAGCTTGGGAATGAACTTTCTCCAGAGAGTAGTGGAAGTACCTTCTTTGGCAACAATTTCTGTCACATACTGGGTCAGAATTATTCCAGTGAAACGTGTAGTAAAGAATAGGTGGTAAGTTTTGCTAAGTAGCTGGAAGTGGACAGTCACTCTTACAGAGAAGGCCTAAGGAGCTGGAGGGTACAGCTCAGTGGCAATGCATATTCCTTAGTGTCCAAGAGGGGCCCAGAATTCCCCAACGCCACAAAAGGCCTTAACATTCCCCTCAGATGGACCAAGCCCTTAACAAGCTTATTTCTAACCCAAGGCAGTTGAGTTCCCATTTCTTAGAGCATTTATGTTTGAATTGAAAACTTGCAATTGGAAATTCTTTTTCTGGTTCTTAGAGATGTAAATATTCTATCAACAAGTACAAGCCACCTATCCCTTTAAATTGTAGTCATTAAGAAAAATAGGACCTCATGTCTTCCAGTCCCTGTGGGAGAGTAGGAGCCTAAATTCCATAAAGAATTCGTAAACAATTAGCAACCACAGATGCCTAATTTCATAGACCAATCTTCCCTAAATTTCCCTAGTACTTGTCCTTTAGTTGACTTCCTTTGGTTTCAGTAGAGCTAGTTTAACTTTCTTCCCTGTTGCAGTAGTCTTGAATAAAGCCTTCCTTGCTATTTTTTGACTAGCATATGTTGTAATTTCTACAACTTGTCACAATTTCTTTGAATTTAAGAATTAGAAACATGTTATTCAAACTATGCCTTTTGAACTTCTTGTCATGGGTAAATTCACAAAATCATATTCTGTTGTACATATTAGGAAGTTACAGTAGTGATCATGACACAGAAATAGCTGAGTTTACTTAAGCTTAACAAATACTCTTAATTCTAAGGCTATCATTCTTGACGGCATAGATACTCTTTGAACACTAATGTCAATTCAAAAATAGTCCAAAGGTGGTAAGTTTTTCTATTTGAAAGAATCGTTAATAAATCATATTTTTTCAAATTATTTTAAGTCATTTATTTTAAAAAATCTCCTAAGAATAAAGTCAATTAGCAGAAAGAAAGTAGAAAAAATAATTAAGCTATTTTTTTCAGTTAACTTTTTTTTTACTACATCATGGTGGTACTGTGTTGAATATTTGGAATTAAACAGAATCTTATTATTTAAACATAGATACAGTTTAGCCGAATATGTACTTGACATTCTGTATTTTGCCTCTATAGGGACAAAATCTGTCTTTATATTTTAAAAAAAGACATTTTTTTGTTTTTAGATATATTTTATAATGTTTTAAGGGCAACATTCAAGTGTGCATAAAATAATATATTCCTTTGAACTTACTAATGAAAACAAAATTATTTATTTTTTCTTAATTTTAAATGTTCTTAAAGTAAAATCGACCTGCATCTCGAAGAACCAGATTAAAAGTAGCTCTTAATTTTAAACTGAAATAATATTTTAGCTTTCAGCCTAACACAGTAAAAAAAAAAAAAACAACACATTGCTAATCACCAAATGAAATACCATTCTGAGTAAGAAATGTCCTATTCATATTACTTGTAATTTTTCATCAAAGATATCTTTCAGAAGGTAAATGTTCTGACTTGTTTTCTTTCTACAATGTAGAGAAAAGCTGCAAGTCGTTCACTAAAGGATCGATGCCCTCCGAACTCAAACACAAGCCCTAATTTAACACAACTCCTTTCTTTCTGTTAGGCAAATATAAAGCTATCACCATCTTTTAAGAATCCTAAGAACTCTGTTCCACTCCACAGTACATATATTAATTGACTTGTTGATTTATTCCCCCTTAATATATGTATTCATTGTTAATTGTGCAGAAAGTGCCTTTTATATAAAAAGGCAAAAGCACATGCAAAGCCTGTCTTCAAGTTTTAGTTTTGAATCTAAATATTGTATGAAATTTAAAATCCATAAATAACTATTGTACGAGAGAAAAAGTGATGAATGCCATGCAATAAAAATCAATGAAATACTGTCGGGATCCTGGTTTTAAAGAGGTTGAGTAAATTGTGAATAAGGCATGAAATCAGAGATGATTTCAGGATTCCAGTTGGGGACTGAAGTACATGAAGGATTTAGATGAGAGAGAAAATATGTTTAAAAACATTCCAGATGGCAAACACCATATATAAAGAGGCAGGATTATCAGAAAGTAGAAAGAGAAGGAACTATGTTGGTAACTAATTCAATCTGGCTAGAACTCAGGCTTGGTAAGGGAAAACGGTGCAAGCTAGTTTGGTAAAAATCTGAAAATACTAACAAATCTTGATCATCAAACTAAGCAGTTTTGATCTTAAATTATCCAACAAATGGGGGTGCATTTTAATATAAAGCATAGGAATAATAGCATCAGAGTTATACTATAAAAAGATTATCTGGCAGGCATGTAAAAACATATTGGAGGGAGGGAATATTCATTGGCAAGACAAGCTCACGAGGACATAATTATAACAATCTGGGTACAAAGTAATTCCATCTGTAAGCACAATAGCATCAGGGCATGTTGAAGATGTAGACTATGTAAAACATGGTTACTGATTTGATGTTAACCGTAAGGCATAAGAACAATATTAGATGGTTCTAATTTAGCCTGAAACCTAGGATGTCTTGTAAAATGGCTGGAACAACAGCTATGGCAAATAGTAAGATTGCTCTAAAACAAAAACAAATAATATTAGAATTGCCACAGGATCTAGTAATACCACTTCTAAGTATATATCCAAAAGAATTGAATGTGAATTTTGTGCATTCATAATAATGTTATTTGCAGTAGAAAAATGTGGAGAAAAACAAACGTCTAGCCTTGGCTGAATGGATAAACAAAACATGCTCTATATTGTGATGAAATAACTATTTTTATCTATACATAAGAAAGGAATTCTTACATATGGACACAACATGATTAAACCTTGAGAATTTCAAAGTAGGCAACATAAGTCAATCACGGAAAGACAAATACCATATGAATTCACTTATATTAAATGTTAAGAGTAACCAAATTTTAGCCAGTGGGAAGAATAAAAGGAAAACTACTAAAGGCTATAGAGTTACATATTGTTTTTTGTTTGTGTGGTAGCGAGGATTAAACCCAGAAGGACTCTACGCCCAAGCTATATCCCCAGTCCTTTTTATTTTTTTCACTGTGATACTGGGTCTTGCTACGTGGCTGAGAGTCTCACTACATTGCAGAGACTGCCCTGGAACTTGAGTTCCCCCTAGCTCAGCTTCCTAATTACTGGGCTTACAGGTGTGTGCCACTATTTCCAGCTGAATTTCAACTTTACAAAAAAAAAATGCTCTGGGTATTGGTTGTGCAAATTTTATAAAATATGTAATGGTAGGTGGTAATATTTGACAGATGGATGAAATTAACTTTTGCATCCTATGTGAGTACCAGCCCAGAGAAATAAGACGCCTAGCTTTCAGGTTTTGCTTCTGATACTCTCTATAAGATGTTAGAAAACTTACTCAATGATTCAATTAAACAAACAATTAATAAATAATACTACCTGTTTATCTCAAGAGGTTATTAAAAGCTTCAAATAATACATTTATTAATGTTTTGTGTATACAAAAGGCAAATGTTTTTATCATCTGCTGACCTCCTTGATGAGTTTTGTGTAAGCAATGATAACAATTTCTCAGCTAATTGCTGCAGAGCAGATTGCCAGACACTATCAAAGGCAGACAGAGGCCATTATTAGCTACTAACATAGTACAGGCCATTGCAATCAAGGTCAAGAACAAGCTAGATAATGCAGAATTTAAAGTTTAGACTCAAATATAAAGTCCTTGTATGTGCACGAATACATTTTTCCTTAAATAATTCAACATTTACTTCCCCTTTGTTATATATTGTTAGTAAATGTCGAGCCTTTATATACATTCTCTGTATAGCATTAGAAAGGATGGAATACAGAGAAAACAAGGGGCTAAGGTGTATTTGATAGAATATTAAAAGGCCATGGGAAAAATGAGAATCAAGGAGACACTAAATGTGATGGAATAATACTAGTTTTCAAAATTTGATTAGGGAATTCTTGCTCATATAGATCAGAGCAGACAGAAAACCGGGCAGACAAGGAGCAGCAGCTTCTGTCGCTGAGCTCAGCACTTTACACATGTTATTTTACTCAATTTTCACAACACTTTGAGAAGATAGACTTTTATTCTTATTTTTTTAGATGAGGATCCTATAAGCAATTTGTCCCAAATCACATGAGTAGCAAACGGAAGATGGGTTCCCAGTCAATTCTCTCTAGCCCAGTGCCCAGGCACTTCCTATAATGCCCTGTGATCAAACTTCTGCCTTTCAGAATGCACCCTGATGGATTATCAGAGGTCACAATCTTCAGTGGCATTCTGTCTTCTAAATCTGAACTGTCTCTTAATTGGAAGTCTTATGTCTGTAACACAGAGTATATTATATTGCTGAGCAAAAAAATGTATCCCTTTGATAAAGACAGACTGGTCAGAGTAGATTATAGATAAAAGAATGCCCAGTTAGCTGGGCTTAATGGTGCCTACCTGCAATCCCAGTACTTGGAAGGCTGAAACAGGAAAATCACATGTTCCAGGAAAGTTTCATCAACATAGTGAGATTCAACTACCTAGTGACATCCTATTTCAAAATGAAAAACAAAGGACTAGGGGTATATCTCAGAGGCAAAATGCCCCTTTGTTCTATCCCCAAAAGCATACATATACACACACGCCCAATTAATACCAAAGGTAATATTTTCTTCAAGGACAACTAGACGCAGAAATAAAAATGTCTAAAGACACTCAACTGGTTGATTCTTTTTCCATACAGTATGCTGCCACTATACAAAATATTTGAAATGTTAGATAAACAAATTTAAGTTGATAAATATTATTCATGAAACATTATTAACAGAATCTAATCATTATTAATTCTATAAAAATATCAACTTAATACTAAAAAATAAATCTCATTGCTAATGGTGTAATTCCTTAAGTTTGCCAGTATATGAGAGATGGATTTAGGCCACTTTTGTTGTAATTCCATATTATTATTCAGGTACATAATGAAAGAATATTCTTAATTCTGTTGCCAAATTTTTTGGAAATAACCTCCAGCTATTAATTCCATTGGTAAAGCTCAGATGCAACCAGAAGCCCTGACACATTTAGTTCCCATCCTTTTGGTAAATTTGATTGTCCTAGTTTCATTGTTTCCTTATTTTTTATTACTCTGTTTCCTATTCTCTAAAACCCAAATAATGATTTGTTTTGGTCAACATAACAAGAAAAAAGAAGGGCAGTATAATGGTCTTTCCATACTCTTTTACATATCCTTTAATATGATAATAAAAAGAACATCAGGATAAGTATCAGAAATGCGCTTCAATATTTAGTGACTATGAGTTCCAGGGTTTAAAGTTCATCCTGCAATAGTTTCTCACTGAAATAGAAGGTGAAGACAGCCATTCTGGAGAATGCTCATTAAAGTGCACCCTGAATTAAAGCGATGGTAACAAAACCAGAATAGTTTACAACAATAGGGTGACATATTATTTAATATAAAATATGAACTAAATAATATAGTATTTTATAATTTAGCATCACTATCTCTGAACAGGAACATATTCCTGCTCAACTAGTCCATTTTCCTTAGTATAAATTGAGTCTCCATTAGGGTCAATGTGCTGCATGAGATACTTAAAAAAAAATACTGCTTTAGTTTTCCTCTGTGAGTACTGTGTGGATAATGAGCAACAGATGTTCAACTTAAAAACAAAAAACAAATACAGATAAATGCACCTTTCCTCATAACTGACTTCCCATGAAGTTAGACAATTCAGTGTTCTAAAATTAGAACCATTCATGCACAAATGCAGACAAAATCTCCATGTTTCACAATTAGAAATAAAATAGTTGAGTCACAAAATCTAGCCCATTAATCTATATCTCAGTGTAGTATAATCACTCATCATCTTTTCTTTGATTTACTAACCAGAAGAAATGAAGGTACCTACTGTATTCTAAGGCCTAAGGACATTTTGTGTTTCAGATGCTGAAGTAAGTTAAGGTTTCTCCAGTTCACTAGCTCCTAGACTTCACCTCTCACGAACTGAGCCACCTGCTTAACAAGAGTTACATTGGATTGTTCTCATATTATATCATAAAATGGTAATTTTTCTTTAAAAATAATCATATAATTTAATTAAAATTTTATTGCAATGATTTTTACAATTGCATATTTTAATTAAAATTTAATACATCATTAACATTGATGTATTAAAATAGAAAGTTTTTTTTTATGAAAACTACAATGATTTTTCTTCAAAGGCAGAATTACCTGAAGGTAAGTTACCTGAAAGAAAGCAAAGATCTAAAGTATTTTGGGGGTGATGTGTGCATGTATGCTCCCACCATCTTGAACTTCCATTAAGATGAATGACTGCAATGCACCAATAAAAAGTTTAAAAGATCAAAATATTTTTAAATTATGTGTTGGTAAATATACATGTGAGAGTAGCTGTGAAGAAATGTAATAACATAAAATTTCTGTATGAAAACTTCCTTCCTTATATGTATCTTTAAATTCTTTATTCCACTTAAAATTACAAACATTGATCAGTTATTGTATTATTAGGAAATAAAAAAAACAACTTCATGAAGGAGAGCACTACCAAATGATGGTCCTCATATTTTAAAATATCTGGTAAATAGTTATACATTTATGTATATTAAATTGGAATGATTTTAGTGTTCCTATATAATCAACATTTAAATAGCTAACCATCTACCTTGGCCATTAGCACCAGATATGAAGTCTCTGTTATTCCTAATTATGAATAGTAGAATAATAGAAATCAGTTATGTTGACAACACCAGTAGACGCCAACTCAACCAAGATGACCTACACAAGAGGTAGTAGGTACAGATGTGATACTGTTTTGCTTGCTATGCTATTTTCATTTATAAGCAATCACTGTAACTGGGGAGAAACTCTAATTGAGTTTGAACAGTTGGTTTTCCATACATGTGGATGGAAGGGGGACAGTAAGTCATGCCACATTTTGTAGGTGCACACTAATTACAGATATTGAGCAAAACACATGCTTTAAGTCAATGGTTGTCAAATCTTAAAAGGCTCAGAATTACCTAGAGGATTCAATGAAAGCCAGGCCTCTGGTTCTCACCTCTGAGTTTCTGATTCAGATATGGGATAGAAATCGAGAGGTGACATTTATTTATCTCTATATATGTCTTTATTAGTGCACACTGTAATTATACGTCATAGTGGGGTTCAAAGCCATACAAACGAATAGACTCACACATCTTTGTGTATTTCCCTGCAGGCCCCACCCCACTACCCAGCTCTCTCTATACACAGCAGTGAGATTGGTGATGATACTTTCCTACATGGGCATAGCATGATTTGTTCTGTTTCTTTCACCAGTTCTTTTGCTCCTTCCTACCTCCCTCTCACTATCTCCTTCTACTGGTCATTTAACAAGTTACCAGGAGATGTTTCCTCTGCTGCTTCAGGGACCCCATGTTAAAACCTCTGTTTCAAGTTATAAAACAAGATAATTTTACTCGAGAAATATTTTATTCTGAAAAATATATCATCTATGCTGAACTCACATGCAAAAGGCAAACTGTATGTACAGTTGAAAATATAAGTTAACTATTTGATTGTCTATTAGTGCATGTTAGATTCAAAGATATGAAAGGATTTAGAAGGAATTAACCAGAAACACTTTCCTTCTAAAGCAGGGTGGTTGAGCACTTACGGAAACAAACAAATGTGACATGTGCCACAAAATATTTGGAAAGCAGACCCATAAAATTACATCTGTTTCTTCTCTTGAAATTTGACTATTCAATTTAGAGAAAATTCATAAAATTCTTATCTACTTTCTCATATCTATATGTCAATCATTCTTTCATCTTAACTTTTTTTGGCCTAAGATTTTCTTTTCTCCTCCTGATGTTTCTTTCACTCTATTTTGAGCCATGGCCACTATCACAAATGAAATTTTAAAAAGTCAATATTTCAGTAATAGCTGCAATTCTGTCACAAGCAAATCCTATGGTACAATGCTGTTCATTAAGATAATTGATTAAAATCTATTTAGAAAATATTTTTCAAAGACATTTAAATTATGGAATGAAAGGACAATTCATTCAAAGAGAAACTCTAAGTTACATTTTCTATTCTTCTTTGAAGGATTGATTATAGAAATAACTTTGCCGAAAAGCCCTGAGGATGAAGAGACGTGTAAACTGTGTGCTCAAATGAAAATAGATCTAATCACACGAACTGTGCTGGAATTATTTTCATTCAACATTTCAAAGATGTAATAATATTTTATACCATCTTGCCCGAGCCCTGTTTTATTTTTTTTTTGTGATAAGTAATCCATCCTGAGTTCATTTTACAGTTGTTAGCTCCTTAACTGGAGATGGTTAAGTGATTGCAGCATCCAAAGATATGCTCTCTGTAAAATAGTACTTCTGAGATTGAGACAATGAGTACTCGTTTTGAGTGTGTGTGCATGTATGTGTGTGCATGTGTGTGTTTAACTTTAAAAGTTCAAACTGACTTCATCAGAATATGTTATTAAGAAGATTGTATTTTTTCAAAGTTAAATGGCAAACCTGAAAACAAAGCATGAGCTCTCCTTTCAGGAGCTGCCTTGAAGTACTATGGCTCTAGAATGATTTTAGAATTTCTACCACTTTATGTGAGACCTCTTGAGGTTAGAAGACGCTATCCCACATGCTTTGTCTTATTTATTTAAAGATCTAGGATGAATGTTAGTACCTTTGTGGATTTGCTATAACTATGTATTCATTAACCAGTTGAATATTTGTATGTAAAAGAATTAGGCCTGGATTTCTTGTCTCATTCATCACCAAGGGTAATCTGTAAGGTTAAGATTTTTAGAGAAATAGCAAATAAGAAAAAGAGTAGGGAACATTCAGTTGTACAACCCAGCAGTTTGGTGCTGAATTAGGAAGATGACAGAAGTTCACAAGGCGAGTCACCTTCAAGCTGTCGATATATGGCCTCTGTCTCACAAGGGAAAACACCAAGAAGCAGACATTTAGAATTTTCCACTGTATAGGCAATCCCTACCTAATTGTTTAGCAGGAAGTCACCCCACAATCTGTACAACAGATGTGACTACCTCACTTAACACCAGCAGATGAAGAAAATAAGGGCAGAGGAGTCATATGCTAATAAAAAGATGCACAGAGAAACTGCTGCTTGAGCATAGATAATACACCTCTCTCTGGCCATCTGTCCCACCATGTGTGCTGTGCATCACAGGAGGATGTGAGAAGGACTGGACATCTGAATGCAACTTGCAAAGAAATTATTATAAATTAGAAATAGAGTGCTTTGCAACAGCAGTGTGACATTAGAGGTTAAGGTTTTTATTAATATTATGAGGATTATATTACTCATGTGAGTTGAAGAATAAAGGCCCGAAGAATCATTTATTATATATATATATATATATATATATATATATATATATATATATATATATAAAATGTGTATAATGTGTGTGTGTCAGTGTCACGTGACTGGTCACCTCTCCTCACTGTATTGTGATATTCTTTCTTGAAAAGCTCAGCTGACATGCAATAACTGCACATGGCAGTTGTTGTCAATGCCACACATTATGCATACACAAATGGAACAAAAGGTTGAGAGATACTTCCCTAGGACATCATGAAACAAGTGAATGTTTGCAAAGTTCTGAGTCAAAAAAAGTGTGGTGCTAGGTTACCCAGGCACTCATGTTGAAATTAGGTCAGAATTCAGCATAATATTTTATCATATTTTAGGTGTCATATTAACTAACACTAATTTTCAAGCTTAAAACTTAGACAGTAGCCGGGCGTGGTGGCACATGCTTGTAATCCCCGTGCTTAGGAGGCGGAGACAGGAGGATCGCACAGGTTTGAAGCCAGCCACGCGCGCTGGCTTAGGAGACCCTGTTTCCAAATAAAAAAAATAGGTCTGGGAGTGTAGCCCGGAGGTAGAAGGAACCACAGTACCACCAAAAAAAAAATAAATAAATAAAAAATAAAACAAAAAAAAATAAAACAAAAAAAACTTAGTATGAAAAGATCTGTTCCTGGCACACATCTTTTTTTTTTTTTTTTTTTTTTTTCAGGTCTGGGGATGGAACTCAGGGGCATTCAACTTCTGAGCTACATCCTCAGCTCTATTTTTTATTCTTTATTTTTGAAATAGGGAGGGTCTCATTGAGTTGCAGAGGGCCTCACTAAGTAGCCGAGGCTGTCCATGAACTGCAATCTTACATCTCAGCCTCCTGAATGCTGGAATTACAAATGTGCGCACCACGCCTGCCTCTGGCATACATCCTTTAGTAATTAAATCTTTGTGGAATGATGAGAATCATGCCATGGATATATAGGAGCAGCACAGAGGGGTTGGGTTGAGTGATAATGTCACTGGGAAATGCAGCCACCAAGGTCCAGGTGGAACTGAAATGCATCTAGGGAGAGGACTGAGTACAGGTACAGAGAACTAGGAACCTGCATAACTAAATGCAGTTGAGATCAGGAATTAATAGATAGCATATAGAAAAATCACGCAATTTAAGAACAAACTGGTTTTTTGGTCATAAACAATTTGAGAATAGGCATATAAATTTTAATCCTGAGGAATATATTGGGTTTCATAAATGAAGACACAAGTACTTTCTAATACTTGGATAAGTACTTTCAAATATGAGATAAGCAGACAAGACAAAACTAAATAAAATTGTACTTTTGTGTTTGAAATTAAAAAAACAAAATTTAAAAGACAAATAATCCAATAAAAATGGGCAAGCAAACTAAATAGACACTTCACAAAAGGAGAAATTCAAATGACCAATAAATGCATGAAAAAATGATCAACATCATTGGCAATCAGAAAGATGCAAATCAAAACTACCCTGAGATTTCACCTAACTCCAACTAGAATGGCCATCATTCAAAACACAAACAACAACAGATGCTGGCGAGGATGTGGAGAAGTGGGAACTCTAAAATGTTGGTGGAATTGCAAATTAGTGCAACCATTTTGGAAAACAGTATGGAGAATCCACAGAAGAATGGGAACAAACTTACCGTTTGATCCAACAATGCCACTTCTGAGTATCTACTTAAAATAAAGGAAACCAAAATACCAAACTAATGCATGTGTATCTATGTTCATAGTTGCACAATATACCATAGCCAAACTATGGAACCAGCCAAGATGTCCATCAAAAGACGAATAGATTACAAAACTGTGGGATATGTACACAATGGAATTTTACTCATCCATAAAAAAAAATTGCATTTACAGAGAAATGGATGGGACTGGAGGACATTATGCTAAGTGAGATTAGTCAGTTGCAAAAAGTAAGGAATCAGATGCTTTCCCTAATATCTGAAAGATAAGGTGAAATGGGTCATAGGAGGAACTCCAGGTGAAACAGGAGATCCTATAGAAGAGCAAATAAGACAACCTAACTGTGGGGATGGGAGGGGGAAAGAAGGAAACTCTTTAAAGCATAGGATGTACTTATTCATAGTGTAGTCAACCACTAAGCCAAGCAAGGGAGGAAGGGATGAAGAGGGAGTGGGGTGGAGATTTGGTGGAGGCTGGCTGGGTGAGGAGTGCATTTATGTCTACATAAGTTTTTTTTTTTTACCCCATTATGATGTATAAATACAATGCATTGATAAAAAACATAAAATAAAATTTGTACCCACCTCTATATCTGAAGAAATTACATATTATTTTCCTATCTCAGATATTTCAGTAAGCTACACAAAAACAACTGTAAACAATTTTAGGAACCTGAGAAATGATAAGAAAAAAGCATTAAAAACTTCCATAATATATTGACATTGTAATAACAAGACTAGATGACATTGATTCAGGGAGAATAGAAAATGGATTTCAGGTGTTTAGAGAGAGAAAGTCCCATCCCCCCTCCATTATGATCTATATGATATGATATAATCAGTTTTACTGTGAGACCTAAAATTTTAACTCCAATTCATGATGAGAAAGAAATATTCATGTTAAACCTCAGCAAGAAAATTACAAAAAAAGTTCTCTTAATGTCCACAATGCTTTCAAAAATTATCTAGTTTCCCTTTTTCAACCCTTGTGAAAATAGAAAATAGTTTTATTTCTTTGAAGAAGAGCTCTTCAACTTTTAGTTTTAGAAGTCGGGATGAAAATAGTTCACCTTCTGTAAACCATTATCTGGGTGATAGTCCTTCTCATAGGGATAGCTTTTTTATTCCTTCACTTAATCAGGTCTCTAACATTCTACTATAAAGAAGGCAAATTTACATTTATTTATTTATTTATTTATTTATTTATTTATTTAGGTGGTACTGGGCTTCCTGGAAGCCCTTCTACCTCCAGGCTACACTCCCAGACCTATTTTATACTTTTTTATATTTGGAAACAGGGTTTCTTAAGCCAGCACGTCTGGTTTCGAACCTGCGCAATCCTCCTGTCTCCACCTCCCAAGCGTGGGGATTACAAGCGTGCGCCACCATGCCTGGAGCAAATTTACATTTTATAATTTATAAAGAACTAGAATTGTGGAGTACAGTGGCACATGTCTATTATTCCCAGACAGGACAATCTCCGATTTAAGGCCAGTCTCAGAAACTTAGTGAGACACCATTTCAAAATAAAATAAATAAAAGGAGCTGGAAGATTCACTGGGAGATAAAAAATACCCCTGGTTTAATTCCTAGTACTAATATATGTATATATTATAGATGCAAAAATATTTTATATATTATAATATATTTGCCTACATGTATTATACACAGAAATATATTATATATACATACATATAAATTATAATGTACTTATATAATATGAGAAAATAAAGCATTAAAACTTGAAAGTACAGAAGTATTTTATTGGGCAAATATTTAGCATGTTTATTCATTTTTATCTACATATTTTATTTGATTAAAGTGTGTGACAATATTTTAATAATAAGAAAACATAGGTACACAGACCTATTGTGTCTTTGAAATAGTTTTCATATGGTTTGTTAAAAATAATTGAAAATATTTTTTTCTTTTTAGTCTTTTTAAGATTTAATTTAATTTTAGGAGTGAAATTAAGTAATGTTGACTTTTAATGAGTTAATGCAGTTTTCTCTGGAAAACTAAAACAAAATAGCATCAATAACAAACATGCCCTAAATCAGAAGTATATCAAAAGGTTGTTTGGTGGCCATCTTAGAAAAGATAAACATAAAACTAGTAATTTAAGCAATCAATGTGAAGTCATAAAGGAGCCAAAATTCTAAGCTTGGTTTTCTCATGTGATTTTTAATTAAGAGGAAGTTTCTTGATTCTTTTATTTCTCCTTGAAAAGAATTTCAAACTGTACAAATCATCTCCCTGTAAGCATCTTATCTCTTAGTAGTTTTAAAACTCTCACGCAGACTACTTTAGAACTGCAGTAAATTAGACAGGAGTTTTTAAGTTGTCTCTAAATGGCTATAATTAAACCCTCACTATGAGCTTTGCCATCTATTCCAAGGGCAAATTCAATGCAATAAAAGATGCATACGAGTAGGATTATTAAAGGAAAAAGAAAAAAAAAACTGATTTGGCACAGATTCTTGTGTAAAGGGTGCAGGTTAGGCACTCCAGTAATTTCTTCTGAAAAGAAGTTGTTCTATGAAGATCAAAAAGGGCAGGTGAATAGAAGGAAAATAGTACAACCTTTCTTTTTACAGCTATGATTAAAAGTGAACTCTTACTTAGAAGATCTATTCATTGTTAAACTTTTCATCTTCTAAATTCACCATGAAAACAAATGTACTTCTTTATAAAGACCCTAATTCAAATCCAATGTGTACTAATAGGTCAAATTTTTGAAGTGAATCTAATTATCAGGAATAGGCCACATAGCCCATGGGTAAAGAAAGATAATGGATGAGACTTAGAAATGGGGATGATATTAATGTCAAAAATGGAAGAATTGGAGGACACCGAGACAATAGACTTGCTGAATTGAGTGGGATGGAAGAGTGTCCTATTTGACATAAGTGTAGAATTATCCATGTGTAGTTTCCTAGCTACTAACTCAACGAAATGGAAGCAAATACATAGAACATTCCTGTTCTGTCAATTAATTAGATGTTAAAATGATTCTTTTAATCAATATATTCACTTGACTATTTAATAAATTACTTTTCTTTTGGGAAGACAACATGAACAGTTACCAGAGAGCTGGCGTTCAAGAGTGTGGATTTCTGATCTTGTACCCATAATAGATAATCTTCAACTGTGATCAAAGGATTAAAAAATTGTGGTTAATTGTTTTTGTACAGAGAGGAAAATGTACCTTGCATTTAAAAAGCACAACAGAGTTCAAAGTAAACATTGTCAGGGAACAATTTGCTGATCCAGAAGACACTGCTGAAGAGAAAGACAATTACATTGTGATGAGGAAAATGAGACCCGATGCACATAAACTGGCATGCGTTTAACTATACAAGTGCTTCACCAGTCTAGAAGTAGAGGGATCACTGACTCCTCCTCCTTCACTCATTTCTCACCCTCATCAGGTTGGTTTAAAAGCACTGTATCCCACTGCCTTTTTTCTAAAAAAAAAAAATTGAATCCTTGGTGTTCATTTTTCATTTGAAATGCTCAGAAGCAGCATATCTCCTCAGGGGAAGTGCAATGTCATTTTCAAGGATGGTGCACATCAAAGTCAACTTGCTAATTGGTTTTAGTTGTTTTCCAAGAACTTTAAATGCTACCGAGTTACTCCAGCTGCTCTTCTAGGGGAAGCAAGTCTGGTCATTTGACCTCTAGATATCAGCAAAAATAACAAAAAGACAGAGTCACCGTGGCTTTTAAAAAATATAATGACAATGTCATATGCACGTACTGTGTGTTTAACTTATGAGCTAAAACCAATCTTTTTACGTTCCAGGAATTTCTAATCTTCATAATAATTTTCCAAGTTTTTATTTTTTTCATGTGTAACATACTATATTAATATTGCTGCCTACACTATAAAAGATTTCTAAATAAAAATAGCATCAAATTTATAGTTAGCTAATTTTTTTAGCAGGAAGAAGTAGTAATAGTTCAAAAATGTATTGTTCATATTGAAATATGTTAATTGATTATTCATTTGTATTTTAGATGATTAGTGAGCATCATTAACTAGAATTGCTTGCTTGATTTTTTTCTCTTTAAATAAATTTCTTTCTGAGCTCGATGTTGTGACTCACATCTTAATACCAGTACATGGGAGAATGAGACAGGAGGATTGCAAGTTCAAAGCTAGCCTTTGCAACATAGCAATACCCTGTTTCAAAATAATTAAAAATCAAAAGGGTAAGTAGGCTCTGTATTCCATCCTCGTAATTAACACACACACACACACACACACACACACACACACACACACCTATATTTGTTTCTTAAGACTTCGAGTTCATGCAAAAAAATAAACAATATTATTGTTTTAAGTAGAAATACCTTTAAAAGTATATGTGTTGATTTTTGCACTAGAAAATTAACAAAACTGTTAACCATACAAATGATTATACAAATAAAGAATATTTTATTTGTGTATCTCTAATTATAGACATAATAAAAATTTGCTTTTACTTTTAAAGTAGTTACATATTTTATTCATATTTTGTCCAGGAAATATATTTTACGTATTATTAAGGGTTGAATAAATCTAATTATATAGTATCTTATTGGAATTTGATTGTAGTTCCCAGAAAATAACAAAGCTATGAGAAACTATACAATCAAAATGAAGAATAGTAAACCTGTTAGCATTTCCAAAAGATATTTATTGGAAATTTAAATATTTATGATATGGTGAATGTTATAGTTTTTGTTATTTTGGTTTTTATAGAGACTATTGCTACTACATATATTTAAGAGGTAAAATACAGTTATGACACACTTATATGTGCTGAAATTTTATTGGCAAGCAAATTATATATCTATCATCTCACAAACTTTTCTGTATGTAATATAGGAGCAAAAGTATACTCACTTTGCAAATTTACAACATATAAAACAATATTATAACTATAATTTTCATGTTCTATTTTAGCTCTTTATACTTATTCATCCTACATAGCTCCAACTTTTATATCCTTTTTGTACATAGATCCATTTTCCCTCCTCTCTCTGCTGCTGCTAATCAACATTTTATTCTCTATGTATTCAACATTTTTTTGCTGTTTTTCTTTCTTTTTTTTTTTTTGCGATACTAGGGATGGAACCCAGGAGCATTCAACCTCCAAGCTACATCCTCAGCCCCATTTTTTAATCTTTATTTTGAAACAGGGTCTCAATGAGTTGCAGACTGTCCAAGAACCGCTATCCTCCTGTCTCTGCCTCCCAAATCCTGGGATTACAAGTGTGTGCCACCACGCCCAGCTTTGTATTCAACATTTTTTAAAGCTTCCACCTCTAAGTGAGATCATGCAGTATTTTTCTTTCCTTGTCTGGCTTATTTTGCTTAGTGCAATGACCTTGAGTTTCATCCATATTTTAGCAAATGGCAGGATTTCCTACTTTCTTGAAACCAAATAATAATTCCCTTTTTATATACTTACTTTGGCCTCTCGCTCTCGCTCTCTCTCTTCTCTTCTGTGTGTGTGATACTGGAGGTTGAACCCAGGGCATTCTACATCAAAGTTACAAACAGGCCCTCTTTATACTTTATTTTGAAACAGGGCCTCACTAAATTGCTGAGACTGGCTCAAATACTCCTGTTTCAGCCTCCATAGTACTGGGATTACAGGATTACAGGCATGCTCCACCATACCTGGTTGTTCTCTTTAAAAAAAAAAAAAAAGATTCTAGCTAGATTGCTGATAATCTCCCTAAGTTGCTGAGGCTGGCCTTGAACCTGTAATCATCCTGTCTCAGCCCTCCAAATTCTGGGATTACAGGAGTGTGCCATCATGCCTGGATCCTATTTTGGGTTTTAGTTAAGTATCCTATTTTATATTTTCACAATGTGAATTATATGCATATATTGATAGTGTCAAATAAATAGAGTTGAGACATTGTGGTAAGAAAAATGAATAATATATATTAGAAAATGTAAAAAGCTAGCATATATAAACTGAATTAATTTCATAATTTTTCCTCATACTTTCACCCTGCTCCGTCATCCCCCAAATAAAGACTGTTCCAAAACCATTAATTCAATTGGTGGCTATGCATCAAACTACTTTTCCCCATTCAGCCAACAAATTATCCAGAGAAAGGGCAGGTTTGCTAAATAAGGTGTCAACCAATGTAATGGGAATAGCTAATCAGACTTAAAATTATATTTTAAAAAGAGTCTCAGAGTGCTTATACTTTTCATTGTTATTATTTATAATTTGAATTTATAGTTTGTGATTACAGATATAGATTTTAAGAAGACTGTAACAATGAGATATTAGGAGGAAGTCAAATGTCATTGTAAAAAGAGTTAAATGGTTCCACTTACATTTTAATTCTAAAAGTTGTTTCAA